>NC_060953.1:48873305-48901409 GCF_022045245.1 Lucilia cuprina | reverse complement strand
TTAACTACAAAGACTACTATAAATACAAATTATTACAAGTAGTACTATATATAAATGCAGGAGTAAATTAGATATATTATACAATTTACATTCTTCTTCTCAACAAATAAAACAAATTAAATGCTTTATTTAAAAAAAATCAAAATTTTAACATACTGACTGGTGTATGGTCGGCAATGTCCGACTATAAATTCATACTTGTTTTTCATTATTTTTTTTTCTCTTTTAATAATGTTTACTTTCCATTTATTTCTTTTCTTCTTTTGCTTAAATAATTTACTTTAATCTATTACATTCCACATACATCCGTTTACCTTGGTTTCTTTAATCTGTTACAATTTTCACAACAACAAATCTTCAACTCTCATTAAACTCATTTCAATGTCATCTTTCTCTCTCTGAACTTTATTGACAGAATGCAACTTACGCGCTTTTTTAGTATTTTTTTCTCTATTCTACTTTAGTTTCTATTCGTGTCAGTACGGTTTAAACCAAAAATTGTGAAAATTTTAAATTATTCTTAAAAAAGTTAATTATTTGTGTTTAAAAACGTTTAGTATTATAAAAAAGGAAAAAGTAAAATGTTTACGAAATCTTTAAGCAAAGAAAAAAGTTGTCAAAGTTAAAGAAATAAAGCACAAAGTTTTTTTTATAAGTGAAGTGCAAAAAATCTTTTAAAGTTAAAATGAAATTATTAATAAAGCCAAATAGAAAAAGTGTATCAATATGTAATTTATTAGAATTAATGTTCTTCTTGCAAAAAGTGTTAAATTTCAGGTCAAGTTGTCAGCTTAGAGTATACAAGGTGAGCCTTTTACTTGTTCTTTCTTTTTATTAGCAAGATTGTCTACTGTACTTTCTTTTGTAAACTTAAACTATTGTTGCAATAAAAACCACTTGTTGAACTATTTGCTATTTGTATTTTATCGTTTTTTCTCCCAAATATGATTTACACGAGATTTAAAAACAATTATGTACTTAGATAAGTGTACCACCTTTAGGTTTGTAGTTAGCTAACACACTGGTTAAAATGCCCAGCAGTTCGACAAAGAGTCAATGCAAAAAGACAGTAATTTTCACTAATAGTTAACCGCCTGGATGATCGTAATTCTTATGTTTTGGGTCATTCGTCACGAATGTACCCCTTGTAACCGAGAAGGAAGACAGTCGTCACTTTAGTGTCCCCTTTGTAAGCGGAGGCAGTCGTCTCTTTACTGTGCTCAAGTAACCTAAAAGTTTTTTTTTTGTTGTACTTCCGAAAGTAAATATTTTACCCATCTTTTGGAGAAATGATTATTAGTTTCTACTAATATGCCACCATATGGTTGACTCATATTTATATCTGTCGGGTCAATCGTCACATTATTGTCCCATAGTATTCTAGAGAGTACACTTGAAATTTTTAAATTTTAGTTTCATTAATATCTTACCACCTGGCTGACTCCAATTCGTATGTTTCTGGTCTTTCGTCACAAATAAACTCTTTGTAAACGAGAATAAAGACCGTCGTCACTTTAGTGCCCTCTTTGTAAGCGAGAGCGGAGGCAATCGTCTATTTACTGTCTCTTTGTAGGGTGTAGAGTGACGATTGACTTCCTCGTAGGACAAGCCCATGTTAAAATAGTCGGTCACCTGGGTAGTCAGGTGGCTAGGGGCCACCACAAGTGGTAGGTTGATAAAAGCATGTAGAATATGTACCATCATACTAACTGCAGATTTGTTCATTTTGAAGAGAATTTTCGTATAGCTCTCATCAGGGTCATCCCATAGGATCCAAGAGGCCTTATGGAATTCTCTCACCCATATGTTTAGTTCAGCTTGTGTTGCGTCAAATGATTTTGCGATTGTCAGGTTAAGTGCCTCGAATTCCCTTCCCTTTAAAGCTATTACATTCGAACTTTCTTTGCCGACTTCTCCCGAGACCTCATATGATGTAAACCTTGCTTCTGGGAGAGTATTCAGTAAATTAGTAAAAAACGACAAAAAGTTATGTTTGTTAATCCTAAAAAGTACTGTGTTTACAAATTTCAGTTTTCTATGCCTTTATAGTATCTGTTCCAAGAAAACCTTTTACTACAATTAAATCCATCAAAAAATGAAACACATATTTTCAATAACAAATCAATTTATTTCAGTCAAAACATAAAAATAATGCAATATAACTAAAATCTAAAATTTAAATTTAGGAATAGAATTATTTGCAATTTTTCCCATACCTACTACATCCTGAATTTCAGAATATCGTCGTGAATTACGTGCATAAAACTTGCAATGTTCTTTAAACATTTGTTCAAGAAGGCATAATAAGTGATGTGTATGTAAAGTTTGTTCCCAGGTAACTGTTCCAGTATTGTTCGCTTCCTCGAGTTTAATAGTTAACTCAAACACTTTACAGTAAAGAGATATTAATAACAAATCATATTTCCAGAATTTTTTCACGAGCTTGCCTCCCGCAAGAAAGATTAATGTTTTTGGTTTTTTACTTTTATCAATATCGAATAGCTCATTCATGCAAGTTTCGGCTTGTTTAACGACATCCTGGAATTCGTTATGTAACTTACGAATATTTGCCATTTTTAAATGATGATTTTATTCAATGTGTTAAATAGAAAAAACTTTTATCTTTTAAAAATTTCTTAAGACGTCAATATGAGTGAATTCTTTTTAACCGACAAATAACGAAAACTTTTACGAAGTGAATTGAAATAAATAAGGGATTTTTAAATTCCCAACTTTTGTGTCAGGGAAATTTATTTTTTTAATTTAAAACGGGGAAATACATTTTGTACCAATTCGTGTAGTCTTGGCTTATTTTGCTGCATGGTTGTATTTCGTCACCTAAAATGCAAAAGGGCGTAACAACATTTTTAAAAATTTCACAGGAGAAACAAAAAACTAAAAAGTTCTATAGTTGACTTTTTTCGGATTTTTTTTGGACTTTTCGACTTTTTTCGACCTTTTGACTTTTTTCGACTTTTTCCGATTTATCGACTTTTTGACTATTTTCGACTTTTTTCCGACTATTTTTTTAATTTTTTCGAGTTTTTCCCGACTATTTTAGAGTTTTTGAATTTTTTTCCACTTTTTTAAAATTTTCGTCTATTTTTGACTTGTTTCTACAATAATCGAGTTTTCGACATTTTTCGACTTTTTTCGACTTATCAACCTTTTTCGGCTTATCGACTTTTTCGACTTTTATTAACAAAATCGACTTTTCGACTTTTTTACAGACGATAGTCGAGTAATCGACTTTTTTGGAACAAAATAGTCGACTTCGACTTTTAGACAAAAAGACGATTGTTCGATTATTCGAAAGTCGATTTATAGAATCCTAGTTAGAAGCCATAAAAGGAAACTTTGTGGTACTTTTTATACCCTAAACCACTTTAGTGGTCCATTATTTCGACTAGCCCCCATACAACCGTACCCCCCAAATAGGGCCTTTTGGCTTATAATTAATTTAAATGATCTTTATGTTAACAAAAGTTGACAAAACTTAGTTTTATAGAATTTTAAATGACACTACCGATTTTTGTAATGATCGGGCTTCATTTGACCCTATCCCCTATACAAACTCCCCTTCAGAAAATGACTTAAAGGTCAAAATTCACTTACAAACACTAATAACACTTTTAAATTCTACATAAATAATATTGAAGAAGACTTAACTCCCCCTACCAACATTTTTAAGGATAGGTCCATATTTTGCCCTACTCCCCTTAAAAAAAATATATATTTTTTTGCCAAAAAAAAAGTAAAAATATTCCGAAATAAAGTTAAAAAAACAAACCAAATACTTTATTTTTTTTAATTTAACATACATACTGACTGGTGTAGGGTATCATAAGGTCGGCTACGCCCGACTATACATTCATACTTGTTCATTTTTCTAAAGGTACTTTTTGAATTTTCGATACTATTGAATCTAGAAATATGAAATTAAGTATGTAGAGTCTGAATTAGGTGAGAACCCATAAAAGGAAACTTGTTGGTACTTTTTTGTTTTTCAAAGGGTACTTTTTTATTCTATAATATTGAACCTAGGAACATAAAATTAAGTATTAAAATAAGGATTAGAGGAGAAGAAATCAATAGGGATTTTTTGGTACTTTATCGTTCTGAAAAAGTTAATTTTTGAATTTTTTCTCCAATATTGAACCTAGAAACATGAAATTCGAAATTAGATGATATTTTCCGGTGAACTTTATGTTACTTTTTTTTGTTTTTAAAAAGTTCTTTTTGAATTTTTCCTATGGTTTCGTGTTTGCACAAATGCTTGCAAACCGTTTGATGAAAAAAACTAAAAATTTTGATTTTTACACAAACATATTGAATTTTTGTCAATCTGTTTGTATTGTTTACATTTATAAATATTTTTTTTACAAAATTAAAATTTTGAAGGGAAATTTACATCAGTATCTTTGCAAGTCCACAAAAACGTAACAAAATCGGTGATTGTACGAGCAGTGTTTGTGTAGTGTGTGTTAGAATGAAAAAAATATGTTTTTCAATCCGCTTGTTTAGTCTATTTGGCCCTTAACTTTCAATCGTGATTCAGAAATATATGTATGTACATAAAAAGACGAAAGTAATTTTTGTATTTATTTCATATTTTATTAAAATAATTTTAATATAATATTCATATTAAAACCCTTGTGCAATATTATATTTAAGATGATTTTCTAACACAACAAATTGATGCGGCGTTATAACTGATGTAACCATTCTGCCACGTTCAATACATTCCAAGTGACTTTTAAAAATGTATTGCAAAAATTGTTCAAAGTTTTGCAAATGTTCAAATTCATTTCTTGCAAATGTTCCAACATTTACCATTGCTAGTAATTTTATACGTAATTCCTTATGTTTTCGAAATGCTGACATCACAAACAATTCTAGTTCTTGATGATTTTTAACCAAATTTACACCGCTGACATTAATTAGAGTTTCCTTTTTAGTTTTAACGGCTTCAACAAATTCGTTCAGATTAGTATCGGTACGTTTAAGGATATCTTTAAATTTGGCGTCTAAAAGCCGTATTTCTGCCATAATATTCGTTTAATGTTTTTTTTTTTAAATTATGGTTTGCAATCCGTGATGAAATCGGTTTCTAGATAAAGAATGAAAAGTTTCTTTGTTCCAAAGTGTTTGATTTGTTTTATAAATGGGGAATCACAAGTTTCGTATAATTTGTGACATCAGCAATGTTATTGAGTTATTGAGTACTCAGTAGCAGGGTTCTATAGTTGAAGCGAAAGTCGACTTTTCGACTTTTTGCATTAAGATAAAAATCGACTTTTCGACTTTTTGCATTTTATGTACTTTTAGACTTTTCGACTTTTAGAATTTTATAAATAGAGGACTTTCCACATTTTTAGACTTTTTTCCACTTTTTGACTTTTTACGACTTTTTTGACTTTTTATTTATGAATGAAATTAACTTTTTACTTTCTTCTCATTCGTACAAAAACAAATCAATGCGATTAACACGTAGTTTCTAAAACAAGAGTTTCTATGTGTAGACATTAGGGAAACTTCAAAAGAGAATTAAGAATAAAATTTATCCTCATATGTTTCCTAGTGTGGACCAGGTCCAACTTTTGTCGCGTTGGCAGCTGATCAGTAGGGTTCTATAAATCGAGTTTCGAATAATTGAACAATCGACTTATTGTCGAAAAAAGTCGAAGTCGACTATTTTGTTCCAAAAAAGTCTATAGCTCGACTATCGTCTTTGAAAAAAGTCGAAAAGTCGACTTTGTAAATAAAAGTAAAAAAGTTTAAAAAAATCGTTAAGTCGAAATGTTTTAAAAGTCGAAAAGTCCGAAAGTTGAAAAAGTCGGAAAGTCGAAAAGTTGAAAAAGTCGGAAAGTCGAAAAGTTGAAAAAAGTCGAATAGTCGGAAAAGTTGAAAACAGTCGATAAGTCAAAAAGAGTCGAAAAGTCGAAAAAAAGACAAATAGTAGGAAATAATAGGAAAAAAGTCAAAAATAGTCGTAAATTTTAAAAAAGTGAAAAAAGTCTAAAATAGTCGGATGAGCTCGAAAAAAGTCGACTATTTATAAAATACTTAAAGTCGAAAAGTCTAAAAGTAGACTTTTAATTAAATGAAAAAAGTCGAAAAATCGACTTTTCATAAAATGCAAAAAGACGAAAAATCGACTTTAAACTAAATAACTAAAAAATCGACTTTTCGACTTTTTGCATTTTATGAAAAGTCGATTTTTCGACTTTTTTCATTTAATTAAAAATTGACTTTTAGACTTTTCGACTTTAAGTATTTTATAAATAGTCGACTTTTCGACTCTTTTCGACTTTTTACGACTTTTTTCGACTTTTTTCCACTTTTCGACTTTGTTCGATTTTTTTCGACTTATCGACCTTTATCGACTTTTTTCGACTTTCAGACTTCTTGACTTTTTTCGACTTTCAGACTTCTCGACTTTTATTAACAAAGTCGACTTTTCGACTTTTTTCACAGTCGATAGTCGAGTTATCGACTTTTTTGGAACAAAATAGTCGACTTAGACTTTTCGACTTTTTAAATTTTCTAAAAAAGTTGTAGAAACAAGTCAAAAATAGACAAAAATTTAAAAAAAGGGGAAAAAAGTCAAAAGCTCTAAAAATAGCCGGAAAGAAGTCGAAAATAGTCATAAAGTCGAAAAAATCAAAAAGTCGAAAAGTCTAAAAGTCGAAAAAAGTCTAAAAAAGTAGGAAAAAGTCTAAAAGTAGACTTTTAATTAAATGAAAAAAGTCGAAAAGTCAAATAATCAACTTTTTAAAAAATGCAAAAAGTCGAAAAGTCGACTTTTCGTTTCAACTATAGAACCCTACTAGTTTGTAACGTGTCTGCTGCGAAAAGTATACTATATACTGAGTATACTCAGCAACTTTCAACTTTTGATGAGTCGGCAGGTGATCAGGGTTGTATTACGTTTAATGTAGAATAAAAATATTCTAATATGAAATAAATTTCACCAACAATGAAGGAAAATTATTAAAAATTTAAATGAAAACTTAAAATTATGTTTTTATAAACAGTAAAAATTTAAAAATCATTAAAAGAAAAATCATATTGAAGCGTGGTGTGTAAATTGCAGCTTATAAAGCGCGAGAATTTTGAAAAGCGTAAAAAGCGTTGCCGCATACAACGCGTGTTGTAAACTTTCACCTACATCAAATATTTACTACCATATAGTACAACTATGGCGTTTAATTTGTTTTGTTGTTGTTATTATAACCATGTATAGAAAAGAAGAAAAAGAAGACTTGACAATAAAAAACATCATAAAAGGAAAATGCGAGAAAATAGAATGCGTCAGCTGTTAGCAACAACAAAAAAATCAATAATTATTTTGGAAAATTATCTAAGCAACCAAATTTTTGCATTCCACACAAAGAAAATTATTAATTAAAAGAACTTAAAATAATTCAATTGAAAAAAATGACCAACGAGCAAGCAACCCAAGAACAGGAAGCAGAAGTGGAAAATGTGCGTGTCGTAGTGAGAGCAAGGCCCATGGATAAAAATGAGCTGCAGGCAGGGGCCTTGTCGGTCATTAAAATTGACAAACTGAAGAGAGCCATTACGGTGGTAAAGCCCAATGCCACCACTAATGAGCCGCCCAAAAATTATTATTTCGATAATGTTTTCGATGGCGAAAGCAGTCAATTGGATCTGTATGTCGATACGGCCCGGCCCATTGTGGAGAAGGTTTTAGAAGGTTACAATGGTACCATATTGGCTTATGGCCAAACGGGTACAGGTAAAACCTATACCATGTCCGGTAATCCTAAGTCACCACAAACTAAGGGCATAATACCCAATGCCTTTGCACATATTTTTGGTCACATTGCCAAGGCCAAGGAGAATCAAAAGTTTTTGGTCAGAGTAAGTTACATGGAAATCTATAATGAAGAGGTCAGAGATCTGTTGGGTAAAGATGTCACCAAAAGTTTGGAAGTAAAAGAAAGACCAGATATTGGAGTGTTTGTCAAGGATTTAAGTGGTTATGTGGTGCACAATGCCGATGATTTGGAGAATATAATGAAATTGGGCAATAAGAATCGTGTGGTGGGAGCTACCAAAATGAATTCGGAATCTTCTAGGTCACATGCAATATTTTCCATAACGGTGGAACGCAGTGAATTGGCTGAAGGTGGGCAGCAACATGTGCGTATGGGTAAATTGCAATTGGTAGATTTGGCCGGTTCAGAAAGGCAAAGTAAAACCCAGGCCACTGGTCAGCGTTTAAAGGAAGCCACAAAGATTAATCTTTCGCTATCAGTATTGGGTAATGTCATTAGTGCTTTAGTCGATGGCAAAAGTTCACACATACCCTATAGAAATTCTAAACTAACACGTCTTTTGCAAGATTCTTTGGGTGGAAATTCGAAGACTGTCATGTGTGCAACCATCTCACCGGCCGATACCAATTATATGGAAACCATTTCCACTTTACGTTACGCCAGTCGCACTAAAAACATTCAAAATCGTATGCATATTAATGAAGAACCCAAAGATGCTTTACTTCGACACTTTCAAGAGGAAATTGAACGTTTGCGTAAACAATTGGAGGAAGGCTATGAAGAGGAACCACAAATCGAGGAGGAAGAGGAAGTCGATGAGGAAGAGGATGATGATGAAATTGAAATGGAAGTATTGGCCGAGGCACAAAATCAATTAACCGAAAAAGCTTTGGAAAAACAAAAACAACGTGAGCTTAAATTGGCCAAAAAAGAGGCTTTGGAAAAACGTAAACACGAACATCAGCTAGAGATATCAAAAACCAAAACTGAACAAGAACAACTAAGAAATAAGCTTATGTCTCTGGAAGGAAAGATTCTGGTGGGAGGAGAAAATCTTCTAGAAAAAGCCCAATGCCAGGAGAAACTATTGGAACAGTCTCTGCGTGAGCTGGAAGAGCGTGAAAAGGCTGAACAAACTTTAAGAGAGACATTACAGCAGAAGGAAACGGAACGCATAGATATAGAAGAACGTTATTCCTCCTTACAAGAGGCCAATACGGGAATTACCAAAAAGATACATCGTGTTATGCAAATGTTAATGGGTGTTAAATCCGAGCTAGCCGATCAGCAGCAAGAACATCAACGTGAAAAAGAGGCCATTTATGAAAACATACGTTCTTTATCACGTGAATTGGCTTTATGTGAATTGGTCTTAAACTCTTACATACCCAAAGAATATCAATCAATGATCAACCAATATACCCATTGGAATGAGGATATAGGTGAATGGCAATTAAAATGTGTAGCCTACACCGGTAACAATATGCGCAAACATATAACTGATTCTAAAGCTTCAGCCAAAGACACCAACGATTTTATTGATCTCTCTCATGTTTATCTCAGTTACAATTCGGATTCGGTTACCCAACCCGTTAGGGCTAAATCATCAATTGCTACTGCTCGTCCTCGCACCTCGGGTGTACCCCGACCGACTACCGCCCGACGATATTGAGGTGATATTTTTTATCCTCCCCAAGAGAGAATGGGAACATACTTTATCGATACAACTCAATTGTCGTCGGGTTTCTTCGCATCACTTTTACGTACTCAATGCTGGTTTATTTTAGCATTATTTTTAACTTATTATTGCTTTCATTTATTATCAAATCCGTAAGACAATTTCAGGCGAATATTCATTATATATATTTTTATTATTTAATTAAGTTTAATATATAAGTAATTTTCCATCAGCTTTTTTACTTTTCTTTAATATATTAATATAAGTGCAATATTTTTAATTTTAATTATGTTTTATTTTCAACATAAGCGCAATTATTAATAATTATGTATGTATGTGCTTCATTAGTATCATTTACATATTATTAATATAATAAAAATTTTAACATTTATATAAAATGAGCAGAAACAAAAGAACTGTATAACGTTTTAAATCGATGATTTCATAAATTAAAGGGAAAATTGGGATTAATACCTGAACGGAGAACAAATAGAATGGATCCGATTTTAAAACTATATACACTATAATGAACTCATAATAGGACTTAAAACTAGACTATAATCTGGGCTATAAACTAGACTACAGTGCTTACTTTACACTAGAATATAATCTAGAATAGAATGGAATTACTTATAATATTTATTTTAAATCGGACAGAGTCTTAACTACAGACAATATTTTATATGATATATAAGTGTAGTCTGGACTATAGATTGGACTATAGACCGGATCATAGAGTAGACTATCGACTAGACTATACTATAGACTAGACTAGGCTGTAGAATAGATTAGACTATAGACTGGACTATAGACTATACTATACTATAAACTAGACTACACTTTAGACTAGATTATAGATTAAACTATAGAGTAGATTACAGATTAAACATTAGACTAGATTATAGACTAGACTATAGTCTAGATTATACTTTAAAGACTGTACTGTAGACTAGGCTAGGTTATAGATTAGACTATAGATTAAGCTATAGACTAGCTTATAGACTGGACTATAGATTGGACTATATACTAGACTATAGACTAAAATATACATTAGGTTATAGACTATAGACTATAATATAGACTAGAGACTAGATTTAGACTAGACTAGAGACCCGATTATAGGCCAGACTATATACTAGATTATAGACTATAGACTACACTATGGACTAGACTATAGAATAGACTGTAGAATAGACTTGACTATAGACTACACTATTAACTAGACTAGACTATAGACTAAACTAGACTAGACTATAGACTAAACTAGACTATAGACTAGACTAGACTATAAACTAAACTAGACTATAGACAAGACTGTAGACTAGACTATATACTAGATTATAGACTAGACTATAGACTATACTAGGCTATACACTAGACTTTAGACTAGACTGTAGACTAGACTATAGACAAGACTATAGACTAGACTGTACACTAGACTATAGACTAGACTGTAGATTAGACTGTAGACTAGATTATAGACGAGACTATAGACTAGACAATAGACTAGACTGTAAACTAGACTAGCTTATAGACTGGACTATAGACTAAAATATACACTAGGTTATAGACTATAGACTATAATATAGACTAGAGACTAGATAATAGACTAGACTTTTTTTTTTGATATGGGGTGCGGAATCTTCATAGATATGAATAACTGTTAATTATCCATTATGTGAGATTCAACTATGTTTTGCGTCACCTACTCACTAAACCGCCTTCCCATCGTCAACCGCATAGACTAGACTATAGATTAGACTATAGACTAGACTATAGACTAGACTATAGACTAGACTATAGACTAGACTATAGACTAGACTATAGACTAGACTATAGACTAGACTATAGACTAGACTATAGACTAGACTATAGACTAGACTATAGACTAGACTATAAACTAGACTATAAACTAGACTATAAACTAGACTATAGACTAGACTATAGACTAGACTATAGACTAGACTATAGACTAGACTATAGACTAGACTATAGACTAGACTATAGACTAGACTATAGACTAGACTATAGACTAGACTATAGACTAGACTATAGACTAGACTATAGACTAGACTATAGACTAGACTATAGACTAGACTATAGACTAGACTATAGACTAGACTATAGACTAGACTATAGACTAGACTATAGACTAGACTATAGACTAGACTATAGACTAGACTATAGACTAGACTATAGACTAGACTATAGACTAGACTATAGACTAGACTATAGACTAGACTATAGACTAGACTATAGACTAGACTAGACTATAGACTAGACTATAGACTAGACTATAGACTAGACTATAGACTAGACTATAGACTAGACTATAGACTAGACTATAGACTAGACTATAGACTAGACTATAGACTAGACTATAGACTAGACTATAGACTAGACTATAGACTAGACTATAGACTAGACTATAGACTAGACTATAGACTAGACTATAGACTAGACTATAGACTAGACTATAGACTAGACTATAGACTAGACTATAGACTAGACTATAGACTAGACTATAGACTAGACTATAGACTAGACTATAGACTAGACTATAGACTAGACTATAGACTAGACTATAGACTAGACTATAGACTAGACTATAGACTAGACTATAGACTAGACTATAGACTAGACTATAGACTAGACTATAGACTAGACTATAGACTAGACTATAGACTAGACTATAGACTAGACTATAGACTAGACTATAGACTAGACTATAGACTAGACTATAGACTAGACTATAGACTAGACTATAGACTAGACTATAGACTAGACTATAGACTAGACTATAGACTAGACTATAGACTAGACTATAGACTAGACTATAGACTAGACTATAGACTAGACTATAGGCTAGACTATAGACTTGACTATAGACTAGACTATAGACTAGACTATAGACTAGACTATAGACTAGACTATAGACTAGACTATAGACTAGACTATAGACTAGACTATAGACTAGACTATAGACTAGACTATATAGACTAGACTATAGACTAGACTATAGACTAGACTATAGACTAGACTATAGACTAGACTATAGACTAGACTATAGACTAGACTATAGACTAGACTATAGACTAGACTATAGACTAGACTATAGACTAGACTATAGACTAGACTATAGACTAGACTATAGACTAGACTATAGACTAGACTATAGACTAGACTATAGACTAGACTATAGACTAGACTATAGACTAGACTATAGACTAGACTATAGACTAGACTATAGACTAGACTATAGACTAGACTATAGACTAGACTATAGATTAGACTATAGACTAGACTATAGACTAGACTATAGACTAGACTATAGACTAGACTATAGACTAGACTATAGACTAGACTATAGACTAGACTATAGACTAGACTATAGACTAGACTATAGACTAGACTATAGACTAGACTATAGAATAGACTATAGACTAGACTACAGAATAGACTATAGAATAGACTATAGACTAGACTATAGAATAGACTATAGACTAGACTATAGAATAGACTATAGACTAGAATATAGACTAGAATATTGACTAGACTGTAGACTAGAATAGAATATACTGTAGACTAGACTGTAGACTAGACTAGGATATATACTAGACTGTACACTAGACTTTAGACTAGACTATAAACTAAAATATAGACTACACTGTAGACTATAAACTAAAATATAGACTAGACTATAGACTGTACTATAATGGAATTTCTTACTTGGACCTAGCTTTAAAATAGTAATGATTTTATTCCGAAGAGCCAATATATTTTTAAGTAAAAATCAATAAAAAAAGAGCATTCACATTTTATTTTTGTTGTTTTATTTCATCTTTCACTAATTGCAACATTTTTATTTGAAGATTTAAAAAGGAATCAATACTTAAATTAGCCCTATCAATTTGCAGAGCTAAACTCATCATAAAAAGATGAGCCGGAGAATTATTGTTAGAAATAGCAGGTTTCGTTTCTATTTTTTCATCTTCACGCTGAAAACTATTCTCTAACGGCTCCATTATTGAGGAATTATCATGATTTTCGTTAGGGGTTTCTTCAATACCATCAATATATTCATATTTAATAGAATTTTCCTCAGTTTCCGTTAAAAATTCATGAGTATTAAGATTAAGGTTATTAGAATCGTCAGAAGAATTATTTAAGGAACTAAATATAAATAAAAAACAAAAATTCAAATTTTAAAATTTCTTTAACAAAATTACCAAATATATACATATGTATGTATTTACCTTCTTTTATTTTGTGTGCTATTGCCTTTAAGAAATCCCAACATATCAGCATATTTGTATTTCGTAACATGTCCTTGTTGATTTAGTAAAGCGTATTCCTCTAGTTTTGAAATTCGAAAATAACGGTCTCTTATTGTTTTCCAACGTTTTTTAGCAGCATCCTCTGGAATAAAATTGCTCTTATTTCCATGCTAATACTTAATATGAAATAAATTACCTGATATACCTAAACTTGTAGCGATTTTATTCCATTTCTTATCCTTAAGTTTAGTATTTTTAAAATCAATATCATATTTATTCCATAATTCTGGATTATCTCTTACAAATTCGATTATTTTTTCCTCTTTTTTCATTGTAATACTTTGTGATTTCAACTATCAAAGAAAAATAAAATAATGTAGAAAGTGGCAGTGTTTTCAAGGCAGCACTGCTTTCTATTGTAGTTGGAGAATTGTATTTAATAGCAAGTAGAAATTAAAGTAGATTTTATTTTTTTAATGCAAACTTGTTTTTTTTTTTCTATAATTAAAGTAGATTTTAAATTGTAATTACAAGAAAAATCTTATTAAACTTTAAAAAAACTGACGACTTTTCGTTGATTATTTGTTCTATATATTTTTTTTGCTGCAGTAAAAATGTTGACACTGTCAGTGAGCAGCTGGCAGTTTATGTATGATGATGCCAGACAATTTGAATGTTAAAACGTCATATTGGTCTTTGAAAAACTGTAAATAAATCGGCATAATTTTATATAATTTCCAATTGTTAGACCTAGTCCACATTAGGAAACTTTTGTTGAGAAACTTTTTCTTAATTCTCTTTTGAAGTTTCCTTAATGTCCACACATAGAAACTTTTGTTTCAGAAACTACGTATTAATTGCATTGATTTGTTGTACGAATGGGAAGAATTACAAAAAAAGTTTCCGAGTACGAGAAACTCCGTACCGCAAGAGAGATAAATGATATTCTTTCTCATTCTCTCCCACGCAAAATCAAAAGTTTCCCTAAAAAAGATTCCTAGTGTGGACCGGCAGTTTCAATTTTATATATTTTTGTTCACAGTTATTGTCAGAACTATATTCTGAAATATAAAGATATATTTTTCAAAATTTTTAACTATACATTCGATTAGTACTAGTGTAGTAAAGAGTAGACGAGATTTTAGACTAAAAACTAGACGAGAGTTTGGACTAAAGACTAGACGAGAGTCTGGACTAAAGACTAGACGATAGTCTAGACTAAAGACTAGACAAGAGTCTAGACTAAAGACTAGATAAGAGTCTAGGCTATAGGCTACATTTTACACTAGACTGTAGTCGGAACTACAAGCCAAAGTCTGGACTACAGACTACAATATACATGGTCAGGCGTATATAATAGACCATAGCCTGGGATTTTAAAATGACTATTGGTTGGTTGGTTTACGTGGTAGTTCACTACACGCGAACTGTCAAGTAGAGTCAAAGAGACCCCGTTTTGACCGGACCACTCCACTCGTCAGATGTTGAATTTGTAGTATTAGATCCAGCCCGTAGCTGTGAGAAATCTGAGGATATCATTAAGCCTAAAGACAGATATCTCGCCAAGGTTAGATATGAAGTAATTGCCAAGGAAGCGGTTTCTCTTTACGGCCAGAGCAGGGCATTCACAGAGGAGATGGAAGACCGTTTCTTCCTTTTCCCTGTCTTTGCAACTGCGACAGTGATCATTGAAAGGGAGCCCAAGCCGACTTGCGTGTCTGCCTATTACCCAGTGTCCTGTTATTACTGCTATCAGCCTCGATATGTCCCGCCTACTTCGATTTATAAGGTGTCTTGTGCGTTTCTCATTGAAGGAGGGCCACAATAACTTGGCCCCTTTACATGTGTCTAGGTTATTCCATCTGTTTTCAGCTTTTTGAAGAAAGAATCTGAGGATATTGCTCTTGATATAACTTAACGGAGTTGCTACTGGAACGGCGTCGGAGATATCAAGAGCAGATCCCGTTCTTGCAAGCTCATCTGCCTGTTCATTACCGTAGTAGTCCCTATGCGCAGGGACCCAAACAAGGGTAATGTCAGACAGCCGACCCAGCATTGACAGATCCTTCTTGCATTGTCTGACTAATAAGGAAGTAGTAGTATAAGAGTTTAGTGAGAGAAGTGCCGCTTGACTATCGACAAAGATTCCTATGTTGCCGCGAATATTGAGGTCATGTAACACCCTACAGGCTGACATTATCGCAAAAATTTCAGCCTGAAAGACACTACAGTTGTTGGGAAGACGATGGGATATACTTACCCCAGCTTCTTCACAAAAGACACCAGAACCAACGCCGCAGTTCATTTTAGAACCATCTGTAAAGATTCTGGTGGTATATTCGCTCGGTAGATTACCTCTACACCACTCGCTCCTGGAAGGAACTCTGACTTTGAAGACTCTATCAAAGTCCGTGTGTGGGGTAATATAGTCGGATGGTTGGTTCAAGATTGGAGGTAGCAAGCTTAAAATCTTAGCGTGTCCATATGTTCTTGATATCCAACTTCCGGATGAGTTAAGTCTTACTGCGCTACAAGCAGATATGGTCATTATGTGCAGATCTATGGGTAGGATATGCAATATAGTGTTCAGAGCTTCTGAAGGACTAGTTCTTATGGCACCTGTTATCCCAATGCATGCTGATCTCTGAACTTTGTATAGTTGATCCACAACAAACTTCTTCTTAGTTGAAGTCCACCATACAAGAGATCCGTATGTAAGAATAGGACGTACTATGGCTGTGTACATCCATTTAACTATGTTGGGACTAAGTCCCCATTTCATTCCAAACATCTTACGACAGGTATAGTAGGCGACCGTTGCCTTCTTGACTCTGTGCTGGATGTTGAGTTTCCATGATAATTTGGAGTCTAGAATAGTTCCTAGATATTTGGCATTGTTTGATAAGGGGATTTCGCGGTTTTTTAACCGTGGCAGGTTGAAGCTTGGAATCTTGGTCTTTGTTGTGAATAGTACCAGTTCTGTCTTACTTGGATTTACTCCTAGACCACTGTCTGTGGCCCAATTACTGAGTAGCACCAGACATAATATCGCTAATCACGTCTGGGAACATTCCTGATACCAGTATCACAACGTCGTCCGCATAGGCAACGACCTTTATCCCTCTGTTGTCCAGTTCCTTAAGAATCGTATTAACAACGATAAGCCAAAGTAGTGGAGAGATTACACCGCCCTGAGGTGTGCCTCGTTCAACTCGTTTGGACTTAACGCTGTTACCAAGACTTGCAGTAATAATTCTAGATTTCAACATAGTTACCAACCAGTTGCTGATATATTCTTCAACATCCAGATTAGCGAGAGCTTGTTGAATTGCAGAAGTATTTACGTTATTGAAGGCACCTTCTATGTCTAAGAAGGCTCCCATAGTGTATTGTTTGAATTCGAGGGATCTTTCTATAACTCTTACAACCTCATGTAGAGCTGTCTCAGTAGATCGTCCTTTAAGGTAGGCATGTTGACTGGTTGAAAGCCGTGATGAGCTCTCTAGCCGTTGCCTAATATGTGAGTCGATGAGTCTTTCCAGCGTTTTGAGTTGAAAAGATGAAAGACTAATTGGACGAAAGTCCTTCGCATTTTCATGACTCCTTTTGCCAGCTTTGGGAATAAAAACGACCTTAACCTTTCTCCAGTTTACCGGAACATGGTTGAGAGAGAGGCTGAGCGTGTATATTCTATGAAGCCAGGGGATGATATATTCTTTTGCACTTTGTAACATCTTTGGCAAAATGCCATCAGGCCCTGGTGATTTGAAAGGGGAAAAACTATCAATCGCCCATGAGATTCTATCATAAGAGATGATATTTTCATTGATTCCCGTTAGAGTCCTACTGTCAGTGAAGATTTCCTTGACAGCATCTTTGCAGCCAGGGAAGTGAGTATTCAGTAGGATGTCAAGAGATTCTGCCGAGGATTCTGACCAAGTGTCGTCCTTCCTCTTAATATAGGTTGGATTAGATTGGCCTTTAGCAAGAATTTTGCTAAGTCTAGCAGAATCCTTTGTGTTATCTATAGATTCGCAGAAACTTCTCCATGAGGTTCTTTTTGCGAGTGCTATAGCTTTCTTATAAACTTTTAGTTTGTCGCGGTATGGCTGCCACGATTTATTGTTGTAGCATGTGTTAAAGGCCCTACGTGTTTCCTTACGTAGCTTAGATAGTTCCGAATTCCACCATGGAGGGAAGCTTTTCTTTGCCTTTGTGATTGGACAGGAGACTTCGAAAGCCTTACCTAAGACTTTGCTAAAGTGTTCTTCTATCTTTTCAAGCCCAGTGATTGAATCATCAACCACTGGAGTTTTCTTGAGCTTATGTCTAAGGATCCCTTTATATTTGAACCAATCGGTTCTTCTTGGGTTCCTATAGACCATTTTTTCCGTCGAGTTTTGTAATATAATATCGAAGAGGATCCAATTGTGATCTGAAAAAGATTTTTCATTGGATACCCTCCACCTATCAACTGATATTTTAGATCTGTCGCTAATGAGTGTAATGTCCAGTACTTCCTCCCACCCATTATAATTATCCGTACTTGGAAAATGAAAGTAGGTTTGTTGCCAGAGTTACATATGTTTAGGTTGTTAGTATTAATGAAATTGAAGATTGACTCACCCCTTTCATTAGTTTCGCTGCTACCCCAGATTGTATGCCTTGCATTGGCATCACAGCCTAGGATTATGTCGTCAGATGTCTCAATTACGGCCAGGAGATCGCTCACTTCGTCTGGTGGTGCTGTCTTCTCGTGTGCCATATAGCTTGAGGCAATCATGAAGCTTCTGTTGTGCGGTAGCTCGACCTTTGCGACTGTTAGGTCTTCTGAGCTAAGCTGTGTACAAAGAAAAATGTTAATCGATTTTTTAGCAATTAGACATGATCGTGGCCTACCATTACTTCTTGCATATAGTATGTTGTATGTAGATGCTGGGAACCCTTTAACTTCTGAGTCCGTGACCCAGGGTTCTTGAACCAGGCAAATGTCCAGGTTTTCCTCGGCTAGGAGAACCCGTAGATTGTCTGAAGCACACTTTGAGTGCTTCAGATTAATTTGCACTATCTTTAGTGCCATTGTCAGGTTTAATAGGTGGCTCGGAGAGTTTCATGCCAGTGAGCAGAGAGTTGGCAGCTTCCATCTCATCCGTCTCTTCACTCCCCGATTTTGTCGGCCGGAACACCTTTACTTTGGCGCCCCTCACCCCAAGAACAGCCTAAAGCCCACCTTCTCCAGCTCAACGGAGCCAGCTTCTGTGATGGCGAGAATTAGACATGTGTGCCCTTCGCCTTGTTCTGTGCGGATGATAGCCCAGTCATTCATGTGTATGTTGGGATTCTGCCGTTTGAGGCATTCCAACATCTTGGGTGCTTCGGCGCTCATCTTTGGTAACCAAACTCTTGCACGAGGTCTCATTGGAATTTCCTCAGCAGGGATTAGTTTAAGGCTTAAACCTACCCATGCATCTCTAATCTTAGTGATGCATTTGTTGAGGAACCCCTTTGAGAATTCGTCCAGGCATTTGATCACCCTGTATCCCCGGTGAATCTCACTGGAGTCAAAACGGGGTACCTTGTCGTCTTTGTTAGTGAGCAAGTGTTCCATAACGAGCTCAGTTAATTTAGACTCAATGGCACCCCATTCTGTTACTACAGGGTTGATGGCCCCATCTTTTTCAGTAACCAGAGCCATTAGGAGGTGGTCCTTCACCACTTCGTTAAATGGTCTTCTGGCAGTTGTCGTGATGGCTACAGGTCCCGGAGTGGTTTTGCCTTCTATTACCTTCCTCCTTTTTGGCGATTTACCATCCTCAACCTGTGAGCGGTTTCGCTTGGACCTTTCGGTTTCAGCAGCCATTTTGGATGTGCTGGGTGCGGTCTCCAAAAACTTTTGGTACTCATCCACCACAGCTTGATATTTGACGCGATCATCTTCATCGCGTTCATGAGGTGTACCATTAGCAGCATTCTTGGCAATCTTGTCGAGAATGAAAACAGCCTTGGTATATCTAGCTTTGAGGATGTCTTTCTGACTTTTCCTTTTTGGCCTTTTTTTCCTCGAATTGTCGCCAGCCTTGGCGTCGGATTGAGGAGTATTTGTCGGGCTTTTTGAGGGTAGGAGAGTGCTATGTCTTTCATTCCCACTACCTGAAGGACTCACTACCGTCTCTTGACTAGAGGCGAGAAGTTCGTCCTCGGATGAGGATCCAATCTCATCCTTTCTTCGTTGTTTTTGTTTTTTTTCTGTGTTAGTTTCCATATGTTGGTCCCACGAGTAGGCACGTAAGGGAAGAGACGATCCATGCAGTGACGGCGTACATGGACTAGACTAGGATTTACAACCGGCCCGTGTCGTGGCACCGGAGGGGAGCTGTTAGCGACTAATCTTCTTTAACCACTGATTAGCCATTCAGATTCTCGGCACTGCTACCAACCACCTTAACCTTACAAGTGGGGGATGGGGATGGGGAGGAGACGGGATTGTTTATAGGAAAATTGGGAATTGAGGATAGGAGGGATAACCTTTGGTCATGAAGGCTTTTGAGTTCAGTGTCTTCCAAATACAAAGGGCTTATGCCGAGTGTATTTGCAATGCAAAAGAACCACAGCCAACACTAAAGCCACCACATCGCGGCAAGATTGTTATCCAGGTGGTGGTTAAAATGACTATAGTCTGAATTATAGACTGGACTTTTGTCTACATAATATACTGGGACGCTAGTCTTTACTCTAAATTATATACAAATAAATGTCTAGACTATAGTCTTAGCTATGGATTATACTGGTTCTTAGACTGGACTTATAATCTCATTTCCTATTACTGTGTATAGCAGGGTTGGCAAAAATTTGTACAATTATGATTTTAAGTTATAATTCAGTAATTAAAAGTACAAAGGACTACCGATTTCGATCAAATTTCTATTAAACTTCAGAATTTTTCAGGAAGAGATTAAAACCAGACAATCAGTAAAACTACAAATAGACATTTAACGCACTCTCTACCTACCTATTACCTAGTCTTTAAAGTAGTATTCCAGTGTCTAGTCTATAGATTAGTCCATTGTTTAACCTATCGCTCTTTCCAACAAAATTAGTTAAGAATGGATGAGTTTGGTACTATTTTTTTGTAGGATAATTTTATGTTTTGTTAAATTTTACTAACAGGATTTTCGGTACATTAAAGCCGTCTTGTGGTAGATAGTTCTTTACAATCGGAATCAAAAATGCTGTTTTGAACATTTTTAAAATTCACTTTGCCATCCCTGGTGTGTTGTTCTACGGGAATGGAAATTACTCAGACATGAAAAATTTTAGTTTTTAAATGTTCAACTGAACACTAAACAAGATACAATCATATTTTAAACGAAAATATATAGCGAATAAGGCTATTAAATGAAATCAAAAACATCTGTTTGTGTTGCCTTAATTTGACGTTTTGTTTAAGTAAATTCTGGTATTAGTTAATAAATATTACTATACTATAAAATTTTCCATCCCTGTCATGAAAAGAAAAAGAAAGCAAAAACAACCACCATTAAAAGGTATTCCCACTTAACGAAATAAAAATAACCCTAGAGATTTTTCAAAATCTCCACAGTGTTTTTAAATTTTTTTAAAGCTTTTTAATAAAATATAAACATATTTAAAAAAATTAAATTATTATTTATGAAAAATCAACATAAAAATATGATTTCACATAATCTTAACACTTATTTTAACTTAACAAAATACACTACACATTTTGTATTTATAACTACCCTAGTTTTTCTTTAGTTTCCGTTAAATGGCAATCACACATTTTATTTATTGTATTGTGTGTAGAAGACTTTGTTGCTATATGAAAAAAATCTAATATATTCTTTAGAATTCTCATTTGGTTAATGTTAGTTTTTGTATAAGTGTTTCAATTTGTGCGGAGAAAAGCATACTTACCTGGCGTAGGGGTTACCGTGATCATGAAGGCGGTTCCCCCGGAGTGAGGCTTGGCCATTGCACTTTCGGCTGAGTTGACCTCCGCGATTATTCCTAATGCGAATAACTCGTGCGTGTAATTTTTGATAGCCGGGAATGGCGTTCGCGCCGTCCCGACATAATAATATAAATTTCATTAAATTTTTAATGCGAAGAGAATATTTGTAATCTCAAGAAAAGTGGAAGGAAAAAAGAAAGCACGGGTTTTGTTTGTACTATTTTTTTTAAATCTGGTAACAATTGATAGATATTTTACAAAATAAAATGATTTTTTTTTTTAAGGATTTTACTAACCACCACCCTCCCTAATTAAATTACTTATTTATCTGATCAATAGAAAGGAAAGTAATTGGAAAATAAGATTTTATTGCAATGATTTTTGAACGTATATAATAAAAGTTTATTTTTTAAAATTAGCAAGTTGTTCGATTTAAAAAAAAAATTAACAATATTTAGTTTGGTTCCATCCAGGATCGAACTGGAGACCTTCTGCGTGTAAAGCAGACGTGATAACCGCTACACTATGGAACCACACGACATATTGAAGGCAAATAGTCAACATAAACAAATCCACAAAGAGACTCAACATGGAGAGTCTTAAGAAAATAAAACAAGCACAACTTTATAATAAAACCAGGTAAGTGTGAAGTCGTCCTATATACCATAGCCTACATTTTAAGAATCAATCTAATTAAATTTTTTTTTATTAAAAATCGATCTTTTTATGATTTAAAGTTTTGGACTACACTGGTAAACTGGTGTATAATAGTAAATACTAGACTGGGTTGAAAAAAAAACTAATATAAGCTAGACTATTAATAGTTTGGACTATGGAAATGAATATAAACTAGTCAAGAGTTTAGAATATTTAATAGTTTGTCCTAGAATGTAAAATGGACTACATTCTGGGATAAACATATGGTGAAATTAATGAATGTCGAAGTAATTTACGTGAACACCTGAGTGCCGGTTCACACTAGGATTTTGTTTTTTTTGGGGAAATTTTTGATTTTGGGTGAGAGAGAAAGAATATCATCCATCTCTATCGCGGTGAGGAGTTTCTCGTTCTCGGAAACTTGTTTTGTTATTCTTCTCATTCGTATAACAACAAAACAATGCAAATAACACGTAGTTTCTGAAACAAAAGTTTCTATGTATGAACATTAGAACCTAATTCACACGGGTTTTATTGAAATATGTCCAAATTGGCATGTTTTTAAAACATCGTGGTCATTTTGATCCCAAGGCCGTTTAAGGGTTAATTAATTTTTTTTTAACTATTATTGTAAATATCGGTTGTTAATAAATAAATTTCTTAAGTTTTGTGATAATCTACCTAAAAATAGAAACAATTTCGACTAGTTTCCATCAAAAATTGCAAATATTACAAAATCCTTTAAAGTTTATGGGTTAATGGCGTCCAAATTGCACGAAACTCTTGATTTAATATGTGGACTAATAAATTTACAAAAGGTTCCATTAAAAATACACAACAATATAATAAAAAGTCTACTTTTGCAAAATATTACTTAAAAATGTGTTTTTCTCGAAATCCGCTGAATTTAAATTGCAGGTACAGGCAAACTATAAGAGGTATTGACCTAATTTTTTTACTGTTTTATTCCCTAATCTGTTATCCATAAATCCCTATGAGTTCTCTCAAAAATATTGAAATTTGTTTAACAAAGTATCAAAAAAACTAAAATTTGAATTTTGAAACGACCGTTAAAAATATCAAAATTTTTCGACCATAACTGAGAACAGGTTTACGTTATTCTATAAGGACAAAAACTCATATTCAAGTAACTACAGATGTATTTTAAGTAATACCATTGTTTTATTAGAATATTTTGAAAAATTTGTTTATTTTTTTATCACATTTCGAATTCAAGTGCTCGAAGACACGATAATGGCCTGGGGAATTTTTAATAACTTTTACATTTTTCAACCAATTTTTATGTTTTTTATCTTTTTGTAAAGCTAATTCTGTGTACATTACGATTCTTTGACAATAAAATGCAAAACAAATTGTTTAATGACAAAACTTTTGTGAAAACTGAAAAAAATGCATATTTTCCCCTTGTAAATGCATTTTCAAACTTCAGAGCCGTTGCGGCACCAGTTAACGTAGTCCTATTGACCTACATTTTTGTACGACTTATTTTTATAACCCGTAGAACAATTTTAGGGGGGGACGGACAAAATTCGAAACTTAGTTTTTTTGGAGCACTCTAATGTACATGTATGCTATAGTTTGTATTGTACAACAGACCATCGCCAGAACTATAGTTCATAATACAGATAACAGAATGGAATGGTGAAATGTATCCCGAACTAAATATTATAGTCATGACTATAGATTCCACAGTATAGAATAATAAAATAGCCTACACTAAGCCTTAACAATAGAATAAACTATGTTCGGACTACAAAATGGAGTAAAGTTCCTACTAAAGAATATGTTATAGGATAGATCATAAACTGCACTATAGCATGTTTTTAAGAATATAATATCAGATAAAGCGTACCATAAAATTAACTATAGTCTAGACTTAAGCCTTATCTATAGAATGATATAGTGTTTGTACTATAAAATGGACTATATAATACCCTGTAGCCAGGGTTATATAATGGACTGTTATTTGGAATAAGATTAGCAATAAGATTATAGCAGGCGCAAATTCACGGAAGGGGGAGGGGAGGTGTGCTAGGGAAAGATTATAGTTTTTACTTTGGAATGTACTGCAGTCGTTATAATTGGCTATAGAATATATTTATTATTGTTTTGTACTATAGAATGACCGATAGCCGGGAATATAGTTTGTTTGAATATACTATAGAGTGGACTAATGTCTGTACTATAGAAATGAATCGCCTATAGACTAATCTAGATTATATTATATTATATTATATTATATTATATTATATTATATTATATTATATTATATTATTGTTAATTTTTTTCCTTTTTGCTTAGACGAATGTACTTAAATTTCACAGTTTATTGTTAATCAACTGTTTTAAAGAAATACAAAAACAAGTAAACAGTATTTTTTAAAAAAGTACCAATAACAATTATGTATGAGTGAATGTTTGATTTTAAAATAGCAAAAAATGACTCATCTTCGTTCATGGCTTGTTGTTGCTTCACAATGATAATAATGCAGTTTGCGATTAAATTGTTGTTAAATAATGATTAAAATTTTATAACTTTTATTTGTATTCCTACCAACTTAGTAATTTATAACGTCAGTAGTTTAATCTAAAAACAAATTTTGGCATTAACTGTACCTTTAGACGCAATAACAAATACAAAAACAAAAAAAAAAAACACAGATTTTCAAACATGCATACACATACCTATTGTATTACAATGGCAATCCATTAGATAGATTTTCGTATAAAATCAAATAGTTTACATCCCTAGTTTATGTTATTTACTTTTTTTTTGTTCAACTCTGATAAGAATTTTTTACTTGAGTTACTTTTTTTTGTATTAAAACTCAGTAATAAATGATTAAACTCGTTGTGAAAGTGTTTGAGTACATTTTAAGAAATGGAATTTTTTGCTTGCCATGTGAGTTTAATCACTTTTGAATAATTTCTATAAAAAATGTATATTATTTATAAAATTTTTAAGTTTGTTAAATTAAATTTATTAAAGTTTTATTTATTAAAAATTAAGTAAAAAAATTTAAAAAAAAATTTGCCACTTGGTTCCATCCAGGATCGAACTGGAGACCTTCTGCGTGTAAAGCAGACGTGATAACCGCTACACTATGGAACCACATGGTGGATAATTGCTCAAAATTACTTTTAATATATGCAGTGTATTGTTGCTATTATTTTTCTCAAGAAATGAATAATAGACACCCCTATTGAATTAAATAGAAGCTTATTGAATAAAAATAAGGTCTTTGGAAATTCAGAATCCTTTTAATCACTTTAGTATATAAACAAAAAAAAACAAAATTTTAAAATTCTAAAATTAAGTTTAAATATGAAAAAAATAATGAAACTAGTTATTGTAGTCTGTTACACTAAATATATACTAGACTATAGACTAGATAATAGACTAGATAATAGACTAGACTATAGACTAGATAATAGACTAGACCTTAGACTATACTATAGACTTTTCTATAGACTTTACTATAGACTAGATTATAGACTAGACTATAGACTAAACTATGATAAGACTAGACTATAATAAGACTAGACTGTAGACTAGACTATAGACTAGACTATAGACTAGACTATAGACTAGACTATAGACTAGACTATAGACTAGACTATAGACTAGACTATAGACTAGACTATAGACTAGACTATAGACTAGACTATAGACTAGACTATAGACTAGACTATAAACTAGACTATAGACTAGACTATAAAGAAAACTATAGACTTTACTATAGACTAGACTATAAAGAAAACTATAGACTTTACCATAGACAAGACTATAGGCTACACTATAGACTAAACTATAGACAAGACTATAGGCTATAGACTGGACTAAAGACTAGACTATAGAATATAAGTATTAAAGAATCGCAAATTAAAATAATGTAAGGAAAGTGTTTAAGAAAACTATAAAATTTGAAAATTATATTTGCAAAAAAATTGTATCACCCTGGTTCCATCCAGGATCGAACTGGAGACCTTCTGCGTGTAAAGCAGACGTGATAACCGCTACACTATGGAACCACATGTGTGATCTGTGATTAAATAAAAACACAGGCAGTTGAAAGAACAAAAATACTATCCACTTTCTAACAATTTACAAATGATTTCGAACATAAAAAATGTCAACAATTAAAATAGGAAAAATTTTTCATGTACTAACAAAATCAAAATAGAGAGGGTATTAAAAAAACTGCGCTCTTATTTTAATTGAGTATTTAACAAGTAATTGAGCACAATTAGTAAATGAGTGAAAACAACAAAATTAACTCAACTCTATACACATGATTATAATGATAATGATGATGAACCAAACGACTGATCATATGGCTAAACAAGTGAAGACAACAAAACAGTTGATATTTTGTCACTGCTGATCAAACAACGTGTGTTTTTTAAACGTATTTTAAAGATTTCGTGTTTTTTAATAAATGAAAAATATATATAATTTCGTTATTTTGTGCAATTTATAATTAAGAGAAAAGAGGATAAATAAATAAAAATAAAATAAAAAATTGTTTCACAAAAGTGGATACAAAAAGAAAAGTGATTAAAATTTGTACACGCAAATTGGCGGAAGAAAAAAATTAACAAATATATTTAAAAAAAAGTCTAAAAATTTATTTCAAATAAAGTGTCTGCGTTGCAACATAAAAAAGTGTTCAACAGTAAAAATATATTTTGTGAATTAAAACACAGAAAAAAAATCTAAAAATAAATTCAATAAAAAGCAGTTGGTAACAAAAACATAAAAAATAAAATAACAAAAAATTTGATAAAGAGAGGAATAGAAAAACCCCACGACAGAGCGTAAACAAAACAAAAACCACAACAACCTTTTATTTTCTGTGGATTTTCCTTTTTATTTTTAATAAAGGGAAAATCAAAATTTTCGTTTGGGTGTCCGTAACATTTTGCGTCCGATTTTTTACTATTTTTATAGTTTCCAATGTAGCCCTTTGGGTTTTTCTTAACACGAGCGTGAGTGCGATAAGTTTCTATGAACAGAGTTCGTGTTAATTGTGAAATTTCATTTAATTTATAATTTATTAAATGCTATTTACATTTTATATAATTTCGTTCTACGTTCATCTCGAGAAAGCAATATTGCCATAATTTGTATTAAAAAAGAACAACAAAAAGTAAATACTCTCCAATTCATTTTTTAATTTTGTTGTGAGTCAGTCACGAGATATTGGAATTTTTGGGTAAGTTTTTTGTCCGTCTTTTAATTTATTTGTTATTGTTTTTTGTTTGTATTAAATTTGTTAAAGTAATTTTAAATTTATACATTATTTTATCTCTCTCTACGAGTTTGTTTTGCGATTGTTGAGGATGATGTTGCTCCCGTTGCTGGCGTTTGCAAACGAGAAGTGTGTTGACTTTTTACTTCGAGTAGTTTCTTATAACCCATTCGGGCTAGGTGGTGTATAATTGGGATCGATTTGTTTTTTAGGTTTTTTAGCTGATATTCCTTAGACATTTTCTAGACTATCGAATTTGCTATAGACTAGACTGAAGACTAGACTATAGACTAAACTGAAGACTAGACTATAGGCTAGACTATAGACTAGACAGAAGACTAGACTATAGACTAGACTATAGACTAGACTATAGACTAGACTATAGACTAGACTATAGACTAAACTAGACTATAGACTAGACTATAGACTAGACTATAGACTAG
>NC_060953.1:48871542-48873205 GCF_022045245.1 Lucilia cuprina | reverse complement strand
TATAGTCTAGTCTATAGTCTAGTCTATAGTCTAGTCTATAGTCTAGTCTATAGTCTAGTCTATAGTATAGTCTATAGTCGAGTCTATAGTCTAGTCTATAGTCTAGTCTATAATCTAGTCTATAGTCTAGTCTATAGTCTACTTTTAGTTTATAGGGAAGTCTAGTGTATAGACCAGTCTAAAGTTTGGGTCTGAGGAACACAGTTTCTCTCAGTCCCACAGCTATGGTAGCGATATCTAATGAAAACTTAACTCAACGATAACATTAAAGACTATCAAGACAAAAAAAACAAAAACACCATCTAACTAAATATTGTGAAAACACGAGATGGACACGCGCTATAAACAAAAAGTACCTGAAAAAAATTCCCAAACTTGGTGCTAATGTTCTTCCGACAACTGATAACAATAACTTGAAAACAAAAGTTAACATCTTCATTTTGACATTTGAAGCATCTTTGTACGAATCTGTCTTGGAAATGTCATTAATTGAAGTGGAAATTTGAGAAGCGAATATCTTACAATATGACATAAAAACGGATTTACTTTGTAAAGATAAAATAATGAGACATATGTATTATGTGATTTAAATTACCCAAGTCTCGCAACACTCATTTTGCAAAAGTTAGATAAATTTGTTTATATTTATTTTGTATGCCACAATAAAAATTTCTTATCGTCATGCTTAGCCCCAACTAGTCAAAATTCATCAAACAATTTTTTATCTTTTAACCTGTTTAACACACACTTTCATAAATTTTCTCGCCAGTTATGTGGATTTTAAGGTTGGCAAATTGTGTTTTAATATTTGCAAATATTTGTTATTTGCCTGTCATCAAACGACTGCTAATCAAATTTTACTTCCACCCACCAGAGTATACTTTTTGTTTTGGGGTTCAATATGCTGAGAATTTGTATTTAGGTTCAAAATACTTAAATGAACATTATCAATTGGAAGTTCTCGATAATAAAATTAAGAGGAAATGACTTTAAATGACAGAAACAAAAAAATAAACCTTGAAATAAATAAATTTTCATTTATTAACATTAACTGAACCATATGTGGTTCCATATTTTTATCTATAGTATATTCTTAGTACATGAGTACTTTTTCAACTTTTTAATTGCAACATTTATAATATGCGTGTTGAGGGATTAGCATTCGCGAAAAGTTTATAATAGGTAACAAGCCTCCGGAAATTATGTACGTAATGTGTACTGAAATAAATACATACATTTGATGTTCGGGTGATCGTAAAGCTTTATTTATGTGCGTCATTATGTTTTAAAATAGCAACGCATCTAATTTCAAATGACATTTTATATATACACACATATACACTTATTTTATCAAGAGTGAAACTCAACAGATTAAAATAATCCGTGAAATATAGTTTTCTCAGCACTATTAACCCATTGTATAGGAAACAAATTTGGAATGAAGATCTTCACATTTATATAAAACGTGATGTGCTATAGACTAGTCAATAGTCTAGTCTATGGTCTAGTCTAAAGCACATCATGTTTTACATAAATGTGAAGATCTTAATCCAAATTTGTTTCTAGTCTATAGTCTAGTCTATAGTCTAGTCTATAGTCTAGTCTATAGTCTAGTCTATAGTCTAGTCTATAGTCTAGTCTATAGTCTAGTCTATAGTCTAGT
>NC_060953.1:48815762-48871442 GCF_022045245.1 Lucilia cuprina | reverse complement strand
GACTAGACTATAGACTAGACTATAGACTAGACTATAGACTAGACTATAGACTAGACTATAGACTAGACTATAGACTAGACAATAGACTAGTCTATAGACTAGACTATATTATACTACAGATTAGGCTATGGAATAGAGTGTAAAGTCTAGAGACTGGAAACTAGATTATAGTCTAGTTTATAAACTAGACTACATTCTAGTCCAGTCTATACTATAAGCTAATCTACAGTTGATGAACCCATCTACAGAGTATACTAATTACTAGACTACATTCTAATTTATGAACTAGTGTAGGATCTAGCCTACAGTCTGAAATATGAAATAGAGTACAGTCTTTCAAGTAGACTACAGTTAAGATTAGTTAACCAATATTACAGTCTAGTCTTCAAACTGGTCTAACGACTAGACTACCGTTATTTTAAAAACGTGATTAAGGTTTCGATCCACATTACTGTCTATTCTAAGGATTTATACATTCTAATATAAGAAATAAAATGCGATCAAGTAAATAAATTGATCATTCATTTTAATTTAGAATAAATTTCAAACTTTTTATAAATATGTACATGTACATTAGCGTTTAACTAACCCGGCTTTTAATCTTTAGCCATTAAACGCCTCTAATAGAGTTAAATTTAATATTTACATACAACTGTTTAAAAAAAGACTAAAATATCTTTATTTAAGAAAACTGTTTATAACTTTTTATCTTAACACCAAAAATTGAACTTTATATGTAAATATTTAAATACGTCAGTTAAAAAAAATCAAAATAAAACGTTTTCAACTGACATTTATTAAAATTTGTTGACGTATCCAAATGACGTATGATTATCCCAAAAAAAACACATTTAATATAAAACATTTTGTTTTAACTGAAAGATAAAGAAAATTTCTTATTTAAATATCTTAAAATTAGCAAAACAACCTTATTAATTAAAGTATTTTACCTAAAGATTTTGAACCTAACAGACGTTTTGAAGAAAGAATAAAATAGTAATGCTACGCCAAAAGCATAAAAGGAAAAAATGAAAAGGCTTAAAGTGATTTCATAGACAGAAAGAGTGAGAAACCAAATATTGGGATTCTACTTTTTCTAAAACAACACAGTAAGGTAAGAAAATTATAAATGCAATACAAAAACTAAAAAATAAAATATCTAAAAACTTCAATATAAAATCGAATACTTCTACTTTTGGCCGGCACAGAGAATAAAAAAATGAAGAGGATCAGAAAAGAGCAATGATCTTTTTGTCAGAAAACTTTGTTTAAAACAACATTGCGAAATTGTCTGTTTAATAAAACAGAAAAAAATGTAAAAAAATCATTATGAAAGAAAAACAAAACAAGGTCAAAATCCTTAGGTTTCTTGTCCTTCTTCCAGACTTTAAATTTGAGCATAAATGCTGATGATCATTATGATGATCACGATGTCTTGCTTTGTAGTACAATGAACTGAAAATGAAATTCTTTTATAGAAGAATCCATGAGAATGCTTAGAAGGAAGGAATTTTGTCTGTCTGTCTGCTGGTTATTTAGCTGGGAATTTGTTTTATTGATGTTGCTTTGCAGACATGCGAATACGTAGTAGTAGATAAAAGAAATCAATTGTTGTTATTCATGGAAAATTTATATTTACGATCAGTTGTGAGAAGATGGTTGTGAAAGAGAAAATGTTATTACGCAGTTTTTATGAAAATAACATTTTTCGATGAAAATAGTTTGTTTCGAAAAAACTTTCATTAAAAATTGCTTGTTTTTGTGACAAATATGAAAATATGTTCAAATTTTTACATAAAATATGAATTTTTGATGAACATATTAAAAGAAAGTGTGAATTTTTTAATGAAAATATGAATTTTTAATAAAAACTATGAATTTTTAATGAAAATATGAAATATTAATGAAAATATGAATTACTTGTGAAAGTAAAATTTATTTTTTTTATGAAAATATGAATTTAAATGAATATGTTTTTTATTGAAAAAGTGAATTTTTAATAAATGTGTAAATTTTCATTAAATTTTAATGAATATGTGAATTTTTGTTGAAAATAGGAATTTTTAAAATAAAATATTTTTTTTTTATGAAAATATTAATTTTTTGACGCAATTGTGAGTTTTTTTTAACGAAAATATGAATTTTTAATGATTTAATGAAAATATGAATTTCTGAGAAAAGATATGAGTTTTTTATATGCATTTTTTGCGCAAATATATGTTTTATTTTTAATAAATATGTAAATAAATAAAAAATATGAATTTTTAATGAATATGTGAATTTTTTGTTGAAAATATGAATTTTCAGGTACGCACATATTATTTTTTTAATTAAAATATATATTTGTTTTATGAAAATATGAATTTTTTGACGCAAATATGAATTTTTAATGATTTAATGAATATATGAATTTCTTATAAAAGATATGAGGTTTTTGATGTAATTATTAATTTTCCAATTATTATATAAATTTTCTATAAATATATTTTTTTTTACGTAAATGTGAGTTTTTCAACAAAAATGTAAATTTGTAATGATTTAATGAAAATATGAATTTCTGATCAAAAAAAGAGTTTTTTAAAGTAAATAATAATTTTGCATTTAAAATACACATTTTCTATGAATATATGAAATTTTTGATGCAAACGAGAGTTTTTCATCGAAAATATGATTTTTTTATGATTTAATGAAAATATGAATTTCTAATAACAAATTTGAAATTTTTACGTAAATATGAATTTTCAAATATAAATGAATTCAAAAATATACATTTTCTATGAAGATATAAATTTTTTGATACAAATGTGAGTTTTTTAATGAAATTTGGAATTTTCAATGAATTAATGAAAATATGAATTTATAATTATAATATTAATTTATCCAACGAAAATATGAGTTTTTGATAAAATTTTAGCATTTTTTATAAAAAGATGTATTTCTTACGCAAATGTGTGTTTTTTAATGAAAATATGAATTTTTAATGATTAAATGAAAATATGAATTTCTGATAAATTTGAATTAATTAATTATTAATTTTTTTGAAAAAAAATATGAATTTTGCATCAAAATATGAATTTTTGATAAAATTTGATAATTTTTATGTAAAGATAAATTTTTTCCACAAACGTGAGTTTTTTCAGCGATAATGTGAATTTTCAATGATTTAATGAAAATATGTATGAATTATGAATAAAAATATAAATTTCAATTATAAATATTTATTGAAAATATGAATTTGAAATAAAAACACGAGTTTTCAATAAAAAATACGTTTTTTTTATGAAAATAGGAATTTTTAATGAAACTATGAATTTTTAATGAAAATGTGTATTTTTGATGAAAAACTCATTTTCTTTGACGAACATGAGAGTTTGTATAATATGAATTAAATTTTATTTTGATAATATTATGATTTTTCAATAAAAATTAAATTTAATGAAAATATGAATTTCTGATTAGAACTTTTAATAAAAATTTGAATTTTGAATAAAATAAAAATAAGAAACTATAGGTTTTGATTAAAATAAACCTTTTGATGAGCAATTTTGTTTTAAATTCTAGTACTGCCATTTAAAAAATCATCAAAGATAATATTAAAAATTACATTTTAAAAAAATAATGAATTCTCAAGATTACATAAGCTGAATTTCATTGCAATTTTTTTTTATTTTGCCACTTGAAAAAAGTCTAATTTTACTTCCTTGACATTTTTCACACTAATAAACGACCCAGTTTTTTTCCCAAATGAAGGCAATTGAAAATATTGACTTTTAAATTGTTAATTGTTTACAGAAAAATAAAACAAAAGATAGCAGAAACAAATGTAGGACATTTTAATAAACAAATTCGAAGAAAATTGTTTAAATAAACACATACAGTTATAATTTATATGTAATTTTAAAGAAATTCTTGAGAAGTTTGATAAAAATTTACATTTATTTTGGTAATGTAAAGAAAAGTATTAAGTATAAAATTAAAGTATAAAAATTATTCTCAAAAGAACAGACATGCAAACTATTATTAGCTTTTGTCTATTAGATTTCGGTTGACCTAGTTTTTATATGTTAGTATGTCAATGTTAGCTTCTACATCAGAATTTCCCAAATTTTCAAGAATTTTTATGAAAAATTTTTCTATGAAAATATATATTTTATAATAATATATGAATTTTTAATGAATATATGAATTTTCTATGAAAATATGGTTTTTCTTTGAAAATAAATTTATTTCTTTTGAAAAGTATGAACTTTTTATAACAATTATGAATTTTCTATGAAAATATGAATTTTCTTTTAAAAATAAGTTTTTTCTTTTATAAATAAGTTTTTTTTGAAAAGTATAAACTTTCTATGAAAATATAAATTTTGCAATGAAAATATGAATTTTCTATGAAAATATATATGAATTTTTAATGAATATATGAATTTTCTATGAAAAAATGGTTTATCTATGCAAATATGTATTTTATTTAAGAAATATAAACTTTTTATGAAAATTTTCTTTAAAAATATGTTTTTTTTTTTTTGAAAAGTATGAACTTTCTATGAAAATAAAAAATCTACAATGAAAATATGAATATTTGTAAGAATATATAATTTTCAATGAATTTGTGAATTTTTTATGAAAATACGAATTTTTAGAAAATATGAATTTTGTATTAAAAATTAATTTTGTTCGAAAATATCAAATTTCAGTGAATATATGAACTTTAAAAAAAATACGAATTTTCTAAAAATTTAATATGAAAAAGTGAATTTGGTATGAATATATGAATTTTGAATGAAAATATGAATTTTATATGAAATAAAAATTTTGTATGAAATTACGCATTTTCTTAAAAACATGAATTTTCTATAAAATTAAGAATTTTTTTAAGAAAATATGAATTCTTTAAATGTATTTTCTTGAAAACATAGATTTTTTATGAAATTAAGAATTCCACTTGTTATGAAAATATGTATTTTTTAAGAAAATATGCATTTTTTTATGAAGATATGTATTTTTTATGAAAATTTTTAAAATAATGAATTTTTAATGAAAATACAATGAATTTCATGAAATTGTAATTGAAAATTAGTAATTACAAAGCATGTAATTATAATTTTTAAAATAATAAATTTTTAATGAAAATACAATGAATTTCATGAAATTGTAATTTAAAGTTAGTAATTACAAAGCACGTAATTATAATTAGTATAATTTCAATTACAATAAATCGATTACAATTACATATAATGTAATGTAATAAAAAAATTAATTAATATTCTCTAAATTTAATAACTAACTAATAAGCCATGTGTAATTTAGCAATTACCCAATTATTTGTAATTGAAGTTTTTCTTATTACAACAAATTGTAATTTATTTTCTTATAATTAATGAATTATAAGGAAGAAAATTCAATTACAAATAATTGTAATTGATTATTACCCAATTATTTGTAGTTGAAGTTTTTCTAATTACAATTAATTGTAATTTAGGTAATTAATCAATTAAGAAAGGAAATTCAATTTCAAATAATTGTAATTTTGGTTATTGCGCAATTACTAATTAGTAATTGATTATTGCTCAATTACCTATTGTAATTGATATATTTACAATTACTTCAAATTTAATTGTAAAAATGTTCAATTACAATTACTTTAAATGTAATTATAATTGAAAACGTAATCACCGACCCCCTCCAAGAGTGCTTAATTACCTCATCTAGAAGTACTTGCTATTGAACAATCTTTCCGAACTGCAGGGTATAGTTGCCTCCCTTTACACCACACAAAACATGGTCATTCAAATGTTAACCCGGAAATATGGTGGCATTTGATAAATTTTTCATCGTTTTGCAAATCATAAAATAAAATAATCCTTTTTACCGACGCTTCCATTATATTAGAACTTATTTACATAACTTTTTTTTACCTTCGTATAATGAAAATTTAATTGTTTTTTAAGAACTTTTTTGTTAAAAAAAATTTCGCATAAACTTTATATTCGTATAAATAAGAAAAAAATGCTAAAATCCAATGCCAATCAACCAACCACCCATACAATTTGATGGCGTTTTTTTTTTACTGTAGTCTTTGGTAGGGTAAACGATCAAAAAATTTGATTTCTTTAAAACTGAAAATTTCTACAAAATTTCAGATTTTTCTCTTTAACAGTTTTCAGTTATTTTAGAGATTTCTTAAGCAAATTCTATAAAATAATAATAAAAGAAAACTCGAGATCAATTTATGACATTAGTTAATGGTCAACACATTAACAGAATTTAACTCCAAGCGAATGCCATAATTTTCGCCGCAGTTTACTAGTTTTCACTGAAATTTTTAAACTAGCTTTGAAATGACCACTATTGGAACACTTTAAACCAGATATTTATGAAAATCTTTAATTAAACGATCACCCTAATATGAAGTTTTTTTATTGGTAATTTTATTTATTTATAATGCCACGCGTATGTAAACAAATACAAATATCTGATCATGTACTTGAACAGACAGTAAATAAATAATGGCACTACTCACACAAAGAGAGGGAGACAAACTTATACAAGAATACAAAAAAATACTTGTTCATACAACAGACATGAATAAGAAATCACTTGTAGCATATGATCACTGGTAACAATGATCATTTGCAAAAAAACAAAACAAAACTGCAAAACTAATAACAACAAATATTACTATGAATTAATATCAAGAAATGTATTAATAAATAAACATTTGATTTCATTTGTTTATAAACATAAAAAATATACAAAACTGTATTAAAATGAATTTCCAAAATAACTACACAGCAAGATCACACTTAAGGAAACATTTAAAAGATAATTAAATTTTGTACATTCTTTATCTTCACTATATAAATTTTCCAAAAAAATATTAAAAATTTTTAGAAAATAAGATTACCCGAAATTTCTTTCAAGTTTTTAGGAAACACCGCAAGAGATTTTTTTTGGGGAAAATTCTATAATTATTTCTCTTTAACCTTTAATATTCCAAAAGGGTACAAAATTGTTGTGTGTGCTAATTATTTTTTATATCGATCACGTTTAATGTTTAATTATTGTTATCTTTAAAATATCATATTTCAGTTATAGAACAACATATTGATAAAAGCTTAATCAATCAATCAATCGAATTTCGATTGATTACTCTACCATGGTAACAAGTTATAATTTTAAACTTGTTAAATTTGAAATTTTTTATAAAATATGTTGTGTGTGAATACTATATTAAAAGATTAAATTAAAGAATAAATACCAAGATCCAAGATTTTAGTTCCGTTTAGAGTGAAAACTCTAGTCCAAATTAGCATCATGACAATAATCTAGACAAAAGTTAAGATTATAGTTCGGACTACAAATAGAACTATATACATTTCAATCCATATTTAAGTCAGACTATATGGAATGATGTCCATACTTTACTCAATGCTATAGATTTCGGACTATTGTGTAGTATAGTATTAATACTATAGCATAAATTATAGATATAACTGTAATGCAGATTATAAACCAAACTATAGATTATATCAAAACTAGAATTGCAATAGAACTGTACTATAACTAAACTAGAACTGAACTAGAACTGAACTAGAACTGAACTAGAACTGAACTAGAACTGAACTAGAACTGAACTAGAACTGAACTAGAACTGAACTAGAACTGAACTAGAACTGAACTAGAACTGAACTAGAACTGAACTAGAACTGAACTAGAACTGAACTAGAACTGAACTAGAACTGAACTAGAACTGAACTAGAACTGAACTAGAACTGAACTAGAACTGAACTAGAACTAAATTAGAATTGAACTATAACTGAACTAAAACTTAACTAAAACTTAACTAAAACTTAAATAGAATAGAAAAGAAAAGTAATAGAACTACTATGATAAAACGATAGTCAAGATTATAGTATTTATGACTTTAGTACAAATTATACTAAATTCCAATATATAATTTATTTTGCAAATTTCTAAATATGATTTTGTAATTTTTCTTAAAATTAATATAACATCATAAGCAAGCCATATCTTGCCGCTTTACTATAATTTAAATAAAGTCGTAAATGTTTTATGTATTTACAAAATAATTCACAATTTTCATTATTACATTAGAAGGTTAATGAACCATACAAAGAAACACGTAAAAAAATAAGAGAAAGAAAATATCCGCGCCAACCGATATGGTCAAGTTCAATATTAGAAAAATCTTTAAATGAAAAACGATCGTAATTATTTTTTTTTTTGGGAAAAACCATCAAGAAGAAAGTTTTTCTCAATTGTTTTCAAACTGTACGAACATTAATTCAAAATCAAATATCGTGAACACAAAAACGATCGATCTATCTATCTATCGATCGTTTTTTGTTGTTTGTTTGTTGTAGTTTTTGGATCGTTTGAGGTCTGTTCTGCAAAGAATAAGGAATTTCCGTTATAACAAAATTTAGTCGCTCGCAGATTATCAAAACAAACGGTTCGTCTAATAAAAGATACATTATTAAGTAACGGAAGGCGAAAATTTTAAAACTAAAATAATTTATATATTTTTGTGTGAGCATTTGAAAACAAAGAAAAACGACAAAAGCTAATTTTGTGTTAATTTTAAATTCTAAAAAAGAATAATATTAGTTTTCTTTTAAAACAAAAATTTAATGAAAAAATAAATAAATTCAAGTGAAAAAAGCAAAAGTATTATTTATATAGTATTGTTATTTATTTTTAAGAAAATTGTAATCTAATTGCAGCTGTTATTTTGTTACAAAAAAATATTTTATTAATTTAATATTCTCGCTTTTAATTTAATTGTAATTTATGTTGATAAAGGTATGTTTTTTAATTATAATTAAATACATTTTCCCGTTTTATAATAAATATATTATAATTATTTTTTAATTTTAATACAGATGTTATTGTTTTCATTTTCATAATAATTATTTTGTATTTAAATTTATGTTTTTTATGAAATATTAATTACATTACTTGTTTTTATTAATAACCGGTTCATGTTTTTCTTTTTTTTTTTAATAATTGCAAATTAAATAAAAGTTTTCCGTTGTAAATATTTATTGATTAATAAATAATTTATTATTCATTTTTATTTTATAATTAAGTTTTTTTATTGATTTATTTATTTTAGTTCAGATTAAAGAAATGTTAGAAATATATTTAAATAGATCAGACTAACCACTAGGCAATAGACTAGAATTTAGACAAGACTTTAGACTAGACTATAGACTAGACTATAGACAAGAATATAGACTAGAATATAGACTAGACTTTAAACTAGACTATAGACAAGACTATATACTAGACCATAGACAAGACTATATACTAGACCATAGACAAGACTATATACTAGACCATAGACTAGACTATATACTACACCATAGACTAGACTATATACTAGACCATAGACTAGACTATAGACTAGACTATAGACTAGACCATAGACTAGACTATAGACTAGACTATAGACTAGACCATAGACTAGACTATAGACTAGACTATAGGCTAGACTATAGGCTAGACTATAGACTAGACCATAGACTAGACTACAGACTACACCATAGACTAGACTATATACTAGACTATAGACTAGACTATAGACTAGACTATAGACTAGACTATAGACTAGACTATAGACTAGACTATAGACTAGACTATAGACTAGACTATAGACTAGACTATAGACTAGACTATAGACTAGACTATAGACTAGACTATAGACTAGACTATAGACTAGACTATAGACTAGACTATAGACTAACTATAAGACTAGACTATAGACTAGACTATAGACTAGACTATAGACTAGACTATAGACTAGACTATAGACTAGACTATAGACTAGACTATAGACTAGACTATAGACTAGACTATAGACTAGACTATAGACTAGACTATAGACTAGACTATAGACTAGACTATAGACTAGACTATAGACTAGACTATAGACTATAGACTAGACTATAGACTAGACTATAGACTAGACTATAGACTAGACTATAGACTAGACTATAGACTAGACTATAGACTAGACTATAGACTAGACTATAGACTAGACTATAGACTAGACTATAGACTAGACTATAGACTAGACTATAGACTAGACTATAGACTAGACTATAGACTAGACTATAGACTAGACTATAGACTAGACTATAGACTAGACTATAGACTAGACTATAGACTAGACTATAGACTAGACTATAGACTAGACTATAGACTAGACTATAGAGACTAGACTATAGACTAGACTATAGACTAGACTATAGACTAGACTATAGACTAGACTATAGACTAGACTATAGACTAGACTATACTAAAGACTAGACTATAGACTAGACTATAGACTAGACTATAGACTAGACTATAGACTAGACTATAGACTAGACTATAGACTAGACTATAGACTAGACTATAGACTAGACTATAGACTAGACTATAGACTAGACTATAGACTAGACTATAGACTAGACTATAGACTAGACTATAGACTAGACTATAGACTAGACTATAGACTAGACTATAGACTAGACTATAGACTAGACTATAGACTAGACTATAGACTAGACTATAGACTAGACTATAGACTAGACTATAGACTAGACTATAGACTAGACTATAGACTAGACTATAGACTAGACTATAGACTAGACTATAGACTAGACTATAGACTAGACTATAGAGACTAGACTATAGACTAGACTATAGACTAGACTATAGACTAGACTATAGACTAGACTATAGACTAGACTATAGACTAGACTATAGACTAGACTATAGACTAGACTATAGACTAGACTATAGACTAAGACTATAGACTAGACTATAGACTAGACTATAGACTAGACTATAGACTAGACTATAGACTAGACTATAGACTAGACTATAGACTAGACTATAGACTAGACTATAGACTAGACTATAGACTAGACTATAGACTAGACTATAGACTAGACTATAGACTAGACTATAGACTAGACTATAGACTAGACTATAGACTAGACTATAGACTAGACTATAGACTAGACTATAGACTAGACTATAGACTAGACTATAGACTAGACTATAGACTAGACTATAGACTAGACTATAGACTAGACTATAGACTAGACTATAGACTAGACTATATAGACTAGACTATAGACTAGACTATAGACTAGACTATAGACTAGACTATAGACTAGACTATAGACTAGACTATAGACTAGACTATAGACTAGACTATAGACTAGACTATGACTAGACTATAGACTAGACTATAGACTAGACTATAAGACTAGACTATAGACTAGACTATAAGACTAGACTATAGACTAGACTATAGACTAGACTATAGACTAGACTATAGACTAGACTATAGACTAGACTACTAGACTAGACTATAGACTAGACTATAGACTAGACTATAGACTAGACTATAGACTAGACTATAGACTAGACTATAGACTAGACTATAGACTAGACTATAGACTAGACTATAGACTAGACTATAGACTAGACTATAGACTAGACTATAGACTAGACTATAGACTAGACTATAGACTAGACTATAGACTAGACTATAAGACTAGACTATAGACTAGACTATAGACTAGACTATAGACTAGACTATAGACTAGACTATAGACTAGACTATAGACTAGACTATAGACTAGACTATAGACTAGACTATAGACTAGACTATAGACTAGACTATAGACTAGACTATAGACTAGACTATAGACTAGACTATAGACTAGACTATAGACTAGACTATAGACTAGACTATAGACTAGACTATAGACTAGACTATAGACTAGACTATAGACTAGACTATAGACTAGACTATAGACTAGACTATAGACTAGACTATAGACTAGACTATAGACTAGACTATAGACTAGACTATAGACTAGACTATAGACTAGACTATAGACTAGACTATAGACTAGACTATAGACTAGACTATAGACTAGACTATAGACTAGACTATAGACTAGACTATAGACTAGACTATAGACTAGACTATAGACTAGACTATAGACTAGACTATAGACTAGACTATAGACAATAGACTATAGACTAGACTATAGACTAGACTATAGACTAGACTATAGACTAGACTATAGACTAGACTATAGACTAGACTATAGACTAGACTATAGACTAGACTATAGACTAGACTATAGACTAGACTATAGACTAGACTATAGACTAGACTATAGACTAGACTATAGACTAGACTATAGACTAGTAAGACTATAGACTAGACTATAGACTAGACTATAGACTAGACTATAGACTAGACTATAGACTAGACTATAGACTAGACTATAGACTAGACTATAGACTAGACTATAGACTGAACTATAGACTAGACTATAGACTAGACTATAGACTAGACTATAGACTAGACTATAGACTAGACTATAGACTAGACTATAGACTAGACTATAGACTAGACTATAGACTAGACTATAGACTAGACTATAGACTAGACTATAGACTAGACTATAGACTAGACTATAGACTAGACTATAGACTAGACTATAGACTAGACTATAGACTAGACTATAGACTAGACTATAGACTAGACTAAACTAGACTATAGACTAGACTATAGACTAGACTATAGACTAGAGACTATAGACTAGACACTATATAAGAAATAGACTAGACTATAGACTAGACTATAGACTAGACTATAGACTAGACTATAGACTAGACTATAGACTAGACTATAGACTAGACTATAGACTAGACTATAGACTAGACTATAGACTAGACTAATAGACTAGAACTATAGACTAGACTATAGACTAGACTATAGACTAGGACTATGACTAGACATAAGACTGACTTTTGACTAGACTATAAGACTAGACTATTGACTAGACTTAGACTAGACTATAGACTAGACTATAGACTAGACTTTAGACTAGACTATAAACTAGACTATAGACTAGACTATAGACTAGACTATAGACTAGACTATAGACTAGACTATAGACTAGACTATAGACTAGACTATAGACTAGACTATAGACTAGACTATAGACTAGACTATAGACTAGACTATAGACTAGACTAAAGACTAGACTATAGACTAGACTATAGACTAGACTATAGACTAGACTATAGACTAGACTATAGACTAGACTATAGACTAGACTATAGACTAGACTATAGACTAGACTATAGACTAGACTATAGACTAGACTATAGACTAGACTATAGACTAGACTATAGACTAGACTATAGACTAGACTATAGACTAGACTATAGACTAGACTATAGACTAGACTATAGACTAGACTATAGACTAGACTATAGACTAGACTATAGACTAGACTATAGACTAGACTATAGACTAGACTATAGACTAGACTATAGACTAGACTATAGACTAGACTATAGACTAGACTATAGACTAGACTATAGACTAGACTATAGACTAGACTATAGACTAGACTATAGACTAGACTATAGAGACTAGACTATAGACTAGACTATAGACTAGACTATAGACTAGACTATAGACTAGACTATAGACTAGACTATAGACTAGACTATAGACTAGACTATAGACTAGACTATAGACTAGACTATAGACTAGACTATAGACTAGACTATAGACTAGACTAATAGACTAGACTAATAGACTAGACTATAGACTAGACTATAGACTAGACTATAGACTAGACTATAGACTAGACTATAGACTAGACTATAGACTAGACTATAGACTAGACTATAGACTAGACTATAGACTAGACTATAGACTAGACTATAGACTAGACTATAGACTAGACTATAGACTAGACTATAGACTAGACTATAGACTAGACTATAGACTAGACTATAGACTAGACTATAGACTAGACTATAGACTAGACTATAGACTAGACTATAGACTAGACTATAGACTAGACTATAGACTAGACTATAGACTAGACTATAGACTAGACTATAGACTAGACTATAGACTAGACTATAGACTAGACTATAGACTAGACTATAGACTAGACTATAGACTAGACTATAGACTAGACTATAGACTAGACTATAGACTAGACTATATAGACTAGACTATAGACTAGACTATAGACTAGACTATAGACTAGACTATAGACTAGACTATAGACTAGACTATAGACTAGACTATAGACTAGACTATAGACTAGACTATAGACTAGACTATAGACTAGACTATAGACTAGACTATAGACTAGACTATAGACTAGACTATAGACTAGACTATAGACTAGACTATAGACTAGACTATAGACTAGACTATAGACTAGACTATAGACTAGACTATAGACTAGACTTTAGACTAGACTTTAGACTAGACTTAAGATTAGACTGTGAACTAGACTTTAGACTAGACTTTAGACTAGACTTTAGACTAGACTTTAGACTGGACTTTTGACTAGACTTAAGACTAGACTTTAGACTAGACTTTAGACTAGACTTTAGACTGGACTTTTGACTAGACTTAAGACTGGACTTTTGACTAGACTTAAGACTGGACTTTTGACTAGACTTAAGACTAGACTTTAGACTAGACTTTAGACTTGACTTTAGACTAGACTTTAAACTAGACTTAGACTTTAGACCATACTTTAGATTAGACTAGACTACAGACTAGATTATGACCGTAAACTAGACTATAGATAAGGCTTTATATTCGGTAAAAACGGACTACAAACTTGTTTATAGAGAACTGAAAATGTCGTCGAGTACCGTGATATTTTTCGATATCAGAAAGTGAATTCGTGCTACAGATTAGTAAATAGGAGTATATCGACTAGTCGTGAACTAATCTATAAGATAGTCTATTAATTACTTTATGGACTATGCTATTCTATTAGCTAGTCTATTGATTAGTTGTGATTCTTAAAGCTATAGTATGTAGTTCTTTGTCTATAACCTTTTTTGGGCTTGTTTACTGTTTAAAATTTTTTTATATATTATTTATGATAAAATATTTTTAACATTTTATTTAATGTAAAGAATTTTCATAGTAAATTTGCTATAATTTTGTTTATTTGTTTACAAACGTCACATTTGACGAGCAATTTACGCGAATGATTTTTTTTTTTTTTTGACATTTGTCCAAAAATTCAAAATTTTATACAATATTTTTTGTAAAACGTAATAATAGAAAAAACCGCAATATGTTTGTTATTTTCAGTACTAAACCAATTAACCGTGAACTTTTGAAAATCAAGTGCAAACACATGTATTGAAAATAAAAATTATTTTAAAATTAAAAAAAAAAATAATATTTTTTTTTTATATTTATGATGAATTTATTTTGTTTCTTTATTATTAAATCAAATTCTTGTTAAGTGTAATTTATGTTTATTTTTTAAAATTTTGATTTTTTTTTAAATTTTCAAACCTAATTGTAGCAAATAAATCATTAACGCCAGACAAAATAAGTTTAGCTAGAGCACTAGAGTCATTTAATTATTTTAATTGTACTTAATAATACAAAATTTTAATAGATTTTAATTAATTTGAAGATATACATTTGACATTTTACTGAGAACAGTGGCTTAGGAAGGAGAATTTTAAAGGATATCGCTATTTGCAAAAATGTGGAAAAATCTCCCATTTGAAAGTGTTTCTTGGTTGATAAAAAAATTTCATATCGAGAATTTGAGCTATATATGTTATATACATATCTCAAAGACTATTATGCTGTGTGGACTTATGTCCACAGTTTAAAATATAGTCCATTGAATAGTCAATTGGTCGGTCTCAATATATTAGTTTATTGACCAGTGAAAATACTAGTCCAGGGACTAGTCAAAAGTCCATGAACTAGTGTATTGGCTTAATTAGTTCATTGACTAATCGATATTTAATGAATTGGTCCACTGACAGGTCAATAGAGTGATAGATTGATTAGTTTATAGACTAAATAAAATCTGAATAAAGATTAGTGCTTCAAGACTTGACGATTAACAGACCCGTTTATAAACTTATCAATATAGTAGTACGATAACTAGTCAATAGAATAGTTTATAGTCTAGACCATAGATGAGTCAATAGACTAGTCAGTTAAGAGATTAGCCGAAAAACTGGTCCATAGTCTATATATTACTTCATACAACTAGTCAATAGATTCGTTTATATTCTAGACTATAGATGAGTCAATAGACTAGACAATTTATAGGCTATTCAATACATTTGCTCACAGACTAGTCGAAAAACTGGTCAATAGTCTATATACTAGTCCAGAGACATCTCAAAAGCCCATAGATTAATCAGTATATAAGTTCATAGACTGTTTAATAGATTAGTTTATACTAGTCCAAAGATCAGCAAAACAAAAGTCCATTAACTAATGCATAAAAACGTCTATTAATTACTCAATATTTTACTTATAAAAAGACTTGTCGAAAAACTGTTCAATAGTCTATATGCTAGACCAGAGACAAGTCAAAAGTTCATACTTTAGTCAGTATATAAGTTTATATACTATTTAAAAGACTAGTGAAAATACTAGTACAAAGACTAGCAAATCAAAAGTCCATTAACTAACTCATATTATAGTCCATTAGTCAATATTCTACTTATATGTAGACTTGCCGAAAAACTAATCAATAGTATATATACTAGTCCACAGACATGTCAAAAGCCCATAGAATAGTCAGTATATAAGTTCATATACTATTTAATAGTTTAGTTCATACTAGACCAAAGATCAGCAAATCAAAAGTCTCTTAACTAACGTATAGAATAGTCCAATAACTAGTCGATATTCCATATATAGACTTGTCGAAAAACTGGTCGATAGTTTAGTTCATAGACTATTTAATAGATCAGCAAATCACAAGTCCATTAACAAGTCGATATTCTATATATAGACTTTTCGAAAAAGTGGTCAATAGTCTATATACTAGTCCAGGGACAATTCAAAAGTTCATATATTAGTCAGTATATAAGTTCATAGACCATTAAAAAGACTAGTTCATATACTAACTTATAGAATAGTCTAAAAACTAGTCGATATTCTATATATCGACTTGTCGAAAAACTAGTGCAGACACAATCTAAAAGTCCATTGATTAGTCAGTGTATAAGTTTATATACTATTTAAAAGACTAGTGGAAATACTAGTCCATAGACCAGCAAATCAAAAGTCCATAGAATATTACATTAACTAGTCGATATTCTATTACTAACTTTATGGGTTTGTTAACAACCTCCAAAAACGACTTAGATTTTAGAACTTTTAAATAAGATTATCCTTAATTACAAAAGCTCTTTGTATAACAAATTTCATTGATCCTTTTTTCACCGATCAATCGAGCTGCTGAACCTATAAATTTTCGAACTACTACATCAAATAGGATTCAAATTTAAAATTATGCAACAGATGGCGTCTTAGTTTAAAACATAAGTCAATTGTTTTGAAAATGCTAAAGCGATTATATTAAAAGTTGTACGAAATTTAGATCCTTATGTGGAGAAGTAATTAAAAGAAATTGCGAGCCATTAAGTCGTATTAATTAAACACATAACTGTGCAAAACTATTTGATAAAATTCTTTAAAAAACTTTTAAAATTTTGACAAATACTTAAGATTCCAAAAAGTAATTTCAAAAATTCCAGTACATCAAAATTCACTTGAACTTCCAAAGTGTAATGAACTTGTTGTTTTTTTATTCTTCTTAACCGATCTCAAGTGGTTCTCATGTCGTATCTATAATAAAACATATCTTTTTTTTTGCTAACAACTAATTGAATTGTTTAGGTGAAGGATTTTATAACAATTTTCACGATCATTTATTTATATATACATTGTTTACAATTTAATTCCGCATTTGTTTCTGTTTTTTTTTTTAATTTGTTTAAATTTATAATTTACAACAATATCACACACTAACAGCAGTTAGTCGCAATTAATTAACAAACTGATCGATCGATCGATCGTTCGGTTTAGTTCATAAGAAGATCATTTATATATGTATGTGTATAAAGGGGGTTGGTGGATGGGTTGTTTAGGTGTTGGTTGTAGGAACATGAAATAAAACTGTTTCAATTAAATGTGGTTCACCTTCATTTAATGCGAAATATTTTAAACAAAAAAAATTGTCATTTGGTGTTTTTTTTTGCACACACGTTTTAAAAAAAATGATCAATTACCTAATAATTATAGTTTTATCATAAATTATTTTAATGTAGAGTTACATGTAAGCTAAACATTTTTTGCGGTTTTTAATGAAAGAGAGAGAGAGCAAGAGAGCTTACGATCGTTAATCAATCATTTCTTGCTCAATTATACTCAATTTTTTTTGTTTTGTTAAAAAAAACAGCTGTGCATAATAAATTTGTGGTTTCTTTTTATAACAAATGTATTTATTTCTTATTAAATTGTGAGATTTTTTTAAAATTTACTTCAGTTCAGTACGTGCTCTCTAAACAACTAAACGTGCGTGTAGAATTTATTTCAATTTTTTAAAGTTGAGGTAAATTTTTATTGTTGTTGTATTTAAATTTTTCTACGAATTTTATTATCAAGTTCATCAAAATTTTTTTTGCTTAAATATCAATTATAATTAAAATAAATTTCATTTAAAAAAAAGTGACAAATTAATGCGAAAAAAAATCAGACTACACGTGTATTTAAGTTGGCGACACGTGTAATATTATTGGGTTTAATATCGCGTTACATTTATTGCGTTATCGGTTTCCGTATTTTATTATAGAAAATGTATAAAATTGATTTGTTTCAGTATTATATATTCACAACTACAACCTAATATACTAATAGAAACAGACTGACAACTTGTAGATATGTTCTTTGTTGTCTACCTTAAAAACTGATAAATTGTGTAAAAAAAAACTTTTATATATTTTACAGGTTTTGTTTTGTGTTTTATACGATTTTTTTGTTGTTGTATCAATTTTTTATTTTAAATTTATTTTGTATTTTTTTTTTTGCTGCATTCAGTAAGTGGGTCATTAAAATAATGTCAAAAATTATTGGACTTTGCTGCTGTTTTATGACGATTCTTCAAAAAAAAAAAGTTGTGCGAAAAAAATATATAAAATTTTTTAAATAATTTTAATAAAAATATTTTTTTTTATATACAAATTTTTAAATATTTCCTATTCTATTTAGTAAATATTAACATTATTTATTATGCAAGAAAATAATTCTCTTTGGAATATATAAAGAAATGTGTTAGTGTTTTGAAATGATATTAAAGCAAATTTCAGCTGATCAAACTGATAACTTAAACTTTTACATAAAAAATATCATCGGGAAATAAATTCTATTTCTGGAGCCATATTAGTGCGTCTGTACATGCACTAATGATTTTCTATGAAATCGTATCGAAAATTATTTTACATGATTTTCCATAAAAATCTCCATCGATCGTGTTAAAATTTAACTAAGATCATTTATCACACCCTGAAGTTTAATATTCGCTATTAATGGGTCAAATCTAAACATCTCATTCCATAATTAACATAAAATTCCATACATGATCTTCTACGAAATTAACCGGCTTTATTAGGCCAAAATCTGTCAGTAAACTAATCAATGTACCTAAATGATCCCAACAAATAGTACCTAACTCCATTTTGATATATATTTTTTTAATGTGGACTCATACCACTTTCAAAACATTAATAGTCCTTATGTTTCAGTCCAATAATTCTACATTTAAGTTGAAGTGCTTTACACAGTAATGTCGCCCAAACGCAATACCGAGACGGCGCTGTTGATTTGGCAACAGCACCTAGAGGGACGTAATTGGTAGTCCGAAACACGGATCATATAAATTGACAAAACTTTATTTGAGTGATCACAAACCACCCATTGTAATAAGTTGAGCATTTTTTAGAGTAAATTCCAACACACTCAGCAGTGTAGAATAATCGCTGACCTTGCAACACATTCGTCCCCTCTTACTAAATCATAATTTAGCACACCATCCGTCAAATCCATCAATTACTCCATCCCCTTTATAGAATCAAAGTAGACATCATTAGCAAGTATCCTCTTCCCGCGAGTGAGGGTTTAAACCACAGCCACTACGCTGATCCCGAAAGAACCTCAACCAACTGACTAGCCAAGACATAGTCCAGTGGGCAACTGGTCACCCTTAGTATCAGATAATGTGCTTTTGTTAGATCGTTTTTCAAATCATCAAACACCAGTTAATGGTCCCAACAGATTAGAGGTATTGGTAGCATCTTTTTACCCACGGATTGCTATAAATCAATTATCCCAAGATTAATTTAATGATTTAAAGAGAAAAGCCATTAGACTAGTCCTAAGTCTAGTATAAAGTATTTAAAACGTCCATTTAGAATCACTGTCTTAGTCGATTTTGCTATGTCCGTTTGTCTGTCCCTGTCATATTATCCTTGATGACAGATCTCACCTTGGTATATTGCAATCCTGGGGTAGATAGGTGCTACCAATACCTCTAGTATAAATTGGTGTTCACAGTTTACTGCCTGGCTTAGTCCTTGCATAAACTGAAAAGAGGTCTAACCAGAGAACTACATAATTAGGTACTACGGGTGGCCAGTTGCCCGCAGGACTATGTCCTAGATGGTCAGTTGGTTTCGTACTTCGGTCTACCAGTTAGGTGCTGTTGCCAAATCAACAGAGGTCATCTGCGTGGTTGTAAACGGAATTGATGTTTTACATCTCGAAAGTTAAGCAACGGGACAGCAATGGTCAGAGATTAGATAGCTCAAGTACTCGGGCAAAGTGCTTGTACATGGACCGGTATATCCATGAACAAAAATTGCAACCTGCGTGTAAGATACAAAAGTTGTTTACTTTTTACTCACATAGTGGTTGAAAAAGTACCACCGTGAGATAGGGCAACATGCCAGGACTGTTTGTGTATCCATGTAAATATTGTGCTCACTCTACGTGTTTCCTTTTTCATGATAATTTGATGAAGTTTGTCACATACCCTTCTTTTGACAAGGACTAACGCTATTGAAAATTTTTTAAATCGGTCCATTATCTCGTCAAATCTGAATCCAGCAAAAATCGGTCCATTTCCGACTATACATTCATACTTGTTTTGAATAGGATTTGTAGCCAATTGATTAGAGTGTGTATGTCTAATAAGGAATTAGTTAGTGGTTTTATCCCAGTCGATATTACCCGTTTTTTAAAGAGCATGATCAAATTACTTGTCAATGGAGCATTGAGTAAGACAATAGTCTAATAAACTTACTGGATAAATAAAGATTTTGCTGGGTTTATGCCACTTGTGTGAAATCGTGGGCAGATATTGCAACTTTTCAATTCTGATTCCATTGTGAATTCGACAAGCCGTCGGAAGAACATTTCTTGATGATTTTTGTTTTTGAACAAGATTGTCAATTTTTCCATATAAGGGTTAATTTTAATATTTCCCAAAAAAATCTTTTAGAAAAGTTTAAAAGAAATTCCTCTAACATTTCGACATGAAATTATATTTAAACTATAGATAATAAATAAAACCTATTTCGATCCAAAGTATTTTGTACTCTGTTTTTCTTCAAAAATTTTAATTTTGATAAAACATTCTCGTAAATCGGGTTTATTATAACATCAATAAAATAAACAAATAATTACAACTTTTTGAACTTGTATAAAGACATTCATACGATATTTATTTGCAAAGATAAATATTTTTGTTTCTAATTTTATATGCAGACATTTTAATGTTCTAAAAACAATTCTGTTCCTTAGTGCCCAATAGTAGTACTTTTATTATCTACTTTTGGTTAAATTACAAAAAAAAAAAAACATTTTCATTGTTGTTTGTATCTTAAAATACAAAATAAAAAGTGTATATAAGGTATAATCATGGGTATAATTAAATTGTTAAGTAATTTTTTTTTTGTTTATTTTTAAAAATATTTTATGGTTTTAAAAAATTTGGCTATTTTAATGTTGAACTTTATATACAAATTGTTTAAGTATATATAAAAAAATATATATAAAAATACCGTAGTCTTAGACGTAAATCCAATTTAAAAAAAAACACAGTAATAATGAAAGAAATTTCTAAAAATTTACCAAAATCCATTAAAAAAGTGCCTACGTAAATATTATTTGTATTAAGTTTATTATTTATTTTTATATACATATATATTTATATAAAGTACATACTTTTGTTTTTAATTATATGCAAATAAAATAAACCATAAATGTTTGAGATTATATGGTTTCTTTCTTAAATTAAATAAAAACAAAAGATATTTAAAAACATTTTATTTGTCACTTTTTTAGCTTTCAATTTCTCCTATAAAAACATTGTGTTGAAAGCATTTAGACCCGCCTTCGCTTAAAAGTGATTTGTGTACGATATCCTTAGTAAATATTTCGAGTATTAGTTATACCGATAAAAATATAACCTCTTAAGTAATTGTACTTCAAAATATTTTAGTTTCTATTTTTAGCATGTGATTATTTTTCCTCTGATTTTAGATAATTGAACAAACCATATGATTATAGTTTATAATCATTTGTATAATTTTGTATATTTTTTTGTTTTTTTTTTCTAACGTTTATATTCAACAGGTTCCTTAGGTTCATTATAAATGAATCACAAAATTTTCAGAAACTTTGCCAAAAATTTTATTCTGTTTAAAGTCAATTTAAATGTTTCCTCAGGAATTTGTGAACATTGAATATAACACAATAAATAAACTCATGATTTATATTTCTTTTGTTTAATTAAATTATATTTAGAGATAATGAAATTCAAAAAAAAAAAAAAAAAAAAATCTTGAGTAAAATTTTCGAGAACTTCAGCATTTAATATCAAAAGTAAATTATCATATATATATCTCAGGTATAACTATACTCCAGAATATACACATTTGTAGCTCTACGAAAATTTTTGTTCAGTTCTAATTAAGTTCTAGTTCAGTTCTAGTTCAGTTCTAGTTCAGTTCTAGTTCAGTTCTAGTTCAGTTCTAGTTCAGTTCTACTTCAGTTCTAGTTCAGTTCTAGTTCAGTTCTAGTTCAGTTCTAGTTCAGTTCTAGTTCAGCCCTAGTTCAGTTCTAGTTCAGTTCTAGTTCAGTTCTAGTTCAGTTCTAGTTCAGTTCTAGTTCAGTTCTAGTTCAGTTCTAGTTCAGTTCTAGTTCAGTTCTAGTTCAGTTCTAGTTCAGTTCTAGTTCAGTTCTAGTTCAGTTCTAGTTCAGTTCTAGTTCAGTTCTAGTTCAGTTCTAGTTCAGTTCTAGTTCAGGTCTAGTTCAGTTCTAGTTCAGTTCTAGTTCAGTTCTAGTTCAGTTCTAGTTCAGTTCTAGTTCAGTTCTAGTTCAGTTCTAGTTCAGTTCTAGTTCAGTTCTAGTTCAGTTCTAGTTCAGTTCTAGTTCAGTTCTAGTTCAGTTCTAGTTCAGTTCTAGTTCAGTTCTAGTTCAGTTCTAGTTCAGTTCTAGTTCAGTTCTAGTTCAGTTCTAGTTCAGTTCTAGTTCAGTTTTAGTTCAGTTCTAGTTCAGTTCTAGTTCAGTTCTAGTTCAGTTCTAGTTCAGTTCTAGTTCAGTTATAGTTCAGTTCTAGTTCAGTTCTAGTTCAATTCTAGTTCATTTCTAGTTCAGTTCTAGTTCATTTCTAGTTCATTTCTAGTTCAGTTCACGTATATACATATTTATACTGTTACTTTACAACTTACGAATCGAATTTTTTTAACTATCTCAAAATGTACATACATAATATTAAACATTTCAATCATTAACTGTCAATATTACAGCTAGCGTGTCCATTATATTTACATAATCAAAACAACTAAACATTTAAGATTAAGATTAACCAAATAAACAAATCAAAATTGAATATTAAATTTTCTAAAATTACCCAAAAATTTTCCATATGTTAGAAATTAAAGAAAATTATTTATTTATTTAACTGTTAGAACACTCTCATCTTAAAAGATTACTTGTTATAAAATTATTGATTTTATTGTTGTAAATTATTGTTTATTTATTAATTAAGAAACAAATTTCCCAGTGGTTTTTAAATATATATATATATTCGTATATACATGTGAGCATTTAAATTAATTTTTGGTCACATGCTTTTTTTCCTTTGTTTCATTTAATTATAATTATTTTTTTGTAAAACCAAATTCCTTTATTCGAAATACTTTTATAATGATTTTGAATACTATATTTTTATTAAAAATTATTTAGCAATCAATCATTGAATTTATATCTCTTTTGTCTATAATTAACGTCTTTTGGTTTTTCTTTTTATTGTTTAATATTCAAAATATGAATTTTGTTTATTAAAAGTTTTTCTTTTTTTTACTACTAACACAAGGCCATGTTGTTCGGCCTTTGGTGAGAAAGAAAAGGTCAAACATCTGTCAGTTGAATTTGAAAAAATGACCCAGTTTTTTAGATTATTTAAGGAAACTGTATGTTTAAAATTAATATAAACGTAAGATTTTGTACACAAAATTATGAATGAGTTTAGTTTTTAATCTATTAATAGTTCACTCATAAAAAACGTATCAAAATTAATATTAAATACCCTACATTTGTTTCGTACGACTGATGATCTTTACGTGTCAATAAATCATTTACTGAATATTCGCAATAGACTTTAGGACCAAAAATTTTTATCTCAAATTTCTGCTATAAACATTATAATCTTATTTGAATCTAATTTAGTTCTAGTTCATTTTTAGTACAGTTTTAGTTTAGTTTTAGTTCAGTTCTAGTTCAGTTTTAGTTCAGTTCTAGTTCAGTTCTAGTTCAGTTCTAGTTCAGTTCTAGTTCAGTTCTAGTTCAGTTCTAGTTCAGTTCTAGTTCAGTTCTAGTTCAGTTCTAGATCTAGTTCAGTTCTAGTTCAGTTCTAGTTTAGTTCTAGTTCAGTTCTAGTTCAGTTCTAGTTCAGTTCTAGTTCAGTTCTGTTTTTTGTTCAGATGTGTTTCAGTTCTAGGTCCATTTCTCTTCAACTTCAATTTCTCTTGTACCTTTGTTCTAGTGCGTGATATGTTGTTTTCACTTTGAGTGGTGAAAGTCAGAGTAGGAGGTGGAGTTAAAGCAACATGTCGACAATGTGAAATGTATTTCGTTTGATTAAACTTGATGTTACAAGGACTTTTGGCAACTGTTTCTATGGTATCAATAACAATAATACAATAACAATAATAAAATACAGGAAACAATTTTACGATTAAACTATAAAGTGAGGATGGAGTCATATCGGTTTGAAATTTGTATATGTATGTGAAATGTTTTATGAATGAATTTTTTTTACTCGTGAATTGTTTGTTAAAGCTTCTGTTTAACATGAGGGCAAATGTAATAAAAAGAAAATTTATCACATTAAATTAGCAGAATTTTCGCCCATTTCCTTTTGACCACGTTATTCTGTATCATTTTTAATGGACACAAATAGTTTTTTTTCAGCAGCACGTATCATTTACCCCGTTAAAATGTAAAAAAAGTGGAAAAAATAAATAAAAAAAATACAATTTTTTCTTTCATAAAAGGGAAGATGTAAAAAATAAGAATGAAAAAAATTTCGAATTTTTTTCCTTAACAAAAGGGAAAATGAAGAAAACAGTAATAAAAAAAATTTAAATTTTTTTCCTTGACAAAAGGAAAATAAAGAGGAAAATGAAATAAGAAAAAAATGCTATTTTTTCCTCAAAAAGGGGTGCATTTTTTTAACATAGATTTTCCGAAACCTTCGTTGTTTTTTTTTATTCTTTCGCTATTTTGTCCATCCTTAAATATTTTTCCTGATGTCCTTTTTACTTTATAATTCTCATTTGGTTTGTGAAATTAAGCAAATAAATGTTACAGTTTGTGAAGACTGGTGTAGGAGTAATCATGATCCCCCGTAGTGGGACTTGGTTAAAAAAACAAGTATTTATAACGTAAATTCTCGTTCGGATAATTTTTGGGGAGCCGGGATTGGTTAAATATGCCATATCCCGACATTAATTAAATAAATGTCACTGCAAATTGATTCTTAAAATTAATAAATTAAAATAATGATTTTTTAAAATTTAAATCCTCTATAGACCTCCCACGATAATTTTATATTGTGTGGTATTATTTTTCCCTCTTTGTTTAAAATCTTTTTTTAAAATCAAACCATTTCAGGTCTGTCTTTAATATTATTTTATATTTGCTTTTTTGTTTATATTTTTTTTCCTGAAATCTATACTGTGCGCGTGCGCTTTGTTCTGCATCTAAATTACAACGTAGTTAGTCTATGTCGATTGGAGATCGAAATACCAAGAGACGTCGTATAAAGTCGTGTTAATTTTTTGCATTTCAATCATTCTGCTGTATGATTAAATTTGCTAAATAAACATTTATAATTTGTTTATTAATGTTCAGAAACTATATCCGTTTTTATGTTTTTTTTTTTATTGACATGGGAATTGCTTACAGTTTTTTCCACATTAAAGATTTTTATTAACTTTAAATTAGTTTAAGTGTTTTGGGAACTTTATAGTTTTTTTTGTATGAATTGAAATTTGAGGAAATGTTTTATTTGAATTGTATGAAAATATATTTTGCGTGATTTATTGTGCAATTTTTTTTAATTTTATAGTAGACTAAACAAAAGTAATGAATATTTATGTATTCATTTTTTTTTTAATTTTTATTATGTAATTATATTTATATAAATAATTATTTTACTTATATAATAGTTTAATTAATTTTGTTATTTATTTTATTTTCAGTATTTCAATGGGGTGACTTGTGAAATTTAATTTAACTCCTGAACCCGGGACTAAAAGGTAGGAATGGTTAATTGTTGTGTTTAAGATAAAAAGATAAAAAATACTAACTTAAATTCACAAAATCAAATTTTTAACAAAATTTTTGCTGAAACATCAGATCAAGTTCAGTTCTAAATCACTACCAGATCAATTTAGTCAGATCAGCTCTAGATCAGTTTTAGTTCAGTTCTAGTTCAGTTCTATTACAGTTCTAGTTCAGTTTTAGTTCAGTTCTAGTTTAATTCTAGTTCAGTTCCAGTTCAGTTCTAGTTCAGTTCTAGTTCAGTTCTAGTTCAGTTCTAGTTCAGTTCTAGTTCAGTTCTAGTTCAGTTCTAGTTCAGTTCTAGTTCAGTTCTAGTTCAGTTCTAGTTCAGTTCTAGTTCAGTTCTAGTTCAGTTCTAGTTCAGTTCTAGTTCAGTTCTAGTTCAGTTCTAGTTCAGTTCTAGTTCAGTTCTAGTTCAGTTCTAGTTCAGTTCTAGTTCAGTTCTAATTCAGTTCTAGTTCTGTTCTAGTTCAGTTCTAGTTCTGTTCTAGTTCTATTCTAGTGCTGTTGTAGTTCTGTTCTAGTTCTGTTGTAGTTCTGTTGTAGTTCTGTTGTAGTTCTGTTCAATTTCTGTTCTAGTTGTGTTCTAGTTGTGTTCTAGTTCTGTTCTAGTTCTGTTCTAGTTCTTTTCAAGTTCTTTTCAAGTTCTGTTCTAGTTCTGTTCTAGTTCTGTTCTAGTTCTGTTCTAGTTCTGTTCTAGTTCTGTTCTAGTTCTTTTCAAGTTCTTTTCAAGTTCTTTTCAAGTTCTGTTCTAGTTCTGTTCTGTTCTAGTTCTGCGCTGTTCTGCTCTAGTTCTGTGCTGTTATGTTCCAGTTTTGTTCTAGTTCTGTTCTAGGTTTGGTCTAGCTCTGTTGCTATTCTAGTTCTGTTTTAGTTTTGTTCTAATTCTGTTTCAATTCAGTTCTATTTCAGTATGTGAGAAATTACCAGGAAAAAACTATATTGTCTTTATTTTTTTATAAAATATAATTTTTGCATTTCGTTGTAAATAAATCTGAATCTATAAGATTAAACATACACATTTGTTAAATATCATTACGTCAAATAGTTGAAACACACAAATATACCTTCAATTGTCGGTTAAATAATAAATATTGTTTGAAGATTCTTTATGACCGATGAAACATGTGTTTCATAATAGAAGTAATCACCTTAAACTTGAAATTATAAAACGATTTTTATTTCTATTAAAATAATAAATAAAATTCTAAACTCATCAAAATGTTCATAAACATCAGAATTGATCACAAGTATTTTTAGTGTTTACATTACAATTTTTGTCTATTTTCAAATTTAAAAATTGAAATTTTAATTTGTTGTAAAGGAGTGCAGAGAGGAATGAGTTCTAATATGAAAAACAATAGAATTAATTGTAAAAATAGCATGATGTGTATAAAAAATTTTCATTTAAAACGCAATTATTTCAAATTTTTATTTGAAATTAATTGCCATATTAATCTATTGTTTTATGAAAATGAATTATGGCACTTTTTTCAAATATTGATTTTGTTTATATTGTTAAAATTATTGTAATTTTTTTGCAAAATTCTTTTATTTTATAAACAATTTGAAGAAATAATAGAAATGTTTTTTTTTTCTTTTTGTATAAAAAAGTAATGGTGTTTGTTTTTATAAGATTTTCATGTTCAAGTTTTGAAAATAAATAGAAATTTGTTTTAACAAAAAATACGTTATTGTTTACCAGTTTGTAAAAAAAAGGTTCCTGGGTAGTTAATAGCCCACTGTGAAAATATATGGGAATTCCTAAAAATTTTTTTCTCTTCATCTGTTTTCTTTTACTTTCTATAAGTGTGTTAGATTTTAAATGGTCAAAACAAACTCTGGGGGGTTTAAGAAAACATTTTTGATTTAATAATTTAATTATTGATATTATTTGGAAGAATAAATTAATAACTTTAAATTAACAAAAATTAACGCACTCTAAAAATTAGGTCAAATTTTTGAACTTCTAGAAAAAATGAAAATATTTTTCAGATTATTTTCTCAGCATCTGTACAAATATTGTGAAAATTTATCTTTTTTAATTATTTATTTAACACCATTTTTACTTTGAACCATTTAAGAACTGCATTTATTACCTTATTTCATGAACCATTTAAGGCGCCTTTTGTCATTCAAAACTGCACGAAATACATGGTAATAATAAACTTATAAAAAATCTGTTGTAAACTCCTTTGATTTCCGAAATAATAACATCTGTTTTTATATTCAAACGACTGGCCAGTCAATGGTCAAAACCTACCGCATGTTAAACGGAAACAAATTTTTTGAAATTGTACATTTATAAGAAATATATATAAAAACAACGCGAATAACAAATAAAATTAAATTTAATTATAAACAAGAGATTGAAAAAGAAAATTTAAATTATTTTGTATTGCTTTTTTTAATGTTTGTATGGAAAATAGATAAAGAAAATAAATTAAAAATGTTAAAAAAAAACAATCAAATCGTCTACAGGTTAAACAATTGATTAACCCTTTAAAGGGCTGGAGAGACAAATAGGGACTGTGAGAAAATATGTTGTTTAAAGGAACTTTGATTTACAGCAAAATAACTAGATAAGGAGTTTTCTAATCAGTGATTCTGTTTTGTGTTCTATTTTTATAAAGTAGATGTGGTGGATTCGATTCCCATCTAAAGCATCGGTTAAGGAGCGCATAATAGGACCGATACAGGCCTAAATGCATTTCTTTGGATTTGATGTATATACAACTTTTCAAGCTAACTAATTAATATCCACTTAATTCTTAATGAAATGTATCTTTTATAATAAGATCGATGTGATCGTCGGACTATATAAAGTGCATATGCTTTATAGTGAGGTTCGAAAGCTAAATTTTGCGACTAAAAGAGACATTTCGAATTTTTGTTCATTAAATATATTTAAATTTAAAAGATCGCCAATTAACATTTCAAACGACATATAGTCCCTTTTCCCTTAAAAAAGTAAGTGAACGAACACTTACTTTTTTAATGTGAAAAAAATTCCCCTGTTGTGAATTTTTTTGCAGGAATTTTGTAAACAATAAACAGCTGTTGCATACAAAATTAATTATTGTGAATGAATTGTTCACAGCAAGTTCACGAGGGAACAGTAATCAATCCACATTTCACGTAAATTAAGTTCCCTTTTCACTTATAACGTGTACTAACTTTTTTAACCACCAGCAAAATTTTAATGGTCTCTACCAGAGAATAAACGTTTGAATATTCTATGGTCTCCACCAATAAAACATAACCTCACTTGAGGTTATACGAAAGCACGAGGTTAATGTAGACATCATATAACTTTGAACAGTTATAAGAAGTAATACACTACATCAGTGTGAGGGAGATGCAAAACTTTCGAAAGCCAGGCAATAAACACAATAATAGCGATGACGCGAGAGTTGTTCCCCAACTCATACCTGAATTACGACTAGATGGAATTTTGTAAACAATAAACAGCTGTTGCATACAAAATGAACTATTGTGAATGAATTGTTTACAGCAAGTTAACGACAGTAATTTTCCCGAGGGTAATGAATTAGGTTCTACAGTTGAAACGAAAAGTCGCCTTTTTGCATATTATGAAAAGTTGATTTTTCGACTTTTTTCATTTAATTTAAAGCAGGGACGTAACGGTTATAAGTCTATTTTAGTGTTTTTGACTTTTTTCTTAAAATTTTTGTACTCAAATTTTTCGTAAATATATTCGACCTTTTCAGAGTTTTTTCGACTATTTTTGACCTTTTCCAACTTTTTGACTTATTCCGACTTTCATCAACTTTTCGACTTTTTACGACATTTTTCGACTTTTTCCAACCTTTTTTTGACTTTTTTCGAATCTTCGAATTTTATTTACAAGTTCTACTTATCGATTTTTTTTCATCAACTGTATCGACAATTTAAATTAAGTGTATAGATAATGAATCGATTTTTCATCAAACGAAAAAAGTCGAAAAATCAACTTTTTATAAATTGCAAAAAGTCAAAAAGTAGATAAATCGAAAAATCGATAGCAAAAAGTTGAAAGTCTATAGAACCATACTAATGAACATTTCAAGGGAACCAAAACGTCACTTCTCTTGGCGTAATAGGTGTGATGGTCCTAAATCTAATGCACATAAGTAAGTGACATAACATTATTTATGTAGGCGGTAATATAATGGCCACGCCCATATTATTTTCTTATATTGATTAACTTGCTTAGAGACATCTCTTTGTAAAATTGATTTGAATTTTTTCACTTAAGTGCATAGATTTTCTATATAAATGTAGTAATTTGGACTAATACCTGATAATGCCAAAGAAATTGCACCAGAGTTGTGCACCATCATAATGACCACTTTATTTTGAGGAAGTTTCTAGTCCTGCTCTTGTAAGGGTGAAACGGTGGGTAAAACCACGTTTCAAAGCATGATCATTGTGGTTCTACCCACCGTTTCTTACTCTAAGAGGCCTAAAGAATTTAACACCCGCTTTCTTAGCCCTTAAAGGGTTAATTTCAACACAAACTTTTCGCATACAAATAATATCACTATTTCTTCAAATAACAATAAATTAATGATGAATGTTTTATTTTTCCAAACAAAAAAAAAAACATTTTGCAAAAATTGTAGAAAAAAAACAATTAAATGTTCTTTGTAAATCAAATTTTATACAAAATAACGAAAATTTATTATAAAAAAGTGAATGTATTTTATAATAAGTGTATTTTAATGACTGGCAAAACGCAAATGTTTTAAATAATAAAAAAAATTTAGAAGATTTTTTTTTTTTTTTTTGAAAAAAAAAAAACTTTTTGCTGAAAATGGCAAAAATATTTTAACACATGCTTTTTTTTTCTAATAAATAATATTATTTATTATTTAATCAATTACTTTTGTGCTTAAGAGTATTTTTCCATAATGAAATAAGAAAAATATTAAAAAAATATGAAAAATAAGAATAAATAGATTATTATAAATAAACAATTGAAATATTTCATTAAGTGTTTTTTTCTAAGAAATTTTGTTTTTTAAGAAGTTTTCTAAATATTTAGGTAATATTTTTTTTTACTAATAATTGGCAAATTTTTTGAGGGGGGGGTACAGGAAATGTTAAAAACAATATTTTTTTATTATTTAAAAACACACAAAATTTTTTAGTTTAAAAATCAAAACTTTTTGAAAAGAAAAAAATTTTTACAAAAACTGTTTTTTATAAAACACTAATAAAAATAAGTTTAAAATAAAAATTTTAAAACTTTTTTAGATAATATAATAGAACACAACATTAACTTTTAAATAATAGAAATATAATCAAAAAATTTTCATATATAGCTCTTTTATTAAACCCCAAACTTTTCTAATGTTCTAGAGCAACAATAAAAAAGCTATTAACCGAAATCTGTCAATGATTCATAATATAAACCTAAATATTTTTAATATATCACAGAAATTCTATTATTCTTTATAAAAATTTTTCGAATTCTTCAGAATTTTCTTTGAAAAAAAAAAAAAAAAAAAAAAATCGCACATTTTCATTATCTTTCTCTGGTTCTTTCCTCTTGTGTATGATAAGAATTCATTATGCCTGCATTTGTCTGACCTGCCTTGTTGATATGTGGAATTTTTGTTTAGTTTTAATTTATTATATTTCTCAAATCAACAATATTTTTTTATTATTATTTTTCCCCTGTAGACTATAAGATTATTTTTCAGTTTACTATTTGCAGTTTCATTTTTGACAGTTTGATGATAAAAACAATCAAATTTCTTAAAAATTGTAAGATAATTCTAGTACTAGGGTAGGGCTTATAAATTATATAGGCTTTTATCGTTTTGAAAGGTAAATAAAATTATAAATCAAATGGTTAAAGTAAATCAGGAAATAATCATAAAAAGTACTTCATATATTATGATTTTGAGTTAATATTAGACAAAGGGCCCTAAAAGAAGGTTGTTTTCTTACCAGCTAAAAATTTAAAAATACATAAGTTTTTTTCTCAGTGCACCTATTACATTCTTTACATTAGTTAGAGAACTATTTTACAGTGTAGCTTTTGTAAAAATCAAATTTTTACTAATTTACTTTATTCTCTTTTTTTCTCTTTACAGGGAATTTTATACAATAAATCCGTTCCTGACAAAAGACAAACTTTTTTCTACACTTAAACACAATATTTTTGGCCTTGAAAACACCAAAAGAAAAACACCATTTAAGTAATTTTCCTACATAACCCTATAAGCAACTAAATACAGGAATTTTTACTACTCTAAAAGCTTTTCTACAACTAAACCCTCCAGAAACAAAGTACTTATTAATTTATTGCAAAACTACACAAAACTCTCCCCCACCCCCTTAATAAATACACCACTAAAAGAAAAAGAGAACTAAAAAGGGAAGTTGAAAAAGTAAAACATCAATTCAAAATTCCCTTATAAAGACTTTCTCCGATGACCAACAAGGTCGTTTTAAAAGAGAAAGTAGACACCCACTACTACTGCTGCTCGGGTCTGTACGTTATAGTTGAGGACAATACAAACGCTAAAATCCTGTCTGCTCAGGGACACTCATATGCTGCCAGAGCTGATTTGAACTACTATTCGAAATAACGTTAACAACAAAAAAAACAAGTACAAAAAGATCGGAATCTCCTTTCGAACAGCTCAAATAGAGTAAAATACTCGAATTATTAAAAACATTTGAAACACAACTCTTCAATTAGAGAAAGAGAAAAAGAGTAAGTGTTTCCTCGTAAGAGCAATTTTTGAGTTTCTTTTGTTTATATTTTCGGCTTCAAAACGGCGGGTACAGTTTTAAAAGTTGTTGGCGCATCATGGCAAAAGACCCGCATTGGGACGTACATTCTAATCGGTGCTGGTTTGCTAGTGATTGGTGCCTTCTTCATTAGTTACATCGAACGTCCAGAATATGATGGTACCTATTGTGCTACGGCATTTTGGACAAAAAAAGTTGGCTTCCAAATCGAGTATTGGAAGCAACAAAATGATCTTCTTAACATTCCAAAAGGTGCTGCTAGAATATGTTATAAGGATTCGATATATGAGAATGGGTAAGTTGAAAGTGTAGTAATGTAAGATAGATGGATAGATGGATAGATGGATAGATGGATAGATAGATAGATAGATAGATAGATAGATAGATAGATAGATAGATGGATAGATGGATAGATAGATAGATGGATAGATAGATGGATAGATGGATAGATAGATAGATAGATAGATAGATAGATAGATAGATAGATAGATAGATAGATAGATAGATAGATAGATAGATAGATAGATAGATAGATAAATAAATAGATGGATAGATATATAGATAGATAGATAGATAGATAGATAGATAGATAGATAGATAGATAGATAGATAGATAGATAGATAGATAGATAGATAGATAGATAGATAGATAGATAGATAGATAGATAGATAGATAGATAGATAGATAGATAGATAGATAGATAGATAATGAGATAAATAAATGTTTGTTTTATCCGGATTCTAATAAAAAATTTTATTTAAATTTTTCTAGTTGGGCCCAAATCGAAATAGAAACACAACGCACATTTCCTGATTGGGTACAGGCCTATGGTGCCGGTATTATAGAAGGATCCCTAACCTGGAAACAGGTTTATCATCAATGGTTAAAGTAAGTTCCTTGAATTCATAACTAATTCAAATGAATCTCCTTAATCTAACTAACTTCTTATCTTTACAGCACCATCCAATCATCCTGTGAACGTGACGAAGAAGCCCAAAATTTTTGCACCTGGCTGCGAGATCTCTTAACGGAGAATTATGTGAAAATTAAGGAGAATGCCGTCTTAAGACAAGAAAACGATCATTATTGGCATCAAATTAGTTTGTATTTCAATCAATTGGAAGGTCTGGAAACTGGCTATAGACAAGGAGCGAAGAGAGCACGTTCTGATCTGGAAGAAGAAATACCATTTCCTGACTTTCTACTAATGAATTCGGCAGCCGATATACAAGATTTAAGAATCTACTATGAGAATTACGTTGTAACAGGGCTAAATCGTACTGAAGAGGGTGATGCAACTGGGGCGGAAATGGCAGATAAAAACTTTAACTTACCCAGTGCCACTATGCTGACGAAAATCTTTCAGGCCGATGATTCACCCACCTGGCAGTTGTTATTTGGTCATAGCACAGCAGGCAGTTATGCCTCTATGTTGAGAATACAAAAACGCTATAAATTCCATTATCATTTCGGTCCCAACCAAAGAACTAATACAGTGCCGGGAGTGGATATTACCTTTACCGGTTATCCGGGTATTTTGGCCTCCACAGATGATTTCTATGTGGTAAAGGGTAGACAAGTTCAATCCATAGTGGCTGGTGTGGGCATTAAAAATAACAATTTAGCTTTGTGGAAAACGGTGAATGTTAATGAAGCCATGCCCTTGGCGGCACGAGTTATGGCCGCCAATCGTATAGCACAAAATCGTAAAACCTGGTCTAAGGCCATGTCACGACATCCTTTCACCGGTTCGAAACAATGGATTACTGTGGATTTAAATAAACTAGGACCTTTAGATAATTTATATAGAGCGTTGGAAGAGGACGAAAAATTAGATGATAAACCAGTAAACTTAAATCCCAATGATGAGGCAGCCATTACTGAACGTTTAAATCGTTTTAAGGGTCTAGTATGGATTGCCGAACAATTACCGGGACGTTTGCATATGAAAGATGTTACCGAACAATTCTTAAGTGACAATAACACCGCCTGGTTAGCTAATGGTACTCCCTATTTTGAGGAGATTTTAGAAGCTAGTCAAGTAGAAAGTGGTTCCTATCCTGTAAATCTTACACCTACGGATAATGAGGAGCTGACAAACTTAGAGGCTGTAGACAAATTTTTAAGAACTCATGGTTTTCGAGGAGATCTTTTGGGTGAGGATTCTTCGGTGGCTTATGGTAACATTGATATCAAACTATTTGCCTATAATGCACGCTTGGGTGTCAGCGATTATCATGCCTTCGCTGGTCCCGTCTTTATGCGTCTGCAGCATATGCAAGTAAGATCAATACCCGAGGAAACATCACAATCTGAGGGCACTATTAATTCCTCCATATTGGATGATCGTCTTAGTGTCACCATAGACGATGCTGCCGAATTGGCTGAATTAGAAATGATTACAGAACGAAGACCTGTAAGAAATGATATGAAAGCCTTTGCTATGCGTCAGTCGGGCATAGGACCGTTTAAATGGTCTTCAGCTCAAAGTAATATGGCAGATATAGAACATGCTGGCCACCCAGATGAATGGAATTTTGGCAAAGTTTCACCCAAATGGGCGTGGTAGCAAATTAGTTTTTATTATTATACAATTAGTGCTCAATCATTTCCAATAATACACCATCACAATCCTCATCACTCTTCTTAGAGCTTTAATAGTTTATCGTCATTTAGTTTATTTAAAAATCCACTTTTATTGAAAAAAAATTTTGTATATTTTGCATTCTTATTCTTAAATTTTAAAACTGCAATTCTAAATTATTATTATTTTTTATATTAAAACAATTTTTTCGTACGTTTTTTTCTTTTGTCTTGTAAATTAAATTTTGTGTATATAACTGGATAAAGAAAAATTGTTGTATAGTAAAATTATTAAAAAAAAAATAGTTTCTCCAGCATTTTCCAAATTGTAAAAAGTAAAAAAAAACTATAATAATATTTGTTTTGTAAATTATATTTATTGTATTAAATGTAAAAATTGCCAAAAACTTAAATCATATCAAATTTTAACCAACTAATTGTGTTCGTCAATAGTTTTAATTGTGATACAAAACTAATCTTTTAATTAGCAAATTTTTTTGATTAAAATAATACAAAGTCTTCCAGTTTATAGTAATAATTTTTTTTATATAGTCAAAATATTTTAATATAACGTACAACAAAATGTGTCTTTTTTTGTATTGTAATAAAGTAAAGAAAAAAATGTTTTTAAATTATAAAAAAAAAATATTAAAAGAAATAAATTATAAAAACCACAAATTTTGTACTGAACTAAAATCTTTGAAATGTTTTTATTTATTTAATTTGGTATTCATTTAAAATAAATTCCTTTTCAGGGATTGGTATATACAGAATTTTTAAAGTCATTCTTTCAGACATTATAGATATTTTATAGTTATTCTGTTATCTGTTTTATATTTTAGTCTATAGTTTATTCCATAATTCAGTGTATAACCTAGTCTACAGTCTGGTCTTTTCTAGCCAAAGTCTAGTCTTTAGTTTAGCCTATAGTCTAGTCTATAGTCTATTCTATTATCTAGTCTATAGTCTATTGTATTATCTAGTCTATAGTCTATTCTATAGCCTAGTCTAAAGTTTAGTCAATAATCAAGTCTTAAGTCTGATTCACATTCTATAGTTTCGTCCATAATCTCATCTACAGTTTAGTCCATATTCTGGTGTAAGATGTAGTTTATAGTCTAGTGTACAGTCTAGTCTGTAGTCTAGTCTTTAGTTCAGTATATATTACAATCTAAAGTCTAGTCTAGTTAAAAGTTTAGGCCACATTATAGTCTAGTTCTAGTCTGTGATCAAGTAAATAGTCTAGTCTATAGTCCAATTTATAGTCTGGGTTAGACTATGGTCTAGTTGATAGTCTTGTTGATAGTATAGTCTGGTCTATAGTCTAGTCATTGTCTAACCAATAATCTATTCTATAGTATTATTGTATATTCTAGTCTTTAGTCTAATACACATTTTTTAGTTTCGTTCACAATCCCTACTACAATTTGGTCCACAGTCAGGTCTAGAATGTAGTCGACAGTCTAATTTAAAGTCTAGTATACAGTCTTCTCAGGAGACTATTGTATAGTCCAGTCTGGAGTTATAATATAGTCTAATCTGTAATCTAGTCTATACTCTAGACTAATAGTCAATATGTAGGTTAAAAGTCTAGTCAGTGGCCTGATTTATAGTCTAGTTCATAGGCTATGTTCTATAATATAGTCTTGTCTATATTTTCTTCTAGTCCGTGGTCTAATTTATAGTCTGGGATAAGCTATGGTCTAGTTGATAGTCTACAGTCTGGTCTATAGTCTAGTCTTGCAACTAGCATATAGTCTAGTTTATTGGTTAACCTATAGTCTAGTCTATTCTAAAATATGATTTTCTAGTCTAGTCAATAGCCAAGCCTAGTCTTTAGTCTGATTCATATTTTATAGTTTCGTCCATAATCCCAGTTCGGTCAACAGTTTGTTCCATAGTCTAGTTTATAGAATAGTGTACAATATACTGTTTTCTATAGTATAGTCTAGTTAATAATCTATACTGTAGTCTATAGTCTAGTCTGTAGGTCTGTCTATAGTCCAGTCTACATTCTAGTTGTGTTGAAAGTCAAATCAATGACCAGACTTATAGCATAGTCTATGATGTAAAGTATAGTCTTGTCTATATTCTATTTTAAACCATAGTTTGGTTTTTAGTCTAGTATAAAGTCTGGGTTAGGACATAGTCTATAGTTTGGTAAAAAGTCTAGTTAATAGCCTAGTTTATAGTTAAGTCTATTCTTATCTTGCCTATAGTCTTATGAAGTCATTATCTAGTCTATAATTTAATAGAATTTAATTATTAATTAGTTCAGTTTTAAACAAACTCACAATCTAACACGCTTTTTATTATGTACGAATGAATCGCCAAACGTGTGACGTCACACAAAAATATCTTGCACAAAGGCAAAAATTTTCTAAAATGCCGACTGAATACCAGGCGCACAACAATATTAGCAGAGATTAAATAAGTAAATAAAAATTTTAATATCTCGAAAAAGTGTCACATATTTTAAGGAATTATAATAAATATATTTTTACTTCGCGCTGCTGGTTTTAAACCTTGCTTTTAAGAAATTGACAAATTTAGCTAATCTTTTTTAAGTGACGGTGCTGTGAATAACAAGCAATGAATGGTGGTTTGTTTATTGTTCACATCTATAACTTTTTGATAGAAATATTAAATAATCAGAGATTTTAGTTATTCTCTTATTTAGAGCAATCGAATCAGATATATATAGAAATTGAGGAAGTTATAGAAGATATTTCTATGTATTTTAACAAATTTTTCAACTTGCATCAGAAATTGGTTTGTGTCTTTACTAGTTTGTTTTACCCCTACAATTGTTTTTATAATCTTAAACCATATATGAGATAAAGCAGTGTTAATAGCATGATAATGCAGTGTTTTGATTAAAAGTCTGTTGTTTTACCACTAGAAAATTGAAAATGCGTATGATAAGCTTTCCATAAAAGTCGATAATATTGTTTAAATTCTTATTTTTTACTAATAACAGCATACGTTTAGGATTTTTTAATGGATTTTTTAAATCCTTAATGTATGAGGCTTTTACTTAAAAAATAAATTTGTTTCTTCAAAACCCAAACAAAGTAAAATTATAACGAATAACGAAATATGTCGTCGCTAACTACAATCGCCAATTTATCACCTCTAACTGCTTGCTAACACAATGTTGCCAAATTAAGCTCTTTTATACAGTAAACAATTTCGAAAATGACTAAGAATTGTAAATTATAATTCTCAATACATATTTTCATCACAAATCTCAAAAATGATAATTTTTGATATTGTTGTGTACTTTAATAAAATATATTTTGTATAAAACATTTACAAATCAAATTCTTAAATAAGTTAAAAGTTGACTTTTCGACTTTCCGACTTTTTTCGACTTTTTAACTATTTTCACTTTTTTTTACTTTTTCCGACTATTTTCGATATTTTCCGACTCTATTTTCAACTTTTTCTGACTTTTTGGCTAAATTCTTAAATAAGTTAAAAGTTGGCCTTTCGATTTTTTTTCGACTTTTTGACTATTTTCAATTTTTTTTTTACTTTTTCCAGCTATTTTCGATATTTTCCAACTCCTTGACTATTTTCGACGTTTTTTTCGACTTTTTCTGACTTTTCGACTATTTCAGACTTTTTGACTTTTTCCGACTTTTTGACTATTTTCAACTTTTTCCGACTTTTTAACTATTTTCGATTTTTTCTGACTTTTTGAATATTTTCGACTATTTTTGACTTTTTCCGACTATTTTTGACTATTTTTCGACTTTTTTAACTTTTCCGACTTTTTCGACTATTTTCAACTTTTTCCGACTTTTTGAATATTTTCGACTTTTTTCTACTATTTTTGACTTTTTCCGACTTTTCGACTTTTATTTCCAAAGTCAACTATTCGACTTTTTTCACAGTCGAGATATCGACTTTTTTGGAACAAAATAGTCGATTTCGACTTTTTTCAACAAAAGGTCAGTTGTTCGATTATTCGAAAGTCGATTTAAAGAACCCTAATACATAGTATTAATTTTCCATAAAAATTGATTTTTAAAGAAAACCTTAAACATATTAAAAGAGAAAATCTACAAAAGACCCCTAAAACTTTCATTCAACAAATTAGATTATTAAATACAGTAATCATGGTAACTTTCTTAATAAAATTCATTATTTTATATAAATTTTTTAATGTTCCTTGCATTCATATTCCCCAAAAATGCAATTGGCGATTTTTAACGTTGAAATGCATTTCTCCTAACACAACTTGGCATCATTGCAGCCGTCATCTTTAGTTTCGTTTGTCATTCTTTCTTTTGTTTTCTGTTTGCGGTCATTAAATTGTTTTAATAAATTATTCATAATTTACAATAAACGCGAAAAAACATACGAATATTTTTGCTATTGTAAGCTACAAGTGTGTGATGTTATAAAAAAAGTACGCGAAAAAACAAGTGAAAAATCTAATTAGAATAAATTTGCCATAAAAAAATCCAAGAAAAAGCAGGAAATTTAGTTGGTGGTAATTAGTAAAAGTGTTGTAAAACAAGTGTGAGTGTAAAACAAAAATAATAAAAGAATATAAAACACCGGTTTTTGTGAGGAAAATTGCAAACCAACAACAATAAAACTGCAGTGCATTAAAAGTGAAACAAAAAAAAAAGAAGTTCAATAAAAATCTCTTGCCTTCTGTGTTAATTAATAGATTTGCAAAATTTCTGTCCGTTTTTTTTACAACAAATTGCAACAACATAAAGAAATTCCTTTATAACAAAAGAAAAACACATAAACACACAAACAAATTAGAGAAAAAAGAAAAAAATAAAGCAACAACAACAAAAAGATAGCAAAAAAAACCAGACACCAGCAACAACAACAAAAAAGAAAAAGTAAACAAAAGTTCAATTTGCCGAGTTTTTACAATAAACTTGCCGTCAGTGTTATTGTTGTTTTTGTGTCTTTACGATAAAGTGAGCAAAAAAGTGTTGGTAAACGTTTTGTTTTTGAAAGCTGCACAAGAGAGGTAAGTGTAAACAGTTTGTAAATGATAATAAATAATAATGAAAGCTAAATGCAGGTATTAAATATAAATTCATTGAAAAATATAAATAAACCAGACCTCTGTTTAAAGGTTGAGTCATTTTTAGGGTGTATTTTGTATCTGTTTTTAAAATGGTATGAGCGTTTTTGTTTTTCAAATTAAAAAAAGGTTGTGTGTGCATGACTCAATTTTGTATTTGTCCAGATTGAGTTCAATGACAGGCCGCTAGATGGCCATCCAAGTATTGTCGCTGAGGATGTTTATGTTTACAATAAGGACGACAGACGATGTTTAAATAATTATTAACATTTTCTTTAGTTTGGAATAAATGAGTTGTTAAAATTTTTAGTTGTTTAAGTGATGGTTGATTAAAAATTGGTGTGCGTGATCACGAATATTTGCTTTGTGTTAATTCTCTCTCATTTGTAGCCGTTTTTAAGGACCTACAGTCAAAACAAAATCGAATTTTGGAGTAAAACAAAATATACACACAGATTACCACCGTCTTGACCTTTTAACCTATAGTTTTTTCAATACCAGAGGACTGGGTCGATTCTCAATATTTATACCCTACACCACTTTAGTGGGGAGGATATATTAGGTTTGTGCTAATGTTTGTAACATAAAAAACATTCGCCCTATGCCCACCTTAAAGTATACCAAGCGGCTTAGAATCGTTTTCTAAGTCGATTAAGCTATGTCCATCCGTTTTGTTGGTTGTCCATGTAAACCTTGTGCGCAAGGTACAGGTCGCAATTTTCAAGATAATTTGCTGAAATTTGGTACACACTCTTTTATTGACCCAAGGACGAAGTCTATTAAAAACTGATAAAATCGGTCCTTTATATCGCCCATACAACCGTACTCACCGAATAGAAAATTTGGGCTTATTCGCAAAACTTAGTTTTATAGAACTTTTAATGACATTACCGATTTTTGTTATGATAGAGCTTCATTTGACCCTAGCCCCCATACAAACCCCTTTCAGAAAATTACTTGAAGGTGAAAATTTACCTATAAACACTAATAAAACTTTTTAATTCTACACAAATAACTTTGAAGTAGACGTGAATTCCTTTACCAACATTTATAAAGATAGGCCCATATTTTCCCCTACTCTCATTTGAGCGCTCTCGTAAAAAATCTCCCAAAAAAGTAAAAATATTCCGGAACAAAGTTAAGCTTTATTTTTTAAAATTTCCCCATTTTTAACATACTGACTGGTGTAGGCTTCATATGGGCCGTAATGCCCAACTATACATTCATACTTGTTTTTATTCGACCCTTCTAGCGATCAATTGCGTCTTCCCTTTTAAAAAAAGTAAATTCGCTGTTTCGTTTCCGATTACTACCAAGAGGCCTCCCTCATACTCCCTATGATGCAAAGTTGGTACCTCGTTTAAATCTTTCATACAATTAAATACGGCCTCACTTCCTTATTTGATATCTTGATGTCTAAAAATACAAAATAATATGCGAAGGAGTCAGGAATAATTATACACATCTTGATCTCGACTTAAAATGCAATACGTATTTAAAATGATTGGCGCAAATTAGAAGCCTCATGGTTACGAATGATGTCAAAAAAGTTTATAAAGCCCTAAACTCTGATGCAAATCAAACAAGCATGACAAATAAAACAAATTCGTTGCATTCGGCTAGATTGCACACAATGTTAGGAAGAACACTGGAATTCTTAATCTTGATAAAAATCAAAGTACTAAATAGTAGCGATCTCAAGAATAATTCGCGAGCTATTGATCACAACAAAAATACGAATATGCTACAATCAGCTTTAGTATACGATGTCGCAAAGTACTCGCTAAATTTTGGTATCTGATGAAATACAAATGCAAAAGAATTAGATACAGATCTGTCATAATGTAATATTTTGCTGATTACCCATCGCAGGATTCTAAGATTTTTTTTGCGTACCTAACATAGATAATTTATTATAATGAAAAAAAAAAATGTATTTATTAAATATAACATCATTAATATGCCTACAAACTTAATTATAATAATCAACATGATTTAAATCGATAATGTTCGTATTCAAAACGACAACATCTCTTTAATTAATAGTTTCCTTATTACTTAATAATTTCCCTAGAAAAGCTGTTATTATAAAAATAAACTTTACTGCAAACTAACAGCAGGAGGTGGGCAACAAGCAAAATGAGGTAAATGATAATGTTGAACAAGAGAAAAATGCAAAAAAAAACACACGCCACTTGATAAAAGTGATTTTTTGTCTGACACCATTTTGTTTTACTTGTTAATATTTCCGGTTAAATTTTTTATATATATTTTATCTTAACTTACACAATGTAAACTCGTAAATGTATGTATGTAACAAGGATAATATTACAGGCATACACACATACATATAAATTTTGTAAAGTGTACCACCTTTACATGTAAGTACATACATACGTACATATGACAAGTATTCTGGCAGCACGAAAATAACTGTTAACAAATGAATGATTAAATTGATGATGGGTCTTATGGAAGTTTTCATCACCCTAATAGGTGCTAAAACGTAGCGTGTAACAGTTCTTAACAAAAGCATAATAGGTGTTTCGCTGTTATAACAACAAAGTGGTGAAATATTTATATATATTCATCCTTCTACTCGATCATATGGGCCAACTGATAGTTATATTTCCCTCATGTTATGATGATTACGGAAAGTGCAAGTTTCGTTACTTTTTTAACTTTTGCATTTTTTTTTTACATTCAGTGGCTTGTTTCTTTAGGCCATAAAGCATATGAAAATATTTTACGACAAAAAATCTTTCTCTTTCTAGATGAGATGAAACAGCATCAGCTGCTTCAAGTATCCTTGTTATGAATATACATATTTCGTTATATTTTTTCCATAAGTTTTGTTTTTCTTTAATAACAAGAGTTCTGTTTTGCCTCCACTGCAGCAATTTGTTGTCCAGAGTTTCATAGCAAAAAAAAAACACACAACTTTACAAAATGGTTGGTAAAGTCGAAAAAAAACACACAAAATGGTTTCATTTTCGACTACAACACGGTTGAGGAGAAGAAAAAAATTGTGTATTTTATTGTCAATGTTCTTTACGGTGGTATTAAAAAGTTCTATATGCTGCAGTAAGTACACAACCACACAATGTTGCTGCTGTTGCAGTTGTTGTTATTGTTGTTGTTGGCTGCAGCATGTATTGTGGATGCAAAAAGTGTTGTGGCATATGCACATTAACACTTTGTACGGATATAAGTTTGTATGTCTGTTGGATGTTTATTAAACCATGAGTAGCTTATTTTTTTATAAAAGTACACATATGTAAGTATCTGTATCTGTTCGGAAGATATTGCTATAGGGGTCGTGAGATAAGTTTCGGTGTCACTCGAAAGTTTTTATGAAGATGTAGTTTAAAATCTTATGTACTTAGTTAGTTAGATAGTTAGTTAGTTGGTAAATAGATAGATAGATAGTTAGATATATATATAGATAGATAGATAGATAGATAGATAAATAGATAGATAGATAGATAGATAGATAGATAGATAGATAGATAGATAGATAGATAGATAGATAGATAGATAGATAGATAGATAGATAGATAGATAGATAGATAGATAGATACTTATTTAGAAAGAAGAATCCTATTACTATGTTTAAAATTTTTACCAGAGTCTCAGGTGTTAATCATACATACAACCTCCCAGCTAACATACTAGATCGGGGCAGCTATTTGTTGAACTTTGACAAGTTTTATAAATATAAAATTTTTTCAAAAACAACTTTAAACAAATATTTATCACATATTCTACGTTTATGCGAATAAAAAAACACAACATTCAGACAAGAGTTACATATCTCTGCCCAAAACATACAAATTATATAAACATAACCTGCAGTTTTAAGTTGTTTCCATAAACTTGTCTAAATTAAAAAGCAAAATAGTAAAATTTTTCTGGATCTAGGATCCTGCCAATATAAGACGTGTTCGCGCGAGATACTTTCAATTGACTTAAAGAGAATATTTAAAAGTAAATTGTTACACAAACTTTTTTCGGTCGAATATTTCATTGATTTATTTATTAAGGATTAAATCATTTCAATTCCCTTGATCTACTGGGTATATTATATTCCCAATATATGCACATATGTATCTATGTGTGTGTATGTTGGTATGTGTAATAGCGTGTGAAAATCGGTAACTTTTACGCTACTTACTTTTTAATATTACTCTTTATAGGAGTTTCTCAATCTTTTTTTCTTTTTGCTTAACTTTATTATTATTTTTTATTCTTGTTAAAGATTTTGGCTTCTTCACTTTACGATTTTATCATGCATATCAAGAGAAATGCGGATATTTTTCTTTACATTACACTTATTGTTATTGCAGCAGCTACTTGTACTGCAACTATAAATACACAACCACATACACATATAAATATATAGATTTTTGTTTATACACGTGAATGGGGTTTCCTAATAAACCAATTTACCAGTACTTTAGCAATATTTTTTATTAAACAACATGAGTTTTATGCACAAATAACTTATGTCCAGTTTTAAAAAACTTGTAGCGGAAATGTTTCTGATCAATATTATTTTAATGTTGTCATTTAGCTTTAAAAAAGTTAATGAAATTTCCACATCACAGACAATGTTAATGTTGTTGCAGTAGGTGCATCATTTATTATAAGAACATTGTCTTATTTATAAAATTTTCTTCACATACCTTTCTTCAGCTTAAGACTCGACTTTAGTTCCAAGAAAAGACTTGTCTTTATGTCTTTAGACTCGACTATAGTCTCGACTATAGACTCGACTATAGACTCGACTATAGACTCGACTATAGACTCGACTATAGACTGGACTATAGACACGACTATAGACCCGACTATAGACTCGACTATAGACTCGATTATAGAATCGATTATAGACTCGACTATAGTCTCGACTATAGACTCGACTACAGTCTCGACTATAGACTCAACTAAAATCTTGACTATAGACTAGACTAAAGTCTTGACTGTAGACTCGACTAAAGTCTCGAGTATAGACTCTACTATAGACTTAATTAAAGTCACGACTATAGACTCAACTAAAATATTGACTATAGACTCGACTATAGTCTTGATTGTAGACTCGACTTAAGTCTCGACTATAGACTGGACTATAGACTTGACTATAGTTTCGACTATAGACTCGACTATATTCTCGACTATAGTCTCGACTATATTCTCAACTATAGTTTCGACTATAGACTCGATTATAGTCTCGACTATAGACTCGACTATAGTCTCGACTATAGACTCGACTATAGTCTCGACTATAGACTCGACTATAGTCTCGGCTATAGACTCGACTATAGACTCGATTTTACATTTGACTATATGGATATGGTATTAAACCACAAAGAAAGTTAAGTATTACTATAGACTTTAATATAGACTCGACTTTAGTTTCAAGTCTCAACTATAGGCTTGATTATAGAATCGAATAAGACTGCTCTGTATACTCGACTACAGACTCGGGCACACAGTAGACTATACAGAGTCGAAGCAACCAGTCTAAAGTTAGACACTATAGACAGTGAAGCCTCTACAATAAACTCTATGGCTATAGTATTACCAGTAGTAATCATCTGCCATTTCCTATTGCATACTAATTTTGAATACTCTGACAAGCTTCCTTAACTATTTGGATTAAATTTCTTTGTGGTTTATTGGGATTTATTGCGATATAAAATATTCGCTGCAGTAGATGTCTTAAAGAATTTCTATTATTTGACATATGTAAATGTATTCATACATATGTACACAGCCATATGTAAAACTAAGAATCTGTCAAAAATGTTTAAAGTAGACATTGAAATAAATACAATAATAAAATATTTATATGTATTTCTGTATACATATCTTCTGGTTTCTAGTTTTATATTCTTTTAGATTATTACCATTACATTTTAAGTAGATTTTTGTAACTTAAATAGAAAATAATATGTTTTGTAAGGAAATTTAAGGGATTTTGAAATTTTGGAAAATATTTTAACGATTATTTTTAAATCATAATTTATCTACTAGGGAAAGCATTTCGTATTAGGTTTCTCTGCAATGGTTAAAGTTCTCATTTAGTTTACAATATCTGTTGCATAAGTAGTTTTTTTCAATTCATCATTAAGCAGTCACTCTATGTAAATCAGGCATCGGCAAAGAGTATGAAATGTGTTCTTTGTCATATATGCTAATACACTAGAGAACTTAAAATAACTCTTTGTTTATCTCTGTTTAAAAACATTTTCATGTTATAGGCTAAACTCTAATATATTAGTAATGAATATTAATAATATTTAAAATTTAACTTATTACTTGGTAATAAAAGCTTCCATTAAGTTATTTCACATTTCAACAATAGTATGCAATTCACTTTTATTTCAAGAAAACAACAATTTTCAGCTCATAAACAGCAAAACACAATAAAATCTCAAATCTATATAGAAAACTTTTTCATAATGATAAACTTTTGTTAAATAAATTCAAAAAGTTCTGTTTTTATAACAAATGCAAATACATTAAAGCAATTTAAGTGTCACCTCAATGTGATGCTAGAAAAACAAAGATGCAAGAAACGAAAACGTGAAAATAAAACCTACACAAATAATATATATAAATACGAGTAAATCTTAAGGAAAAAACACTTTTCTCCAGTTTCCTTTAACAACATTTTTAGTTTTTAATTAAATTAAACAACAAGTAAGAGCAAAAAAAAAACTAAAACACATGAATAATAATATTATAAACAACAAAACAACAGAACGAGAAATATATACTAAAATATGTAAATCTTTAATCTTACGAAAAATGTCTTACACGTGTTTTGTGCTACAAAAACTCTTTTTTTTCTAGTCGAAGTGCCAAAAAACAGGACATTTGTTACCAGCGTTTTCGGTCTTTTTAGGAAAAACTTAAGTTTTTTTTTTCCATTTGCAAATAAAGTGTTGACAAAATTTTTGTTATAATCGGTTAGACGAACTTTTAGGGGGTTTTATTTTATGTAAGTTTTACAAATAAAGCTACATTTGCCTTACAGTCGAATAATTATACTGGTATACATAGTACTTTTACAAGTTTAAGTATAATTATTATATGTCCCTAATGTATGGATACATTTGAGTCATTTTGATAGACACAGGCTGTAATAATTTAAGATCAAAGAAATTAAAAAATTTTAAACCAAAACTTCTGCAAGTATTAAGTATAATTGTAGACTCAGCATTACCGTGAAATTGTTACACCCTTCTTTTGAAGCTACAATATTAAATGTTTGGCGTTTAATTTGTCAAATTTATGAATAAACATTTGTTTTGAATAGAAAAGTAACGCCCAATTTTGATTCACTTGTATGTAAACAATTGTTCAACAAGATTTTTTGCAGTTCATTGCGAAAACGAAAAGAAAATGTTGTTTTAATGACCACCTTTAGTTTCAGCCTTACAAATATGCCTGAGACTAGCCTAGACTAGACTAAAGACTGAACTATATAATGGACTATAGACTAAACTAGACTATAGACTGGACTATAGACTAAACTAGACTATAGACTAGACTATAGACTAGACTATAGACTAGACTATAGACTAGACTATAGACTAGACTATAGACTAGACTAAAGACTAGACTAAAGACTAGACTATAGACTAGACTATAGACTAGACTATAGACTAGACTATAGACTAGACTATAGACTAGACTATAGACTAGACTATAGACTTGACTACAGACTAGACTACAGACTAGACTAAAAACTATACACTATGCCATATTTCTGTCTATACATTAAGCTATAGTCTAGACCTAATACTGGACTAATTGCAAGAATATGAATAAAGCCTAATATTTTCTATGTAAAAATTAAGTTTTGTGGGAAAACTTACTTTTAGAACTTTACCTTAAGTCGTATATTTAGTGGAAGCTGCTGGCTCGTTTTTGCCAATTGTAGCATCCTTGTCTCTCTTACATTTTTCATATTACTCGTACAAGGAAATGTTTGTTTATTTGACTTTATTGTTGTTGTTATTTTTCTTATCGTACCTCTAGTTTATTTACTCATGTCGCCAAAAAAAAAAAAAATAAAATAACTACAAGTTATAAAAACACATATACAACCCTGCAGTTTGGAAAAAAAATTCAGATAAGGCTTCCCATTAGAATACTTGGAATAACAAAAGTGGCGCTTAACTCTTTTTCGTAGTACAAAGATTAAATATTTTCCAAAGAAATTTATCAAAAATTCCACTAATGCATTGATACCTCTAATAACTATCGGGTTTACACTTTTCTTAAACAAATTACGTGTTTACCTCGTATGACAAAATTACAAGGATTTTTATTATTTCTTTTTTGGTATTATATGTATATATATTAATTCTAAGTGTGAATATATAATTATCATTTTTGTCACTGTTGTAGTTGTTGTTGCTTTTGCTGCTGCTATTACCATTTTTGTTAATGTTGACCTGCATATTTAGAGCTTAAAATGTTTTAAAAAGGAAACAAAATAAAAATCTTATAATTTGTTTGTAAATTATAAAATTCCTTTCATATACATTGCTATTGTTTTTAACACTCTGTTAACTTTTTCTTTCATTTTGTTTTTGTTGTACATTTTTGAAAGTTGTCTTTGTTCAAATAACTGTCACGAATAAAATTTTTAATTATGTTCTAAATATGAGGACTATTTGAAAAGGATTGTCGTCTACGCTTGAGTTAATTAAAAAAACATTTAAATTGTCATGATGTTGATTATGCAAACTAAGTTCTTAAGTGTTGAGTGATTTTTGTTGTATTTATTTAAAGGAAGAATCATGGTATTAAAGATTTTTGTTATTTTCTCATTTGGAAGTTTTTTTAAGGAACTACAAGTGATCGTAGAGATTAGTCAATAGTCTTAAAATTGTATGAACTAAAATTTAGTCTTGACTATAGTCTAGGCTATATTTTAGGTTTTAGCTTAGCTTGTTTTGACTTTTTATACATGTGTACTAAAAGGATAACTAAAGTATAAACTAGAGTATAAACTAGAGTATAAACTAGAGTATAAACTTGTGTTTAAACTATAGCTCATAGTATGGACAAAAGTCACGTCTGTAGATTTGATAATATATAAAGCTAGAGCCTTGACTATAGTCTAGGATGTAAACTTTATTATATTCTGAAGCCTTGACTTAAGTCTAGACTATAGTGTGGCCAATAGGTTAGTCTACAGTACTGACTATAGTCAAGACTATTGACTAAACTATAGTAAATGCCATATACTAAACTATACTCCAGACTGTAGACTAAACTAAAGACAAGGTTAAGTCTGTAGCCTTGACAATAGATAAAACTGGAGCCTTGATTGTAGTCTAAGATTTAGTCTTGATTATAGTCTAAAGTCTAGACCATATTCTAGTTTATAGCCTTGACTAAAGTCTAGTCTGTAGTCTGGGCAATTGGTTAGTTCAAAGTACTGACTATAGTTAAGACTATTAACTAAACTGTGGTCAATAGTATAGACTAAACTATACTCCAGACTGTAGATTAGACTAGACTAATGAGAAGATCATAGACTAGACAAAACTCAAGACTATAGAATAGGCAATTATGTCTGGTCATACTATAGATAAAACTTTTGTCCAGACTATAGACTGGACTGACTACAGAAAATATTTGTCAATATTGTAGACTAAACTATTGTTTGTATTATAGTCAAAAATGTTTTCCTGAATATCGAGAATAGTTTAGATTATAAATTATAAGATTACTAGACTACAATATACTATAGTCTACATTTTACTGCAATCTAGTCTAGTCTAGTTTTTAACTAGTCTTTTATATTGAATAAAGCACATTCTTTACTATGATCTATTTTATAGTCTAGTTGTTTAAAATATTTAATAAAAAGCAACCTTAGAAGAATTCTACAACAATGTTAATTTATAATTTTTATTTTCATTGCATTTTTATGGGTATACTCGTAATTTTCAATTAATATACATAAGCAAAAAATGACTTAACATATACATGCAAACATTTCTGTATATTAATAATAAGTTTCCTTTAGTACATGCACTTGTCTTATAAGTAGCTATATTTATATTTACAACCATGTCTGTCCATCACTACTGTCTGTCTATCAGATAGAGTACTCATACGTACATGTATCTATCTATACGTGTGCTTAGATTTGTGTGTGTGTGTGTCTGTAGACCCCTTTTATGAATTTTCATTTGCGAAAAAGATTGCGTTTTCATTTTCATTTCTCCTCTTTTAGTACTAAACACTCTTCTTAATCTTTTTTGCCTTAACTGAATGTTTCCGCTGGTGAGACTTACTGACTGCATGTCTGTCTTTCTCCGATGGCTTGTGAGACGTCGAAAAGGGGAGTTTTTGTTTCTTAATTTTACTGCAATTTTAAAATCACTGCAGTTGATTGCAGGTATTTTCATCTCCTGTTTGTCTGGGTGTAGAAATTTCTTATTTTTTGCACATTTTGTTTTTGTTTGAAATAAATCTTTTGCTTATAGTGTTTACAGTAGCTATTAACTATCTCCTGTTACTTTAAATTCTTTTTGAAATGAAAAATCTCTCATTTTATAGCTACATTCATTACACATACTAAATGTACATACATATGTATGTATCTATGGATGTAGGCACCCATCCTAGTATATAGTTAAACAAAAACCGTTTCTTTTGTTAAATTTGCTAAATTATAGTAGACAAAAAAGGAACAATACAAAAATATGTTATTTAAAAAAAATACAACATAAAATAATGAATAACGAATCCTTCAATAGTCTTAAAGGATTCGGTTCACAGTTCTTAAGTTCAAGTTCATTTCTATTTTAGTTCTAGTTAAGTTCTAGTTCAGTTATAGTTCAGTTCAAGTTCAGTTCTAGTTCAGTTCTAGTTCAGTTCTAGTTCAGTTCAAGTTCTAGTTCAGTTCTAGTTCAGTTCTAGTTCAGTTCTAGTTCAGTTCTAGTTCAGTTCTAGTTCAGTTCTAGTTCAGTTCTAGTTCAGTTCTAGTTCAGTTCTAGTTCAGTTCTAGTTCAGTTCTAGTTCAGTTCTAGTTCAGTTCTAGTTCAGTTCAGTTCTAGTTCAGTTCTAGTTCAGTTCTAGTTCTAGTTCAGTTCTAGTTTAGTTCAGTTCTAACTATTTTTATCGCCTCAGATTTAATATATTATAATGTTATATTGCAATATGCATATGTGTGTATAAAATGGGATCCATGTTCCCAATTTAATGTACAAGTTGAGAATCTTTCTGGATAAGGGGCGAATACATTATATTGCATAAAACACTTCTCTAAGTGTCTTCATTGTAAGTCGACCATATATTGTTTTCCTTTTTCGTTTTTTTCTTCTTTCTACTAAAAAAATTCTTTACGTAACTTAATCTTATTATGAAGATTTAAAAACTATATAACTATGTAAGTATACACAAATATGCAACATGCATTTATGTATCTATTTTCATGTAAGTTTTTTGTTCCAATTCAGCTTTTACTATTTTCTATCTACTTTTTCGGAATGAAAGAAACCCTAAAATTTTTGATACAAGATTATCATTTTACTTAAGATTTCAATTTGAATACTTTATGACATTATGAGTTTTAATTAAAAAACATATTTTCTTTTTTCTTCCCTAAAAGCAGGGGTAGACAAAGATAATTATTATTAATTTTTTTTCGAAAAATTATAGTAGTAATATAACATTAATACTAGGGATTAACGTTTTGTTCATGATGATGTGCATAAGGAATAAATATATGTTTTTAGTTTTTTTTATAAAGATTTTTCTTTAAAAAGATTTTATTTTCTAGGATAATGCTATTTAGGTTTATTATACAATATTATATTTTAATAAGTTTTGTAATGAAAATATAGGGTTTCTTTTTAAAAATTATTTTTGTTATATCAAATGTAAATAAAATAATAAATATTTTTGCTCTTATTCATAAATATTTATCAAAGATTTATAAAATAAATAAAAATTTGATTTATAAACGTTTGATGAAGACCATTTAGTAATAGCATTTAAGTTGAATTGTACTTTGAATCAGATATACTTAAGCCATTTATTTTTGAATAAAATTATGGACATTTAAGTCAAATTTCGAAGAGGGCTAGGGTCAAATGAGGCCCTATAATTATAAAGTTCATGGGGGTCATCAAGGCTAGTAGTATAGTATGTTTATGATTAACATCGGTCCATTATTTCACCAAGACCATGTGTCCGATCTTAACCATTCTCAATAGGCTCCGTCCCTAGTACAATAAAAGATGTACTGTACGAGGGTTCAGTTGTGTGGGGGTAGGTGAAATAATTAATCGATCTTAACCATTCTCAATAGGCTCCGTCCCTGGTACAATAGAAGATCATGTACCAAATTTTATTGAATTATCTTCAAAATTGCGACCTGTAGTTTAATTACAAAGTTTACATGGACGGACGGACGGATAGACGGACATAACTAAATCGAAACAGAAAATGATTCTGAGATGATTGGTATACTTTAAGGTGGGTGTGTAGGACCAATAGTATTGTGCGTTACAAACATCAGCACAGACCAAATATACCCTTCCCACTAAAGTGGTGTAGGGTATAAAAATTGGAAAATTTTATTTTTTTTTTACATTTTCTATAAAAATATATCTTGGTGTATTTTATAATCGAATTTCGTAAAGCTCCTGAACTTGCAGGTGTTGTAGTTAATATTTGTTGCAGTAAAGATTTCAATAATTTATAGCAAATAAAAGTATAGTCCTTTTTACATTCACAATATAAATTCTCCAAACAAGAGATGCCTTTAAACTCATATTTAGTACATAACTACGTGTTAAGTGAGCTGCTTTTGTTTCTAGAGGAATTCCACACCAAAGGAATGTTACCGGTACCCAGTTTTAATATCTTAATTGTCGTCGTATACCATAAAATATTGAATATCCTTTTTAAACTATGACCATGATTTACAACAATTTATTAAAGTTTACAAAAGTGTTGAGTTCTTATGGTTTGTAAGGGATGGCGTCCTCTAACACACTTTCACCCACTTACTATACGGGATTGGCTTATCTAAAACTTTAAACACATAAAACTACAATAGTTTAGTTTTTCAAATTCATGTTTTTTTTTTGGTTCCTATTTTTGCTGTTTTGTTGGGAATAAATAGTCGAACGAACGAAGGAACAACTTTGTTTTGTTTCTCTCAAGAATTAAATGGTTTGTAAAGAATTTCTTTCAATCTTCCTAAACTCTTGTGTGTTTTTGTATGAATATATGTGGTTTCGTTGTACTAAAACTATTTTAAGTATTTGTTGCCAAGTGAATTTTTGTCCTTTTTTCTAGTTATTGTTGTTGTTGCTGCTGCTGGTGCTGCTGTATTGGCAAATATGTTTAATATAAGTATAAAATATGTATAAATTGTAAACGAGCAGAGAGTCGAGATGTGAGAAACATCCTAGATTTGCGTGTGGGCTGGTCTTTAGATTCACAGACGCCACAAAGGTCATAAAATATGCTACAGAGTCGTCATGTGGTTTGTGTGTTTTTTCGTAGAGTATTGTTTGTTGTCCTTATCGATGTCATCATGTGCGTGTAACGTTAGGAAACTTACTTAAATTCAAATTGTTCCCATAGAGTGGTAAATACTAGCTGGAAAAAAATAAAAATCATAAATATATTAAATATAATTTCTAACAAAAAATCAAACACAATTCATTCCATAACTTAACACATAAAAGCTGTTTTTTTTTTTAAATTTCCTGACAGTCTATTGCGATCAAGTTAGCAAATCTTGTTAAAATGATTTATTGACATCCTGTGTTCTTGTTTCTTGATTTGTAAGTTGCAAAAAATATTTCAAAATCAATTCTTGTTTCTAATACCCAAAAAGTAAAAAAACCTTTATTCAGTCTTGACCTAAATTGAAAATTTATGTTTCTTTTATAACTTTCTTAAACAATAAACAACATCTTCATTATTTCACATGAGTTGTGTTTGTGAGTGTGCGAAAAAAATAATCTTAATCCTTAAAATAAACCTAAAGTCAGACACAAATTAATAGAGTGTTTCTTTGTGTTTTACTTACATACATTTCCTGCTACTATTTTATACATCAAAAATATTTTCTCTTTAGTACGAGTTAGTAAACTTTAGGAAAAGGTGTTGGAAAATCCTAAGACTTAATAACTTTTCTTATATTTTGTTTTTTTTTTACATAAAATATTGACACAAAGCTAACAAATGGAAAGATTTATCATATAACACGTTTACATGCGTATGCTGTGTGATAAGTTTTAAACCAGAAGAATTTTAAATAAAATTCTTATAAAAATAAAATTATTTAAAATAGAATAGAAAATTATAGAAAAAAAGAACTTATCGAAAATTGTCTATATTCAATTGTATAGTCTAGTGTAGTCTATAGTCTAGTCTATAGTCTAGTCTATAGTCTAGTCTATAGTCTAGTCTATAGTCTAGTCTATAGTCTAGTCTATAGTCTAGTCTATAGTC
>NC_060953.1:48783544-48815662 GCF_022045245.1 Lucilia cuprina | reverse complement strand
ATAGTCTAGTCTATAGTCTAATCTATAGTCTAGTCTATAGTTTAGTCTATAGTCTAGTCTATAGTCTAGTCTATAGTCTAGTCTATAGTCTAGTCTATAGTCTAGTCTGTATTCTCGTCTATAGTATTTCAGAATTATATTCTCTAAACCAGTATTTCCTTGCATGAGTTCTTACTGTTTATTACTTATCGATCGACCTTTTTTGACTTTTACTTTCTTTGATTCGGCCTTTATATGACTTTTACTTGAATTAAATGTCAAACTTATCTGATTTTTATCACAAATTTTTGATATGTTGTCGAAGAACAAAGTTCGAAAAACATGCGTTTAATTTAATGAAAAGGAGAAGTTTCACACAAATTATTATCTTTGATTAATGTATTGTTATTTCTTTACTACTAAAAATATAAGTTTCTAAAAACTTCCATCTAATATAGATAATGTCAATCAACCCTATTCTTCTTAAACGTGCTCCTATGTAATAATAACAAAATGTTTATAATTTAAAAGTTTATAATTACACAATTTGTTTTTAAATATATGTAAATGTCGAACATAGAGTCATGTTGATATGTATCCTGTTACTAGAATTTAGTTTTTATTTGGTTTTACTAGTTACAAAGTATAAACATTAGATCAAAAGTAAACATCGATTTGAATCACATTGTTAGAAATAACAATCTAAATTGTATTGCAGCAAAAACACATTTTTTTTCATTTTAACCTTAATTTTTTGATCCTTTTGATGATACAATTTTGTTAAAATATCAACCTATTCTCTTTAATGAAATGTTTATATTGTTTTTCATGAATGTGTGCAAAATTTTTCTGGAAAAAAATATATTTCATAATGAAACTTTTCATGCCAACACTGCAAGAAAAATGTTTAGCATAAAAAAGTTAAAGGTGTAGAAGAGCAAGCTTAAAAATAATAATTTATTTTGTGGAAAATATAAAAATTTTGTATATATTTTTTTATAGCGATTTTTCCATATATATTCTTTTTGTATGGTTGGTTTATTTTATTTTTTTTTTCAGTGTAGTTATTGTATTTACTTTATAGGAGTATATTTTGTATATTTTTATTGTAATAAAATAAATTTTATTTTATGTTTATTGAATATCTTGCAGATAAATATTTATGTAAAGATAAACAATATTTCATATTTTACTACGGAAAACATGAAGGGAAATTTGACATTTATTTTGTTTAAATATTTACCAAACATTAGATTGCGAATAGATAGATATTTATAAAACAATTGTGGTGGTAATTTCAAAAAAAGTTTAAATATTAAATTTTTCCCCGAATTGTATTTATATGTAATGATTTCTATAATTACTTATGTAGCTAAAGTTGTCCGTTTTTTCTCTAAAGTTTTACAATCACTACAAAGTGTTTATTAAACCATTGTTAATTTTAAAAGTCGTTTTTATATGTAGGAAAAATTTAAAGAATTTTGTTTTCTAAAGTTTTATTAATTTTTAAGAGTAAAACAATTAAGTAGATTTTTCAACTGGAAATAATTAACGATAATTAAAAATAAACCAACTCAAATATTTATTTTATTCTTAAATATGCATATTTTATTGTATTTAATCATGTCCTTGTTTAAACAAAAGGAAGCAAAATAAATATCATTATGAATATAAAGGAGTGTGCTTATTTTCTTTTTTTAAAGGTTTTTTTTTAAGAAAACCAATTAGAAAATTTTTATATTTTGAGAAAAAGTTTTGATTTTAGTTTTTTAACTTAAAGCCTTAGAAACTCTAAACATAAAATGTTAAATTAGACAATTTACTTAACTACCTTGTTTAATGAATTATATAAGTGCTTATTTATAAGCGAACATGTTTATAAGTTGACACCAATGATACTGTCATTGTAAAATATCTATAAAAATCAAATTACTGGTCTATGGACTATTCCATTGATTAGATATAAATAGATCTTTTCTACTGCTTAGTATTTAATTGACTAATTAATCGAATTACTAGTCCAATGACTACACAATTGACTATTCTATAAAATACCTTGCAAATGTTTAGTCTATAGTCCAGTCTATGATCTAAACAATAATTTACGTTTAGGTTTGAGGCTATACTATAACAACTACATATGTTTACTGGGCTCCATATGGAAAATGGGCGGTAACATAAAGTGGGCGTTACTCCATTCATTATTGGCTGCTTCCATTAATATTGAGCTTCCAGTATCAAAATATTTCAAAAACTATTTAATGAATTTAAGTATTAGCAACGAAATTGGGCGGCATCTGTATAGTAGGCGTGGCATATTCTACAATTAAAGTGTTTAATTCATATCTACAATAAATCGTGTCCTAAAATTGCTCACGAGTAATTTGATTTCAATTTAACGGAATTATATAAAAAATGGACGAAATATTGCCTACTCCTAGGCAATATTTTGGAAGTTTATAACTGTGCCACTGTTGGATTCAACCGTTTTCACCACACCTTTAGTAATCGATTTACAAACGCACTGAATATATAGTGGGTTTGGCGTTTCACTCGATAAGTTATTCTTAATAAAATTATTGGTATCCCTAACCAAGGTCTTAAATGATTGACCGCGTACTGCGATAAGTTCCGGCATTTTCTAAAATTAATTTTGGGAAAGGAGTCGCTACCAGTACTTCAAATCTGCCGGAACTATCAACTGGTGATAATCAAATGCTTCATCGACTTTTCCTTAAATGATTTGACATGGGATCAAACGAGAGAACCACATAACAAAGTTTCGAACTTTGTATTGTCCCAATTATTGAAGAGTTTCTCTCTTGGTGAACTTGGTGGCTGTGGTTTAAAACCAAATTCGCGTGAGAAGAATGTTGGTTAAAAGACTGAAGTGGAAAGTTTATAATTCAGGATAAGTTTAGTGCTTTTACCGAAGTCAACAGATACCCTACAGAGTACTGACCATGGGACTAAGCGTTGGATGTGATTTGGTGTTAAGTCTATTTGATACAGAATGAATAAAGGGGTATATTAATCTTCACCTATGTTTCGGTCTACCGGGTGCATCGGTCTACTAGGTTGCTGTTGCCTACCATGTTTTTCCATCACGGAAATTAAGGAAAGATACAGAAATGGTCAGAGGTTAGATAGGTCGAGTACTTGAGCAAATGGGCGGTGGTAAATTGTGTAATCACTTCACCATCTTCTCATCATCTTGATTTAAACGAAATTATTACCATTCTTCTGTCATTCTCTGCTGGGTTTTACAGCTATCCTTACCAGAGTAGAATAATTTTCATTGCGATTTTGGAAATCATTCAATTTCCTAGTGGATCTTTTAGACGTGGCTCTAACCGCTTTTAAATATGATGTTGATATTTGAAATCTATTGTTACACACATATCGTTGGTTGCATACATACACTTATGCTTATGTTACATAGAAATACATACACTTATATATGTTTATTTTTACACATGAATTTATATATTACCCGGTAATATGAATGACCGTCCCGCATTAAACTTCCGTACGTTGTAGATTTAAAAATGTAACTCGTTATTATGCGACTATTGACTTCAAAGGATGTTGTTAGAATAGTTGTGGTGAAGTATATATTCAGTAAAAACTTTCATAGAAAAGTAAAGATCGGTTTTCACTACTTCTTCATTACGAACCTGCAAATAGATTACGAACCTGCAAATAAAACGGTAAAACTCAAAGTACTTATGAAGTACTTATGAAAGTCATTACAAGAGCGCTTTTATGTAATGCAGATGCTATGTAGTAGTCATTGAAAAGTAAGTAGTTGTAAAGTTTTTTGCTGGATAACTTCTTTGGCTTCTATATGGTATGATTCCAAATACTGACTACCTCTTAGATTATTTGGGGACACTTAAGTGACCCAGGGATATTATTAAATTTTTCTTTAAATTATAAAGAATCAAAAATATAAATAAAAAATTTAATTTGTCTCCTTTTTGAAAACTGCTGGGTAGTGATGTGTAATCTAAGTATATATAAGTGCGTTTGTATTAGTGTTACTGTTATCGTCGTCGTCATCATCATTATCGTTATTATTATAACGCTTACTTAAACGTTTTTTGTTTGCATTTAATTTTTATTCAAATATTTAGAACAAAAGCAGCAACAGCAATAGAAGTAGCACCAACATTTACTCCTCCTTTCCATCATTTAACAAACATGCAAACACACTCCATACGTACTTACATCCATACACATACATACATCCATACACATACATACATATGTATATACATCCAACCATTCATGAATTTATGTAATGCATACATTGAAGGAATGTATGTAACACAACCAACAGCAGCAGGGATGGCTTTTGGCTAAAAACGAGGAAGAAAAAAATGAAAACCCGGTGTTTGTATAAAGCGTCGTCAGTTTTTTTTCTTCTTTTGTATGAGAGCGGGTATTGTTTAAATATTGTATTGTGCGTGCTCATGAAATTTATATAGTTTTGGTCTAAAATAGACACATTCTATAATACACATTCATACACATTTGCAAAATTTTCCCATTATATATGTATGTATTTTGTTTCTTACGTACACATATAGATAATTTTTAATTTTTAGTGCTATTTCAACAATTATAATTTGCAAAATAATGTGAACATACAAATTTGCTGCATTTAGTAGCATATCTTTAAATAAGAATCTTTTTAATAGGATTTTTATTTAAAAATTCTTTAATTAGTGGCTTAAGAAGAATTTTAGGATTATTATGTATTATTACTTTATACTTATTCTATCTGTATCAAAAGTGAGTTTTCCAAATTTGTTAACATTAAGTAACGGATGAGTATATAATTTGAATAACACCTTTAACATTTTGACAATAACACCTTTAACATTTTAACAGGTATCGTTGTTATTGGAACAACATATTGTTGTCATTTAGACAACGCTTTGTGATTGACAACATAGTGTTGTCACAGTCATATATCGAATCTGTGTTTATGATTTAACAACGTCCTTTTAATTTTTAGTATTTTCTTGTTGATCTGCTAATATCGTGTATATTTCTTTTTAATTTTTCAATTATGCGTACCAAGCGAGTGTATATGATTTCTACTATTTAGGGGATTATTTTGAAAATCCCTTTCCTTCACTTCACTAAAATTTTCATATAAATTGTTTTTGTATTTTCAAAAATTTGTATGAAAGTATGTTCAACGCAAGGTGAAGAGTTTTAAAAAATTAGGAAGTTAGTTTGTATGTGTCAACACGGCCTTTTGCAAATTTAAAAATAAAAAAGCAGCCTTTGGTAAAAAATCTTTTTTATAGAAAATTGTGGAAAATTTTTCATAACTTTTATTTTTACAAGAAAATTATAAAAAACTTTAAATAAATCTCAAAAAAGTATCCTGGTTTGATTTGATTTTGAAATTTTTTAAAACTGTTTTTAATAAAAAATAACTGAGAATTTTTTAAATGTATATTATCAAATAAGTGTGTCCGACTATACACCCAACATCAAATCGTATGCACTAACTGGAATGCCTTCCTATAAACAATATGTTGATATTATTATAAGAATTTGGCTTGTAAAAAACTAATTTCTGTGTATTGAATTTCAGCGCTACACTCGTATTTTAAAGCCCCAGTAGTAAGCGTTAAAGTCATTTCTGGGGGTGACCTTATATGTGGGGTTGGGAACAGACCGATCCTTATAAAATTCCGTAAATAGATTTTAACTCGTAAGACACTTGTATGAAGGCTATACGAAAACATGAACCGATATTGCCCATTTTTAATATTAAACAAATCTTAACTATAGGGAATATTAGTGTAGAATTTCAACTCTCTAGCTCTTTGCGTTCGGACTTTATTGTGCTTTCAAAAGACAGACAGACATTGCCAGATCGTCTAAGAATTTAATAAGGAACCAAAATAAGTTTTTGTGGGTCTATTTTGATGGTGGGTATAAACATTTTTTAAAGAAAATGTTTAAAATTTTTATAGAAAATGTTTAAAGAAAAATTATCTAAGAAATTGTTATAGAAATTTGTTATAAACATTTTTTAAAGAAAATTTATTAAAAATATATAATTTTTTAGAAAATTTTTGAAAAACATTTTTATTGATAATTTTTGAAGAAAACTTTTAACAAAATTTTCGAAGAAGATTTTTATCAATTAAAAATTACGAAAACTTTAAAAGAATTGTAGAATTAGTCAATTAGTTAGTCAATTAGTCAGTTAGTTAGTTAGTTAAAACAAATCTATAAAAATTGTAGAATTAGTCGCTTAGTTAGTTAGTAAGTTAGTTAGGTGGTTGGTTAGTTAAATAATTAATTAGTTACTTAGTTATTGGTTAGTTAGTTAGTAAGTTAGTAAGTTAATAAGTTAGTAAGTTAGTTAGTTAGTAAGTTAGTAAGTTAGTAAGTTAGTAAGTTAGTAAGTTAGTAAGTTAGTAAGTTAGTAAGTTAGTAAGTTAGTAAGTTAGTAAGTTAGTAAGTTAGTAAGTTAGTAAGTTAGTAAGTTAGTAAGTTAGTAAGTTAGTAAGTTAGTAAGTTAGTAAGTTAGTAAGTTAGTAAGTTAGTAAGTTAGTAAGTTAGTAAGTTAGTAAGTTAGTAAACTAGTAAGTTAGTAAGTTAGTAAGTTAGTAAGTTAGTAAGTTAGTAAGTTAGGAAGTTAGTAAGTTTGTAAGTTAGTAAGTTAGGAAGTAAGTTAGTTAGTTAGTTAGTTAGTTAGTAAGTTAGTAAGTTAGTAAGTTAGTAAGTTAGTAAGTTAGTAAGTTAGTAAGTTAGTAAGTTAGTAAGTTAGTAAGTTAGTAAGTTAGTAAGTTAGTAAGTTAGTAAGTTAGTAAGTTAGTAAGTTAGTAAGTTAGTAAGTTAGTAAGTTAGTAAGTTAGTAAGTTAGTAAGTTAGTAAGTTAGTAAGTTAGTAAGTTAGTAAGTTAGTAAGTTAGTAAGTTAGTAAGTTAGTAAGTTAGTAAGTTAGTAAGTTAGTAAGTCAGTAAGTTAGTAAGTTAGTAAGTTAGGAAGTTAGTAAGTTAGTAAGTTAGTAAGTTAGTAAGTTAGTAAGTTAGTAAGTTAGTAAGTTAGTATGTTAGTAAGTTAGTAAGTTAGTTAGTTAGTTAGTTAGTTAGTTAGTTAGTTAGTTAGTTAGTTAGTTAGTTAGTTAGTTAGTGAGTTAGTTAGTTAGTTAGTTAGTTAGTTAGTTAGTTATTTAGTTATTTAGTTATTTAGTTAGTTAGTTAGTTAGTTAGTTAGTTAGTTAGTTAGTTAGTTAGTTAGTTAGTTAGTTAGTTAGTTAGTTAGTTAGTTAGTTAGTCAGTTACATCATACATGATACATTGCAATATTATTTTTAAGATCCTTAACTTCTTCCTTTATTTTTTTAAATTTTCATTACAAACACATTGATATTTATTAAATGTCAATGTATTTGTCAAAAAATAACATTCATACGTGATACATAGAAGAAACCTTTCTGCTTCCCTTTCCGTACAAAAAACACAAATCCAAAAATATTTCTTTTAAAAAAGCAGTAAATGAAAAAAATTGTAAACCTTTTGCACTCTGAACGAATAATCTTTAATGTAAAAGAAGAAAAACTTTTTTTAATACAAACACTCGAAATATATGATTTGTTTCTTTTGAAAAATCAAAAAAAAAAAAAAAATGTTGCATCATGTTTGTTATGGGAAGAAATGTTTGCTAAAAATGTGCATTATTCACTTAAAATATATAAATACATAGAGTAAAGTAAATATTTTTGGTGAAATAAAATTGCAAAAAAATATCACACAAAAGTAAAGTATTCAGTTAAGTATGTATTATGCTTTGAATTGTAACACATGTGAAGTTTTAGGTACGAGGGTTGTTCAAGTTTTCTATAGCTAATCCAGAAAGGAATTGCATTAATAGTTTATGCAACAAATGATATAACCAACCTTCGTAACAATACAACTATGTACATACATTTGCAACTATTTATATTGGTGTTGGTAAATTTTAGTGCATATTTTGTTAGTATTACAAAATATTAAAAAAATTTGTTTCTAAGTGCATTATACTTATGTACATGATATTGTATTAAAATAAGCAGAAAATATACTAATACTTACATATAACATATCACATTGTAGGGGTATTAACTTGAACTTAAGAAAAAAACACAACTCTATACAAATTGCAAGGGACCAAGAACTAACTCCTCATTCAAAACATAAATTCAAACACATATTCTATGGCAGCTTCCCTTATTCAATGTGTTACTTAAAATATTTTTTTTTGAAGTAAAATAGATTACATGTTATATTTAATAAAACACGATGTATACTGTAAATACAAGATAAATGTTAATACAATTACACAAAAGATGACACAATATACTAAATATTTCCCTGTAAGGTCAAAGGTCATAGAACCCTTTTTACGATTTCTAACAAAAAAACATTTTTTAGGTGTTTTAATAAAATAAATATATTTTTCTTCAATTTCAAAGAAATTTTTAATTAATGTTCTTCTTATAGAAAATTTTCGGTTTTAAATTATTTTTTATAAATATTGTTTGATAATATTTTTACATATTTTTATTTTCATTTCCTTGTTAATATCTTTATTAACACTTTAATTGAATTATATAGCCCAAAAACTTTAGAAATTTTGTATTTAAATTGAATTTTCAATTTGCAACTTTAATATCCTTTAACCAACTTTTGCTTCTATCCTTTACAGTGTAAGTAAGTTTCATAAATTTTAATTTTTAGCCCATAACTTAAGTAACTTGTTACTTTAGAGTTTGAATACCGAAATTAGCGTAAAAAAAGGGTTTTAAACGCTATCACATTTATTTATGTACAAGACATGGCTAATTAACTACAATAAAAGTTTTGTTAATAACAAAACTGACATTCCATTTCTTTTGCTTTACTTTAATAGGTTTTGGGTTCTATTTTCTTTTTTTTTTTGATTTCTTTTTTATAAAAGCTAAAAATATTACTTTTATTACCAAGTCATATTAAATAAGAAGTAAACTGCGGCGAAAAATATGCTCTAGAGTTGTAAAGCCGCCACCAGTATGAAAAAAAGGAAAATAAATAAGACAGTCATTAAAGGGTAATTAAGGTCATCATCATCTAATTATGAGTGTGCAACTTTGCAAAAACATACCACCCACCATCCTCAACTACCACGATTCCATATACTTTTATAAACTATTACAATTATGTAGAAATTGTTATCAAAATACAACATACAGTTAGAGAGCGAGAGAGTTAGTTGTTTATTTTATTTTAGGACAGAAAATATGCAGTATCATATAAACATCATACAGATAGTTTAATGGGTGTGGTAATAGGCGAATTAAAAAATACGCTATAATTGTTTCAGAGTAATTATACCAGTTAGAAGCCTACTCAAGTTCTTATTAAGAGACAAGAGAGTCCTAGTTATATCCGTTGTAAGATTAGGCCAGAGTAGTCTACAAGTGGTGATATTTGACCATCTGAGTTCTATCTCACTCAAAGCCCAGTCCTCTATTTTGATAGTTGCGCATTCATCAAATACTTAATTTCCCCAGATGGCCTTATGTTCTGCGACCAATTATCAAATCAACATGATTGTTGTGTAAGTTGTCCCAATAATTGATACCAATTGAAAGGAAAATTCGACTAAATAACGTAAAAGTTAAGAGCTTTGATAGATACAAGGCTGTCCAAGTATATATGTATAGTTGATGGATTCTTCTTGTATCGAGGAAATATATCTCCGCCTTACAGGTGTCAGATAGAGTAAGCGACAGTAGAAGAATCAGGTTTTCAGAGAATATTCCCGATCCCGTGCCCTTTTTTATCTTTCAGCCATCAGTATAGATCTTGTCGTCCCTCGTCGTCTTGTGTTCGCGGTCCAATAGTCCCTTGACGGTATTCTAGTCTTGAGTGATCTATATAAAAGAAAAATTATTGAAACTTTTCTATAACAGAAAATTTGAAACTTTTCTATACCAGAAAATTTGAAAATTTTCTATAAAAGAAAATTTATAAAAAATTTTATTTAAAAGAAAATTTATTAAAAATTTTCCATAAAAGAACATTTATTAAAAATTTTCTTAAAATTATTATTGAAAAATTAAAAAAAAAATTATTGAAATTTTTTTTATAAAAGAACATTTGTTAAACATTTTCCATAAAAGAACATTTGTAAAAAATTGTCTATAAAATAAAATTTATTGATAATTTTCTATAAAAGAAAATTTATTGATAATTTTCTATAAAAGAAAATTTAGTGATAATTTTCTATAAAAGAAGTTTTATTGATAATTTTCTATAAAAGAAAATTTATTGATAATTTTCTATAACATAACATTTATTGAAAATTTTCTTAAAAAAATTATTAAAAATTTATTATAAGAGAACATTTGTTAAACATTTTCCATAAAAGAACATTTGTTACAAATTTTCTATAAAAGAACATTTGTTGAAAAATTTCTATAAAAGAAAATTTATTGAAAAATTTCTGAAAACGAAAATTTATTGAAAATTTTCTATAAAAGAAAATTTATTGAAAATTTTCTATAAAAGAAAATTTATTGAAAATTTTCTATAAAAGAAAATTTATTGAAAATTTTCTATAAAAGAAAATTTGTTGAAAATTTTCTATAAAGAAAATTTATTAAAAAATTTCTATAAAAGAAAAGTTGTGCAAAACAAAATTTTCTATAAAAGAAAATTTGTTAAAAATTATCTATAAAAGAAAATTTATTGAATATTTTCTATAAAAATATTCATTGAAAATTTTCTATAAATGAAAATTTTCCTAAAAAATAAATTTGATTGAATGTTTTGTACAAAACAAAATTTATTGCAAATTGTTTTTAAAAAGATTTTTTTAATTTCTACACCAAAAATGGTGTAGGGCACCACTGTTGAACAAACAAATTTATAATTAGAAAAAAAAAACTTTAAAAGGAAACAAATTATCATACAGTTAGCTAAAGGAAATGAAAATTTTTTTCTCTAATCGCAATTAAAATGGACAGCAAAACAATGTCAACTAAACATAAGAAAACACTTTTAAATTAGTTTGACACCTAAATTTATATAAATGTTAGTTGGTATGTATGACAATTTCACCAAAGTTTATTTTGTATTTTTTTTGTACATTTAGTTTTTTTTTTTTGCTTTAAGTTTTAATATTCGATTATATAAATCATGTTGTACAATTTATTGATCACTTGATTGTGTATTGATAAGTTTAGTTGTACAAGCTGTTTAACTTCCGCCCTCGAACAACAAGAACAACAACGATAACGACAACGAATGAAAAAAAAAAAAACCGGCATGAAAAACATGAACAACAACAGAAATACATACGTATAAATATATAGAACGCATACAAACAACAACATTTTGTAACATTTGTTTTTAACAAAATGATTTATGACAACAACAACCAACTATAATGACAAAAATCCAATACAATGACAATTTTAACCATTTTACCAACAATTCATACAAATATTGCTTATGCGTGGCAGTGTGTGTGTGTGTACTTGTAGGGTTTTCAATAAAGAAAAAGAGAAAATTTGACGAAAATTTTGTATAAATAGAAATTTTACGAAAATTTTCAAATAAATAAAATTTTAACGAAAAAATTCTATAAAAATAAAATTTTAACGAAAAATGTCTATAAAAATAAAATTTGTCGAAAATTTTCTATAAAAATGAAAATTTATCGAAAAACTTTTATAAAAAAGAAAATTTATCGCAAATTTTCTATAAAAAGAAAATTTTAATGAAATTTTTTTATAAAAAGAAAATTTTCTATAAAAAGAAAATTCGAACGGAAATTTTCTATAAAAAGAAAATTTTAACGGAAATTTTCTATAAAAAGAAAATTCTAATGAAGATTTTCTATAAAAAGAAAATTCTAACGGAAATTTTCTATAAAAAGAAAATTCTAACGGAATTTTCTATAAAAAGAAAATTCTAACAAAAATTTCTATAAAAGGAAAATTCTAACGAAAATTTTCTATAAGAAGAAAATTTATCGAAAATTTTTTATAAAAAGAAAATTCTAAAAAAGATTTTCTATAAAAAGAAAATTATAATGAAAGTTTTCTATAAAAAGAAAATTCTCACTGAAATTTTCTATAAAAAGAAAATTCTAACCGAAATTTTTTATAAAAAGAAAATTCTAACGGTAATTTTCTATAAAAAGAAAATTGTAATGAAGATTTTCTATAAAAATAAAATTCTAACGGAAATTTTCTACAAAAAGCAAATTCTAACGAAAATTTTCTATAATAAGAAATTTCTTACGAAAAATTTTTATGAAGAAGAAAATTTATCTTCTTTTATAGAAAATTTTCTATAAAAAGAAAATTCTAACGAAAATTTTCTATAAAAAGAAAATGTTCTATAAAAAGAAAATGTTCTATAAAAAAGAAAATTTATCGAAAATGTTCTATAAAAAAGAAAATTTATCGAAAATGTTCTATAAAAAAGAAAATTTATCGAAAATGTTCTATAAAAAAGAAAATTTATCGAAAATTTTCTATAAAAAGGAAAATTTATCGAAAATTTTCTATAAAAAGGAAAATTTATCGAAAATGTTCTATAAAAAGGAAAATTTATCGAAAATGTTCTATAAAAAAGAAAATTTATCGAAAATGTTCTATAAAAAAGAAAATTTATCGAAAATGGTCTATAAAAAAGAAAATTTATCGAAAATTTTCTATAAGGAAAATTTATCGAAAATTTTCTATAAAAAAGAAAATTTATCGAAAATTTTCTATAAAAAAGAAAATTTATCGAAAATTTTCTATAAAAAAGAAAATTTATCGAAAATTTTCTATAAAAAAGAAAATTTATCGAAAATTTTCTATAAAAAAGAAAATTTATCGAAAATTTTCTATAAAAAAGAAAAATTTATCGAAAATTTTCTATAAAAAGAAATTTAAATTATCGAAAATTTTCTATAAAAAAGAAAATTTATCGAAAATTTTCTATAAAAAAAAAAATTTATCGAAAATTTTCTATAAAAAAGAAAATTTATATGCGAAAATTTTCTATAAAAAAAAAAAATTTCTATAAAAAAAAAAAAAATTTATCGAAAATTTTCTATAAAAAAGAAAATTTATCGAAAATTTTCTATAAAAAAGAAAATTTTCTATAAAAAAGAAAATTTATCGAAAATTTTCTATAAAAAAGAAAATTTATCGAAAATTTTCTATAAAAAAGAAAATTTATCGAAAATTTTCTATAAAAAAGAAAATTTATCGAAAATTTTCTATAAAAAAGAAAATTTATCGAAAATTTTCTATAAAAAAGAAAATTTATCGAACATTTTCAATAAAGAGGAAATTTATCGAACATTTTCTATAAAAAGAAAATTTTTCAAACATTTTCTATAAAGAGAAAATTTATCGAACGCTTTCTATAAAAAGAAAATTTATTGAAAATGTTCTATAAAAATATAATTTATTGAAAGTTTTCTATAAAAAGAATATATATCGAAAATTTTCTATAAAAGAAAATTTAACGAACATTTTATATAAAAAGAAAATTTATGAAAAAAATGTATAAAAAAAATCTATAAAAAGAAAAAAAAGTTTTCTATAAAACGAAAATTTATCGAACATGTATGAAAAATGTTCTGTAAAAAGAATTTCTATCAAAAAAATTAGTTTATTTAAATATATCATCCCCTTATTATGCCCTAGTAATGTAACGGGTAGTCAGCTGACAGTTTAATAATTAAAAAGTCTAGTTCATACATTCACCTGAATTGTAGAGATATTTACGAAACATACAATATTTATGAATGTAATAAGTAAAGATTATAACTTTTTTTGTTGGTATAGTATGCCTTACCATATCTGTCAGTAGCATGAACGTTAACAACAACATTTTACAAAATAATTTCTCTCCCTTAGCCACCCACACCCTACACACGTCGTTATTATTGTATCCTTATAATATATTTTTTTCGATTTACAGACACACCAAGACACATCGGTTCAAATTGATAATACAATTGTTGTTATATTGACATTATTTTCTTGTACCATTTTGCCGCTTTTTTTTTCTGTTGTTAATATTGTTGTTGTTTTTGCTCGTTACTTTGAACTGGTAGCAAAATAATCAGGTTAATGTTTTACTAGATACTGAAGGAGACAGATTTTTTTTGGATTGTTTACTAGTACTAGCATTTCATACGAAAATGTACAGTATTATTTTGCCATATATAGGGATTTGAAGTAAAAGTATGTAAGTAGACTGACTTAAGAAAAATTTTTGATAAAATTTTCTTTTGTAGAGATTAAAAGCAAAAAATTATAGAACATTTTTAAACAAATTTCTTTTTATAGAACATCTTTAATAAATTATCTTTCTATATAAAAAAATCTCTCTTAATTTTCTTTTTTTGTAGAAAGTTTACTCAAGATTTTCTTTTATAGAAAATATGCTGTCAATTTTCTTTTTATAAATGTTTCTAATAAATTTTCTTTTTAAGGAAATTCTTCTCTAAATTTTCTATTTAAATATTTTTTTATATGCAATTTTTTATGAACTTCTTTTTTCTAAAAAATTTTATTTTTATGGAAAATTTTTCTCTTTATTTTCTTTTTGTAGAAAATTTTCTCTAAATTTCCTTTTTGTATAAACTTTTTTCTAGATTTCTTTTTGTAGAAAATTTTCAATAAATTTTCTTTTTATAGAATATTTTCAATAAATTTTCTTCTTATAGAAAATTTTCAATAAATTTTCTTTTTAAAAAAATTTCAATATTTTTTTTTTTCAATTTTCAATAAATTATCTTTTTATAGAAAATGTTCATTCAACAAATTTTATTTATATAGACAATTTTCTATAAATTTTCTTTTTCTAAAAAATTTTTATAATAATATAATATCAACATTTTTTTATAGAAAACTTTCAATAAATTTTCTTTTTATAGAAAATTTTCATTAAATAAATTATATTTTCATTGAAAATCTTCAATAAATTTTCTTTATATAGAAAATTTTCTTTTCATTTAACGTAAAAACAATATTATTGTTCATTTAAACAAGAGAGTGTGTGAAAATGACACTAAGGACACTTAAATGAATCCAACAATTACAATGAATATCAAATACTCAAGGAAATGGAAAATAACTGAAAAAAATATTTAATTTTGAGAAAATGTCAAAACGCCTACAACAAAATATTTGTATCGTTTACAATTAACAAGTTATTTGGCTTTCTAAATAAAGTTAATTTTTAACCCAATTAAATTTAATTAACCGACAATAAAAAATAAACATTTCAACCGTTTATTATGTTCTTAAAGCCATTAAAAGGATGTTTGTTTTGATTGGAACAAATTTTTTACTCAGTTTTTTTTTTGGCATCTATCTAGTTTTTTCATGATTTTATTTCAATATATCTATTGAAAAAATACTGAAATTTGTTTTGTATAATTCAATTGAAATTCCTTTTATTGGTAAAAATAAATCGCTGTTTACTGTTTCAACTGATTCTATGTACCGAAAGTGTACTTAAGTGTTGCCAAATTCACGTTGTTGTTGTGCCAACAAATTTTCTATAAAAATGTAGCAAAAAAAATTTAAACAAAAGTACAACAAGAATGTATTTAATTACATCAAGGCAGTGAGGCTAAGGAATGCATTTAATACACAAAATTGCTTTTGAAGCAGAGCTCTAATCCATATCTACCAGTCCCTTTATTTTCACTTCTTGTAAAATATCTTAACTCTTTTACAACTCTGTTACACATGTACATGTGTACGTATTCGAGTTTTAACATAATCTATATGTACACTATGTATATAGAAGTTTCAAAATTTATTGTTTATTTTTTCAATTTTCAGTTTTAATATTTGTAGAATCGGTATGACAAAAGACAAAGGATTTAGAGAGAGAGTAAAAATAGCAACAACACTAGTAAAATTTACGAATGACACGTACACATACAGAGACATTAAAATAAATATTTACAACAAATACACAGATACATCTGTTTATAAATCGTATTTATTCAATACTTATTTGGATGTGAAAACTGCAAACATAAATGTCTCAGGCTAAAACAAGAAAGTGGCAACAAGAACAATAAATCAATTATAACAACAATAACTACAATATAGTTGTATGATTGCCAAAATAGGGTTAAACATGTATCTTTGTATGTTGTAATAGACATTAGGGAGCACAGGAGGACCACATACTACAGATTAGACTATATACTAGAATATAGACTAGACTATATACTAGACTATAAACTAGACTATAAACTAGACTATAAACCAGCCTATAAACTAGACTGTAGACTAGATTGTAGACTAGACTATAAACTAGACTGTAGAATAGACTATAGACTAGACTATAGACTAGACTATAGACTAGACTATAGACTAGACTATAGACTAGACTATAGACTAGACTATAGACTAGACTATAGACTAGACTATAGACTAGACTATAGACTAGACTATAGACTAGACTATAGACTAGACTATAGACTAGACTATAGACTAGACTATAGACTAGACTATAGACTAGACTATAGACTAGACTATAGACTAGACTATAGACTAGACTATAGACTAGACTATAGACTAGACTATAGACTAGACTATAGACTAGACTATAGACTAGACTATAGACTAGACTATAGACTAGACTATAGACTAGACTAAGACTAGACTATAGACTAGACTATAGACTAGACTATAGACTAGACTATAGACTAGACTATAGACTAGACTATAGACTAGACTATAGACTAGACTATAGACTAGACTATAGACTAGACTATAGACTAGACTATAGACTAGACTATAGACTAGACTATAGACTAGACTATAGACTAGACTATAGACTAGACTATAGACTAGACTATAGACTAGACTATAGACTAGACTATAGACTAGACTATAGACTAGACTATAGACTAGACTATAGACTAGACTCTAGACTAGACTATAGACTAGACTATAGACTAGACTATAGACTAGACTATAGACTAGACTATAGACTAGACTATAGACTAGACTATAGACTAGACTATAGACTAGACTATAGACTAGACTATAGACTAGACTATAGACTAGACTATAGACTAGACTATAGACTAGACTATAGACTAGACTATAGACTAGACTATAGACTAGACTATAGACTAGACTATAGACTAGACTATAGACTAGACTATAGACTAGACTATAGACTAGACTATAGACTAGACTATAGACTAGACTATAGACTAGACTATAGACTAGACTAGACTAGACTATAGACTAGACTATAGACTAGACTATAGACTAGACTATAGACTAGACTATAGACTAGACTATAGACTAGACTATAGACTAGACTATAGACTAGACTATAGACTAGACTATAGACTAGACTATAGACTAGACTATAGACTAGACTATAGACTAGACTATAGACTAGACTATAGACTAGACTATAGACTAGACTATAGACTAGACTATAGACTAGACTATAGACTAGACTATAGACTAGACTATAGACTAGACTATAGACTAGACTATAGACTAGACTATAGACTAGACTATAGACTAGACTATAGACTAGACTATAGACTAGACTATAGACTAGACTATAGACTAGACTATAGACTAGACTATAGACTAGACTATAGACTAGACTATAGACTAGACTATAGACTAGACTATAGACTAGACTATAGACTAGACTATAGACTAGACTATAGACTAGACTATAGACTAGACTATAGACTAGACTATAGACTAGACTATAGACTAGACTATAGACTAGACTATAGACTAGACTATAGACTAGACTATAGACTAGACTATAGACTAGACTATAGACTAGACTATAGACTAGACTATAGACTAGACTATAGACTAGACTATAGACTAGACTATAGACTAGACTATAGACTAGACTATAGACTAGACTATAGACTAGACTATAGACTAGACTATAGACTAGACTATAGACTAGACTATAGACTAGACTTTAGACTAGACTATAGACTAGACTATAGACTAGACTATAGACTAGACTATAGACTAGACTATAGACTAGATTATAGACTAGACTATAGACTAGATTATAGACTAGACTATAGACTAGACTATAGACTAGACTATAGACTAGACTATAGACTAGACTATAGACTAGACTATAGACTATAGACGAGACTATAGACTAGTATATAGTATACTTTAGTCCAATAGTCTTTCCCTTTTACACAGATTACCTAAATCACTTCTTGCCAGCCAACTTTAATATAAAAAAATCTTAAGCTCTCATGTTTTAAACATTGAACTACTTAACAATTTTATTCTCAGATATTTTCTTTAATGCTTTTGTATTTTTCCAAAAATATCTTAAGGCCAAATGCATTAATTACACTTCCTGTGTTCGTTCAGATTTTCTTGTTATGGTTTCAATTCTTATTTTGTTAAGGATTTACTTTTTGCTTTACAAAAGATTATAATAAAAAACACAAAAAGAAATCACAATGAAATACTTTTTCGACTTTCTTTGTTAAATGTTCTTTTTTTTATTAATTTCTTCCATTGATACAAAATAAACAAGAATAAAAAACTGTATTAAATGTTACAAGATTTGTTACAAGTTACTAATTAAGTTTCAATTGTAATAAAATAATTGAAACTAACAAAATAATTACGAAGGTAATGGAAAATACAGTTAACATTACTTCAAGAAAACAAAAAAATCTCAAACCATATTTAAAAGAAAATTGGGAGAAACTGAATAATCAATTGGGTCAATGTAAATAAATACGGTGTATACTACGATAATGTTTTCTTAACAATTTTTAAAATGTATTATTCTAGTTCCGTTCTAGTTCAGTTCTATTTTAGTTCAAGTTAAGATCTAGTTTTGTTCTAGTTCAGTTTTAGTTCAGTTGTAATTCTGTTCTAGTTCATTTCTAGTTCAGTTCTAGTTCAGTTCTAATTCTGTTCTAGTTCAGTTCTAGTTCAGTTCTAGTTCAGTTCTAGTTCAGTTCTAGTTCAGTTCTAGTTCAGTTCTAGTTCAGTTCTAGTTCAGTTCTAGTTCAGTTCTAGTTCAGTTCTAGTTCAGTTCTAGTTCAGTTCTAGTTCAGTTCTAGTTCAGTTCTAGTTCAGTTCTAGTTCAGTTCTAGTTCAGTTCTAGTTCAGTTCTAGTTCAGTTCTAGTTCAGTTCTAGTTCAGTTCTAGTTCAGTTCTAGTTCAGTTCTAGTTCAGTTCTAGTTCAGTTCTAGTTCAGTTCTAGTTCAGTTCTAGTTCAGTTCTAGTTCAGTTCTAGTTCAGTTCTAGTTCAGTTCTAGTTCAGTTCTAGTTCGGTTCTAGTTCAGTTCTAGTTCAGTTCTAGTTCAGTTCTAGTTCAGTTCTAGTTCAGTTCTAGTTCAGTTCTAGTTCAGTTCTAGTTCAGTTCTAGTTCAGTTCTAGTTCAGTTCTAGTTCAGTTCTAGTTCAGTTCTAGTTCAGTTCTAGTTCAGTTCTAGTTCAGTTCTAGTTCAGTTCTAGTTCAGTTCTAGTTCAGTTCTAGTTCAGTTCTAGTTCAGTTCTAGTTCAGTTCTAGTTCAGTTCTAGTTCAGTTCTAGTTCAGTTCTAGTTCAGTTCTAGTTCAGTTCTAGTTCAGTTCTAGTTCAGTTCTAGTTCAGTTCTAGTTCAGTTCTAGTTCAGTTCTAGTTCAGTTCTAGTTCAGTTCTAGTTCAGTTCTAGTTCAGTTCTAGTTCAGTTCTAGTTCAGTTCTAGTTCAGTTCTAGTTCAGTTCTAGTTTAGTTCTAGTTCAGTTCTAGTTCAGTTCTAGTTCAGTTCTAGTTCAGTTCTAGTTCAGTTCTAGTTCAGTTCTAGTTCAGTTCTAGTTCAGTTCTGGTTCAGTTCTAGTTCAGTTCAAGTTCAGTTCTAGTTCAGTTCTAGTTCAGTTCTAGTTCAGTTCTAGTTCAGTTCTAGTTCAGTTCTAGTACAGTTCTAGTTCAGTTCTAGTTCAGTTCTAGTTCAGTTCTAGTTCAGTTCTAGTTCAGTTCTAGTTCAGTTCTAGTTCAGTTCTAGTTCAGTTCTAGTTCAGTTCTAGTTCAGTTCTAGTTCAGTTCTAGTTCAGTTCTAGTTCAGTTCTAGTTCAGTTCTAGTTCAGTTCTAGTTCAGTTCTAGTTCAGTTCTAGTTCAGTTCTAGTTCAGTTCTAGTTCAGTTCTAGTTCAGTTCTAGTTCAGTTCTAGTTCAGTTCTAGTTCAGTTCTAGTTCAGTTCTAGTTCAGTTCTAGTTCAGTTCTAGTTCAGTTCTAGTTCAGTTCTAGTTCAGTTCTAGTTCAGTTCTAGTTCAGTTCTAGTTCAGTTCTAGTTCAGTTCTAGTTCAGTTCTAGTTCAGTTCTAGTTCAGTTCTAGTTCAGTTCTAGTTCAGTTCTAGTTCAGTTCTAGTTCAGTTCTAGTTCAGTTCTAGTTCAGTTCTAGTTCAGTTCTAGTTCAGTTCTAGTTCAGTTCTAGTTCAGTTCTAGTTCAGTTCTAGTTCAGTTCTAGTTCGGTTCTAGTTCAGTTCTAGTTCAGTTCTAGTTCAGTTCTAGTTCAGTTCTAGTTCAGTTCTAGTTCAGTTCTAGTTCAGTTCTAGTTCAGTTCTAGTTCAGTTCTAGTTCAGTTCTAGTTCAGTTCTAGTTCAGTTCTAGTTCAGTTCTAGTTCAGTTCTAGTTCAGTTCTAGTTCAGTTCTAGTTCAGTTCTAGTTCAGTTCTAGTTCAGTTCTAGTTCAGTTCTAGTTCAGTTCTAGTTCAGTTCTAGTTCAGTTCTAGTTCAGTTCTAGTTCAGTTCTAGTTCAGTTCTAGTTCAGTTCTAGTTCAGTTCTAGTTCAGTTCTAGTTCAGTTCTAGTTCAGTTCTAGTTCAGTTCTAGTTCAGTTCTAGTTCAGTTCTAGTTCAGTTCTAGTTCAGTTCTAGTTCAGTTCTAGTTCAGTTCTAGTTCAGTTCTAGTTCAGTTCTAGTTCAGTTCTAGTTCAGTTCTAGTTTAGTTCTAGTTCAGTTCTAGTTCAGTTCTAGTTCAGTTCTAGTTCAGTTCTAGTTCAGTTCTAGTTCAGTTCTAGTTCAGTTCTAGTTCAGTTCTAGTTCAGTTCTGGTTCAGTTCTAGTTCAGTTCAAGTTCAGTTCTAGTTCAGTTCTAGTTCAGTTCTAGTTCAGTTCTAGTTCAGTTCTAGTTCAGTTCTAGTTCAGTTCTAGTACAGTTCTAGTTCAGTTCTAGTTCAGTTCTAGTTCAGTTCTAGTTCAGTTCTAGTTCAGTTCTAGTTCAGTTCTAGTTCAGTTCTAGTTCAGTTCTAGTTCAGTTCTAGTTCAGTTCTAGTTCAGTTCTAGTTCAGTTCTAGTTCAGTTCTAGTTCAGTTCTAGTTCAGTTCTAGTTCAGTTCTAGTTCAGTTCTAGTTCAGTTCTAGTTCAGTTCTAGTTCAGTTCTAGTTCAGTTCTAGTTCAGTTCTAATTCACTTCTAGTTCAGTTCTAGTTCAGTTCTAGTTCAGTTCTAGTTTAGTTCTAGTTCTGTTCTAGTTCTGTTCTAGTTCTGTTCTAGTTCTGTTCTAGTTCAGTTCTAGTTCTGTTCTAGTTCAGTTCTAGTTCAGTTCTAGTTCGGTTCTAGTTCAGTTATAGTTCAGTTCTAGTTCAGTTCTAGTTCAGTTCTAATTCAGCTCTATTTCTGTTCTAGTTCAGTTTCCTTAAGATTTTATAAATAAAATCACAAACTTAACAATTTTGTTGATTCTAATAAATATTGCACTTATTTATAGGAAGGAAATATGTTGTCCTGTTTTAGTTTTGATAGAAAATATTATAGGTATTTATTGGTAAACATTTTATGTTGTTTTGTTTTAATTTTAATGAATCGAGTTTTAAAAATTAATATTCCTTTTGTTATAGTTGGTATTGACTTTCAGTAACTTATTTCAAATGACAGTTCTAATTACTGTTGTATTTGGCTGTAGTTATAAATGATGACTTGGTTATACTACTACATACTATGAAAGCAAAACAAAATGGCTGCGGCAATATGTAACGAACATAAATATTGTGCACAGTGGTTTGGAAGATGATTAACTTTAAACGTTTTATATCCAGTACATATTAAAAATGAATTGTAAAAACGGTGATTGTAAACTGAAGAGTAACTTTTAATTTAGCTTTTACCTAATATAAATTTTTTTCAAATTGCTCCACGGTGAATGGTATAAAATGCCACTGACCTTACTAATTGGCCGCATATAAATAACGAAATTTGAAGCAATACTCGCACAATTGGAATGTTCATGTGCAGAGTACACATTCAGAAAATAACATTAAAAGCAATTTTATAGGGTATTCCAAAAGTATATAAGCTAGAAAGTGATTTTATGAGAATCCTGAAGATACAAATGAGGTCATAGTAACATTCTTTAAAAAAAAAATAACTTTTATAGCATATTACGGGAGAATATAAACTAGAAAGTGATTCCACGATAATCCTGAATAAATATGTAAATAGCTATATTTTTAAACAAAAAATAAATAATTTTGATTAAGGATGTTTATATCAAAAAGATTGCATTTGGTCCTCCCTAAAAATTATAAATGATTTTCGATTTCTGTTTTCGATGTCTTTAACTTTAAACATATACTTAAATGAATTTCACCGCACAATAATTGTAGACTGAAAAGGCAAAAAGAAAAAAAAAAACAAAAAAAAAAAAAAAAAACAAAAAAAAAAGCACTAAAAGAAAGGATACTTTTGCAACATTTACTATTACAAATTGCAAAAAGCAACAAACATGAAATACAGACATATACTAACATACAAAACAGAAACAAAAGTTAAGGTTTAAAATTATTGCTTTAAAATATATTAACGAAACTTAAGCACATTAAAACGTTAGAAGACTTACACACATCTTTATATATTTGCAACAACTGCAGCAGCATCGTTGCAAATAGAAACTCATGTAATGCAGTAAACATGTTTATACATGCAACCCCTACAGAAATTATAAACAGTGAATGAAATGTTGTTCTATTTAAGTCCAAAATGTTTAAAAACGAAAAGAGATTGAAATAATAGGAATTAAAAACAGTGAAGTAGAGAAAGTTGAGTCTTAGTTAAAGGAAGATCTAGATTTAGTCCGCTTCTGAATTACTTCTAGTTCAGTTCTACTTCGGTACTAGTTCAGTTCTAGTTAAGTTCTAGTTAAGTTCTAGTTCAGTTCTAGTTCAGTTCTAGTTCAGTTCTAGTTCAGTTCTAGTTCAGTTCTAGTTCAGTTCTAGTTCAGTTCTAGTTCAGTTCTAGTTCATTTCTAGTTCAGTTCTAGTTCAGTTCTAGTTCAGTTCTAGTTCAGTACTAGTTCAGTTCTAGTTCAGTACTAGTTCAGTTCTAGTTCAGTTCTAGTTCAGTTCTAGTTCAGTTCTAGTTCAGTTCTAGTTCAGTTCTAGTTCAGTTCTAGTTCAGTTCTAGTTCAGTTCTAGTTCAGTTCTAGTTCAGTTCTAGTTCAGTTCTAGTTCAGTTCTAGTTCAGTTCTAGTTCAGTTCTAGTTCAGTTCTAGTTCAGTTCTAGTTCAGTTCTAGTTCAGTTCTAGTTCAGTTCTAGTTCAGTTCTAGTTCAGTTCTAGTTCAGTTCTAGTTCAGTTCTAGTTCAGTTCTAGTTCAGTTCTAGTTCAGTTCTAGTTCAGTTCTAGTTCAGTTCTAGTTCAGTTCTAGTTCAGTTCTAGTTCAGTTCTAGTTCAGTTCTAGTTCAGTTCTAGTTCAGTTCTAGTTCAGTTCTAGTTCAGTTCTAGTTCAGTTCTAGTTCAGTTCTAGTTCAGTTCTAGTTCAGTTCTAGTTCAGTTCTAGTTCAGTTCTAGTTCAGTTCTAGTTCAGTTCTAGTTCAGTTCTAGTTCAGTTCTAGTTCAGTTCTAGTTCAGTTCTAGTTCAGTTCTAGTTCAGTTCTAGTTCAGTTCTAGTTCAGTTCTAGTTCAGTTCTAGTTCAGTTCTAGTTCAGTTCTAGTTTAGTTCTAGTTCAGTTCTAGTTCAGTTCTAGTTCAGTTCTAGTTCAGTTCTAGTTCAGTTCTAGTTCAGTTCTAGTTCAGTTCTAGTTCAGTTCTAGTTCAGTTCTAGTTCAGTTCTAGTTCAGTTCTAGTTTAGTTCTAGTTCAGTTCTAGTTCAGTTCTAGTTCAGTTCTAGTTCAGTTCTAGTTCAGTTCTAGTTCAGTTCTAGTTCAGTTCTAGTTAAGTTCTAGTTTAGTTCTGGTTCAGTTCTAGTTCAGTTCTAGTTCTAGTTCTAATTCTAGTTCAGTTTTATTTTCTCGTTACGTTTACATTTTGTTCCTGACTGTATGATGCAGTAATAAATCGATTTGTTTATGCGATTGTAGTTTTGAATTGTTGTGTAATGTTAGTTATCCATAGTGGTAAGAAGCTTCTTCAATGCCAATCGCTACACAGTGGTGCAATATAGCAAAATACCAACAAAATAAAAAGTGCAAGTTTGAAATCGGTTTTGAAATACAATGTTGAGAATTTTGCCAATTGGTTATATAACCCAATTACTAAACTGTTTGAAGCTCTAATAAATCTCTGTAAATTTCAAATCTTAGAATTTCCGTTTCCCACTGTTTACTGTTTTGTAAATTGAATAACGTTCTAAAAGTTAAAAAAAATACTTTTAACATGTTTTTTTAGTTTATACTTTAAGAATTTGTTTTTGGTATTTTTTCAGCTCGAATTTTCTTAACAATTGAGTTGTCTAGAAATATCCAAATTGCAACCAACTTGAGAATTATTGCTGTAATTTTAGTGCTTATGTAGCAGGGGTGTTTTAATTTTGAACTTTTTTTGATTTATTCAATACAGAAATAAACAAACTTCATAACAATGTTCGTTAATATTAGTTCTTTTTGATATAAAATATTTACAAGCCTCAAAGTTGGTATTAATAAATTTTGCGAATATTTGCTATTAAAAATTTCTACAAAAATAACATTTCTTCATAATTTTATATATAATATTATATATTCTTATTATACACAAAACGTTGAAATAAATAATAATCATACGCCCCCATGGTAATATTTAAATAAATGTTTCTTCGGGCTAATTTTATTGCTAATTTAACTATTTTAACTGTTATAAAATACATTTATTGGCAAAAAATATAATTGCAATTTTTTCTAAAATTTCCGTAAATCATTTTTAATCAACTAAAATCTTTATTTTGTTATTTTTTTCATTTTATTTATCAAATAATAAAATTGCTGCTTATTAGTTTATTTTATTTTTTTTTAAAGTGCAAATATAACCTGCTGAACCCTTTCAAAATTTTACTACTGTAAACATTTTTTGAATTTTTCTAAAATATCATTTACATTCCCTAGTGTTTTTTTTTGGATTTTGTTTCAATAAAAATAAATTACATATTTTTAATCTAACCGCTTAAATACAATACAATAAATATTTACTGGGATTTATTTTATTTATTAACTAATCATTGATTTATATACACATTTATGCTGGAAGCATTTTATAATATGTTTGTACATATGTATTTATTATATACTAAAGCATCTACTGATTTATATATATTTTTTGTATTTTCAGGTAATTACAAAAATATTTTAAATAATTGAAATTTGTTGAGAATTTGTTATAATGTAAGTATTGGAATTTTGTTGAAATGTAATAAAAATGAATTTTTGAATGTTGCAAAATTTAAATTATTTTTGATTTAGAGATAAAATTTATTTTTTTTCCGATTTATCTCAAGTTTTCGTTTGAAGATTAGGATAATATGGGATTAAGTAAATAATAATCATGGGGGCTAAAAGCACCGTACTCGAGTAGATGGCTGAAGGATTTAACTAAAAGTTGAAGGAGTCAAAAATCTAAGCAACAGTTGTGTAAGGCATAGTAGTTCGATAGATAGATAAATAGACAGATAGATAGATAGATAGATAGATAGATAGATAGATAGATAGATAGATAGATAGATAGATAGATAGATAGATAGATAGATAGGTAGATAGATAGATAGATAGATAGATAGATAGATAGATAGATAGATAGATAGATAGATAGATAGATAGAAAGATAGATAGACAGACAGTAGTTCGATAGATAGATAGATAGATAGATAGATAGATAGATAGATAGATAGATAGATAGATAGAGATAGATAGATAGATAGATAGATAGATAGATAGATAGATAGATAGATAGATATATAGATAGATAGATAGATAGATAGATAGATAGATAGATAGATAGATAGGTAGATAGATAGATAGATAGATAGATAGATAGATAGATAGATAGATATATAGATAGTTAGATAGATAGATAGATAGATAGATAGATAGATAGCTAGATAGATAAATAGATAGATAGATAGATAGATAGATAGATAGATAGATAGATAGATAGATAGATAGATATAGATAGATAGATAGATAGATAGATAGATAGATAGATAGAGATAAATAGATAGATAGATAGATAGATAGATAGATAGATAGATAGATAGATAGATAGATAGATAGATAGATAGATAGATAGATAGATAGATAGATAGTTAGTTAGTTTGTTAGATAGTTAGTTAGTTAGTTAGTTAGCTAGCTAGCTAATTAGTTAGTTGGTGAGTTAGTTAGTTAGTTAATTGTACTCATTTCATACTATTTCCTGTTTCATGCAAATTTAAGAGTTTTCATTGGTTAGTTTTCTCTCTTTACAATTACTAAATCAAACACTATCAATATTACTCTTTAGTTTATCTTTTAGATTAAATATTGTCTGCCACTTACTATATAAGTATATACATTACACAATTGTAATTCTGTGCACACAAACACAGTCACAGTAATTTGCAATTGCTTCTTAACTATCAGCTGCTGCTGTTGATAATTTATTTTCCTGTTTCCGGCTTTTACTGCACGGAATTGAGAGCAGCACTTAACTTAAAGAGAAAAAGTGATTTTCTCTAAAAAAAAAATTAAACATTTAAAATGCATATGTGCAATACTAAACTTGCGCTTTACATAGTTTTATTATTATCTTTGCCAATTCGTTGTTCTCACAATTGCAAATTTGAATTTATAAATAATAAAATAAGATAAAAATTTCAGACTTGCGCTTTAATAAAGTGGTAAAAACGTGTAATTTCTAGGATATTATAGAGTGTAGAGATTTTCTGTATAAAACTATAACCGGCATATGGCCAAAATCATGAAAAAAAAAACAAATTTTATATCTGCATGTCTCCAAATTTTATGAGTTTTTCTTTGTTTGCAGAAATATAATTATAGAAAAAAAAACAAACTTAAAAACAAGTCTGCTTTTGTCTGTGCGTGTTTGTTGGCTTGTATGCTATGCGTTTTTATTTTTTTATTTAATTGGACTTTTGTTCGTCTTTTGTTGCCAACACATTTTGTAATTAGTTTGAACATTCTGTACTTGCACCTTGTACCTGTCATGAAAACTTTATAATTTTGAGTTTTTTCTTCATATTTCTTTTTATTTTGCAAATGAAGTTATAACTAAAGTTGTTCTTGCACGCAGTGTGTAAAGTTGATCAATATCTACTGTCTGTTTTAAATTTATTTTAGGGTTGTTAAAGTTGCGTTTTTAGGAAGGGGAAGTTAATTATTTTGACAGGTATGTGTAAAATTTTAATAGTGTCGTAATAAAATTTTTATAGTATTTTGAAATGGTAGATATTTGAAGGTATGGAGACATATAAACATTTCTTGGAACCACATAATCTTTAGTCATAAATATTTTTTTAACTCTTCTAATAATTTTCATGTTTAAAGAGGTCTTCAAGAGATCACAGATCCTTTAGTTTCAATTGTACAATTTGGAAATATGAAATCGTCTACTTCGTCCTTAAGTTGGAGATGCATTCTAATGAGTTTTGTTTATGGTTAAACAGTTTTTCAAAGTTTCTCAATATTTAAAGTTCTTCACAGACCATTTAAAGTCTATCAACGTATATAAACAAAACTGAGTTCCCTTTTTACTCTTAACATTTTTTTTCCATCTTTTCTGGTTTTTTCTCCTATCTCATAGCTTGAAACTTTTTCCTAACCAGTAGAGTACGGTTTGCATTTTAAATTTGTTATTTAACCAGACTTTGTGTAAATTTAATTTTATAGAAAGGTTTTATTTTAATGATGTTCATCATCAGTACACACAGGAATCTTTTTCTTGAGTTTTGGATGCTTGTTCGTTCCTTCGTTGTCGGTAACTTCATTAAAAACTAAGAATTAAAATAAAAATAAAATAAACTGAAGTAATAGTTGGTAAAGTTCTTAACATTGTTTTACGTTTTGTTTTAATTTTTTTTAACTGCTGCTTTTTTTGTTTAAATTTGTGTCGAGTATTAAAAACAATGTGTTTTATATTCATTTACTGCTCTCAATCAACATTTAAATTCAACTTGAGTTACGTTTCTTAGATTTCTTTGAAAACATTTTTTCTTCACAAATTTGTTTTTACTATGAAAATTATGTTTTAATTTTTCTCTTGTTGTTGTTGTATTAGGTTTGTAGCCAGTTTAATTAACAAGTTATTGTTAATTGTTATAGTTTTTGGTTTGAGTTGGTTAAGAAATTAAATGAATTTTTTTTTTCAAAAACCAAAAAAAAAAATATTGACCTAAACTAGACTATAGACTAGACTACGCTATAGACTACGCTACAGCCTAGACTATGGACTAGACTATAGACTAGACTAAAGACTTGACTATAGACTATATACTAGACTAAAGACTAGGCTACAGACTGGACTATAGACTATACTGTATACTAGACTATAGACTGGACTACAGACTGGACTATAGACTATACTGTATACTGGACTACAGACTGGACTATAGACTATACTGTATACTAGACTATTGACTGGACTATAGACTAGACTATAGACTAAACTATAGACTAGACTATAGACTGGACTATAGACTAGACTATAGACTAGACTATAGACTGGACTATAGACTAGACTATAGACTGGACTATAGACTAGACTATAGACTAGACTATAGACTAGACTATAGACTAGACTATAGACTAGACTATAGACTAGACTATAGACTAGACTATAGACTAGACTATAGACAACATGGAGTATGAACTTAGTCTACTGTCTCTATAATAACGTCATCTGATTTTAGTTTGTTTTTCATTTTTTTTGCACTTTAGTCTAAAAAGTAGTTTGCTTTAGTTTTTATTCTTGATTTTATTTTTTTTTATTCTACAGCTCTTGTTTTTTATCACTGAAAATCGACACGTTATTTTTGTTGCAGTTGTTGTATGTGGGGCCGGCAATACATGCTAAAATTATATTTTATTAAATTTTTTCTGCAGCATACTTTAAAGTTTGAATGTTTGAATTTTAGCCAGATATTAATATTTTTCATACAATCTACTAAAGAAATAAAGCAAAAATTTTTCAAAAAATTTTAAGTTGTCTCAAACTAAAAAGTCAAAATATTAAGCAATTGGTTGTGTAAATGACATTTTGATCCTTTCACCAGTCATAACAGATTTTGGTCACTTTTTGGGGGAAATTGTTTGTCGTCTGTTTTTTTAAAGCCTGTGTTTTGCATTTATCTTTATATATGTAGTTGAGAAGTATATGTATGTTGATTTTCAGTATTTCTTTCATTTCGTCATGCAGTCAGTCATTCGTCTCATAAACCAATATCTAATTGTGTGCATAGAGCGGACAGTTTTGTAATTTCTTTTATGAGCTCATATTTATAACAACCAATATTCTAAATAGTTTCCATTATAATACATATAAACATTTTTTTTAAAATGTGATAAAAAGTTTGTGATTTTTCTGCAATTGTTTGGACAAAAAGACAACGAAAGAGACCAACTAAAAAATTGTTTGTAATATCTGTATGTTATGTTGTAGTAATAGTTTTGTAGAAACAATTTTCAGAAAGTTTGTTAATATGCTTATAAAGAATTATTGTAGATTGGAAAAACAAGTTGACTTTTTTGTTTTAAACAAACATTTATTCAAATTGAATTCACACTTAAGGCCAACAATAAAGGGAATAAAGGAAATGTTTTAAAATACGAGATATAAGTTGTTTTTATGATAATAAATTTTCAATAATATAAAATTTTCAATAATATAAAATTTTCAATAATATAATTTTTTTAAACTGAATTTATTGAACAGATTCTAGTTCAGTTCTAGTTCAGTTCTAGTTCTAGTTCAGTTCTTGTTTTGTTCTAGTTCAAAATTAAGAAATTTTTGTTAAATTTTCTATATAAAAATGTGAAATATCAAACAAAACTTTTTAAGTAAAAATTATGCCTAATTAATTACCAAAAAACTTTAAGTTTTTGACAATGATAATTACATTTTGCACATATTTTATAGGATTTTTTGTTAGAGTTATTAAAAATTATTTAAAACAGCAGTTAATAAAGAAAAAGTTTCGCTATTTACGACTTCTAAGTGGTATAAGAAATTTTCAAGAAATAATGAAAAAAAAAAAAAACGCTAGAGTACCATTGAATAAGAAAAGTTTTTTATTTACTTGTATCTCATTTAATTTACAATTGAACTAACAATTACCCTCATAAAATTGTTTCTTCATTCATTCATTCATTCATTCATTCATTCATTGAAAATTAGTTTGTGTTTTATTTAGTTTTTCTTAACAATTTTACATTATTATTTTGTTATTGTGTTATTATTTTTATCATCATTAACAGCAACAGTCAGTCGTCTTAGAGGTTGTTGATGCTGTTGCTGCAGAAAATACGTTGACAAATAGTGTACGGTACTTAAATATAATAAATTTGATTTCTTTTACATTTTGACAACTTTTCTGCTTTCAACCAACACAAAAATACGCCTTGTATTTATCAGCAGCTACAAGCACTTTTAAACTTGTAAAGATCGCCAAACAAATAAAAAGACAGTCTGTAAGACGCACTTTACTTAGGTTAAAGCAGCATAATTGTTTCTTTCTTATTTATTATGGAGGGAGGGTTAAAAGGGAAAATAGTATTATTTTTTTTTTAATGAAAAGGCTTCATTAACAATTCACAACAATTTTTACAATTTTCTTTTAATCCTTACAGAAGTCATTTTTGTTAAGTGCAAGAAATTTAGTTTCTAAAAAAATTTGTTTTGTCGTTGTGGGGTTTAGGGTAAACTTGAGAAATTGTTGATGCAGAACTAATAAATGAAATTACACTAAAATAATTTGTCAAAGAAATTTAATTCAAACCTGAAAAATAACATATCAACAATTTTTTTAAAAGGAACTTTATTAGAAATTTATCTACAATTTACTATAAAAATACATATATGTACATATACATATATCGAATATTTTCTACAAAAAGGAAACTTATTGAAAATATTGAACAAAGACGGGTATTTATGTTTGTATTTAGAATTCGCTTGTTTTTGCTGTATCTCTTATAGTTTTCAAGAAAAACGGACTTTTATGTTTTCACTCAAAATATCGGATCTTGGTAGGAAATAAAAGTGATCACATAATTCGCTTGTTTTTGATGTATCTCTTATAGTTTTTGAGAAAAACGGACCTTTATGTTTTCACTCAAAATATCGGTTTTACTATGAAATAAAAGTGATCACAGAATTCGCTTGTTTTTGCTGTATCTCTTATAGTTTTCGAGAAAAACGGACTTTTATGTTTTCACTCAAAATATCGGTTTTTGGTAGGAAATAAAAGTGATCACATAATTCGCTTGTCTTTGCTGTATCTCTTATAGTTTTTGAAAAAAAGGACTTTTATGTTTTCACTAAAAATATCGGTTTTACTATGAAATAAAAGTGATCACAGAATTCGCTTGTTTTTGCTTTATCTCTTATAGTTGTCGAGAAAAACGGACTTTTATGTTTTCACTTAAAATATCGGTTTACTATGAAATAAAAGTGATCACAGAATTCGCTTGTTTTTGCTGTATCTCTTATAGTTTTCGAGAAAAACTGACTTTTATGTTTTCACTCAAAATGTCGGATTTTGGTACAAAATAAAAGTGATCACAGAATTCGCTTGCTTTTGCTGTATCTCTTATAGTCTTTGAGAAAAACGGACTTTTATGTTTTCACTCAAAATATCGGTTTTACTATGAAATAAAAGTGATCAAAGAATTCGCTTGTTTTTGCTGTATCTCTTATAGTTTTCGA
>NC_060953.1:48779322-48783444 GCF_022045245.1 Lucilia cuprina | reverse complement strand
TATAGACTAGACTATAGACTAGACTATAGACTAGACTATAGACTAGACTATAGACTAGACTATAGACTAGACTATAGACTAGACTATAGACTAGACGATATACTAGACAATATACTAGACTAAATAGTAGACTATAGACTCACTGCTGTGCTAAAGAACTAAAACTTAAATATAGGCTTCAATCTATTTATTGCAACATCCTTTGCACTTTTCACCGAAAAACCGAAAGCAAAGTAAAAGTTTTTTGTTTTTCCGTTATTTTGATTTTCTTACAAATAACTTGTGACGGAACGACTACTTTCTTATATATGTAAGTATTTTTGCTTTAATACGTTTAGTTGTTTTTCACACTTTTATTTTTGACATATTTTGCAGTTAGAAAAACATGCATTTGCTTTTAGAATACATTACGAAGAATTTACCGCAACATAATACACGGCATGACAGAACAAACAGTAACTAACAAAAAGCAGGCAAACCATTAAAAAAAGAAAAATAAATAAAACAGTTTAAATTAAAAAAAATACAGGATTATAATATTGTTAAATTATTGAAAATAGTTAAATTATAAATTAGTTAAATTATTAAATTAGTTAAATTATTTGAAAATAGTTTTTTTTATTTTTGCACTCCACTGTTTGTTTAAACAACTGTATGACGGATGTGTCACAATATGGTTCTTTACTTTTAAGTGATTCATAAATGAAAATGTATATTTTTGTGATGAAAGAAAAAAAAACACTGGCTCAGGGGTTTTTTCATTCGCCTCTAATTGAAATTCTTCAGTGTGAAATTATGAGGCAAAAAATTGTTGATTCACACCTTTTATTTCGTTTCAAAGTAAAAACCACAAAAGTTTTATTAAAATTCAATAGTGAATAAGTTTCATTAGTTTGTTATTTATAATAAAAAGAGAGCCATTGTCTCTTTATAGAAACATATTCTATAAAGTGAAAATTTGTTGAAAATTTTCTATAAAATCGATAAAGGAAACTTATTGAAAATTTTCTGTTCAAAATTTATGGAAAATTTTATATTTAAAATTTATGGAAAATTTTCTATTAAAAACTTATTACAAATTTAAAACAAATTTTCTTTAAAAAGTATTTTTTTGTAAATTTTCTACAAAAAAAAAATTTTGTAAGTTTTCTAAAATAAGACAATTTTTTGAAAATTCTCTTATAGACTAGACTATAGACTAGACTATAGACTAGACTATAGACTAGACTATAGACTAGACTATAGACTAGACTATAGACTAGACTATAGACTAGACTATAGACTAGACTATAGACTAGACTATAGACTAGACTATAGACTAGACTATAGACTAGACTATAGACTAGACTATAGACTAGACTATAGACTAGACTATAGACTAGACTATAGACTAGACTATAGACTAGACTATAGACTAGACTATAGACTAGACTTTAGACTAGACTATAGACTAGACTATAGACTAGACTTTAGACTAGACTTTAGACTAGACAATAGACTAGACTATAGACTAGACTATAGACTAGACTATACCTTAGACTATAGACTAGACTATACCTTAGACTATAGACTAGACTATAGACTAGACTATAGACTAGACTATTGACTAGACTATTGACTAGGCTATAGACTATAGACTATAGTCTATATATTAGACTAGACTGTAGACTGGACAATAGGCTGGAATATACTATAGACAATACAATATTATGTTATATCGTTTAGAGAGTTAGAGATTTTTCAATAAATCGTCACCTGAAATGCAAAAAGACAAAAAGTATTAAGTCGACTTTTGGATAGAAAATGGTCAACATCTTTAAAATACATGTTGTCGCCAATTTTTAGTATTCTATTGTCAAAAATTCCAATTTTATTAACATGAAATTCGAAAGGGCGTAACATCAATTTAGTCATTTCCACATGTCAGAAAGTCTTCAAAAGCAACATGGGCTCTTTGCATGTCAAATGAGGTCCGATCATTACAAAAGTCGGTAATGTCATTAAAAGTTCTATAAAACTAAGTTTTGCGACTTTTGTTGACATAATAGAACCTTTAACTTAATTATGAGCCCAAAGGGGTACGGGGGTACGGTTGTATGGGGGCTAGGCGAAATAATGGACCAATTTTATCCTTGGGCCAAAAAAAGAGTGTGTGCCAAATTTCATCAAGTTATCTTGAAAATTACGACTTGTACCTTGCGCATAAGGTTTACATGGACAGCCAGCTAGACGGACATAGCTTAATCGACTCAGAGAATTCTAAGCCAATTGGTATACTTTAAGGTGTGTATAGAACGAATATTTTTGTTTGTTACAAACATCAGCATAAACTTAATAACCCTCCCCACTAAAGTGGTGTAGGGTATAAGTATACTCTAAGTCAATTTACCGAGTAATGTGAAGATGACCCTGCTTGTTGTTGTGTATCAGTGTAGTAAAGTGTAGCAGAACAGATTCGGCATAGCCGAATATAACTTGATTTTTACAAAATGTGTCCTTTGGCCTTTATAAAAATAAAACTTTTTTTAATTAAAACACCCTGGCTTTTATCCTTACGTTTGTAGTTAATTTAAAATTAAAAAGTAAGCTTTTTATATAGATTTATTTCCATCATATTAAAATTAACCTTTAGCGTTTTACTTTGGAAAAAAGCAACACAATACAACGCAGTTAAAAATAAACTTTTTATATATAAAAAAAGAAAAACAGTAGCAAATGAATGAAATAAAATTTATATAATTTTTTGACTAAAAGTGCATAATTTAAATAATTTATGAATTGAGAAACATTTACAGGAACTTCTTTTAATTAAAAACTATTTTAGGGCTTAATAAAAAGCATTTTACCCAAAAGCAGCTACAGTTTGCTTATTTAGTCCGTTTTATGCAAAATAACGAAAAAAAAAAACAACAACCATGAAATTCTTTCACTTCCTCTCACTTCAGTTCCTTTGCCTGTTTGCTACTCTCTTGCTCTACAACTAAAATAACAAACTTTATCCTTTAACATTTTATGGTCGTAGTTCCCCTATTTTTTTTTTTTTTTTGGCATTTATGCATGATGTTTGGACGCTGGATGGATGATGATGATAAAAACTATATGCAGAAAAACGAATTTGTGAAAAACAAAATAAAAATTAGCAAAATATTTTTAAACTGTTAAAACTGTTATTACTTTAATGCAATCACATGCTAACAGACAGACTCTTAACGCAGCAATAGAACGGGTTTGTCTATACATTTTTTAACCCAGTTGGGGATATTTTGGGTAATTTTTTGCATGATACGTACAATAACTTTTCATAAGACCTCCTCTGACAAAAGTGTTGCCAGTTCGGCAGGCAAAGTTTAAGGATAAGATTAGATTTTTACATAAATTAGATAAAATTTTTTGGGAAATTTGTTGATAATTGAAAGTCTAAATGAAAAACATTTATTAAATTTAAGAACGTCCTGTAATTCTCTCTACAATCTACTGAAGAACTTATAAAACTTGTCTTGACTACTTACTCTAATCGGTACAGACATTAAGAAAGAGCTAAACACAATATTCACTAAAATAGCATAAAGTGTTATAATACTACGGACTCATACATGATTTCCAGTCTGTCTGCTATGCAAATACCCTGCAGTTTAAAAAGTCAACATTCAGTACAACGACATCTTAATAAAGAATAGACAAGCAACAAAATTGATTATTATTCTCTCGTCCCCTCCACAGAAGTTGTAATTTAAATAAAAAAAAGTACACGTTCATGTTAAATTTATTCGACCAAATACTTTAAAAACGATTTTGAATCCTCGAACTACAGGGCAAATGTGTAATGATATTTGTTTAAAAGTGTATGTAGTTTCAGTTCTTTAAAGTCTGTGTGTTTTCAAGCTAAATTGCAAAATTGTCCCATGAAAATGTTCATACATACTTATTCTTTATAATGTACACATATTTAGAATGTACAGTGGGTCCATAATGGGGAAATTTCAAAGTTCGAATAAAATCGCATTTTTCTGTATTCTAGACTATAAACTAGACTAGACTAGACTATAGACTAGACTATAGACTAGACTATAGACTAGACTATAGACTAGACTATAGACTAGACTATAGACTAGACTATAGACT
>NC_060953.1:48776636-48779222 GCF_022045245.1 Lucilia cuprina | reverse complement strand
AAGTACATATTTGATGAACTATAGCATTATAAAAAATATTGTTCAATAAAGAAACGACACACAGTGGTGCAGAATTGATATTGTTTGTAAATAAATCTGGCATTTCTAAACGGCTAGTCTTATCGAGATAATATTTGACACGGGCCTAGCTAAGGAGTATTCAAGTTTAAGTTATGAAAATGGATCCCACAAATGCTCCAGGGGCGCTGTGCGGGCTCAAAGTAGGGTACCTTCGAAACGTAAAATGTTTAAACGCGTGCAATTATTTTGGTTTCCCATCCGTTATTTTTATTTTGGAAAGCGCTCAGCAAGATCTTAAAAATTTCTGAGTTATAAACTTTTGAAAATTGAAATTTAAAAATTTTGCAATTCCAACAGTGAAAAACAGTGGAGCAAGGTATGTAAAATTTTTAATTTTCTAATTTCAAATGCCTTTAACTCATAAATTATAAGAGATAAATGGTTTTAAGGCCCAGTTGAACGCTTTCGAAAAATATAAAAAAGGGAAACCAAAAATTGGCACGCGTTTAAATATTTTACATGTCGATATGTAATCACATGATTCTTTTGTGGGATCCATTTTCATACCTTAAACTTGAATACTCCTTGGCTACGCCCGTGCCAAATTTTATCCCGATCAGACTAGCCGTTTAGAAATGCCAGTTTTACTTACAAAAAATTTCACGCCAGTCCTACTGTGCAACATTTAAAAATTGAAAAAAGTCAAAATTTAAGGAAGGAGTTATCCCCTTATTCATAAACAAAATTTTATTTTTTTTAAAAGGTTTATAAAACAAAATTTTCACACGAAATTTGGTATGTAAATCTTTTAAAAAATAAAATGTTGTTTGTGAAGAAATTTAAAGCCATTTGCAAATTAAAGAAGTTATTGCAGTAAAATCCAACTTTTCTGCAAATATTTCAAAACTAACTTAATTAGGTAAGCTAAGTTCCCCTATCGCCTCATCTAAAAGTGCAGGATTTAACTTAACTAATAGTATATTTTCCAAGGTTTCAGGACTAAGTCTGTTTCTGGATTCACTTAATATAATTCTTAATGATGAGAAAGCTCTTTCTATTGTAACCTGAAAAAATATAAAATAACAAATATTTAGGTATAATTATATAGGTATACATATATATCATATATAAATTAATGTTTTAAATACAAACATATACATACTTATTTACATACATCCATACATACATATGTGTATGTACATTATACATATTTTATAAAATATATTAACATACAGGAGGACTAATACTGACATAATATTATATATGTACATATGTAAGTACGTATGTATGTATATGGTTTTAACATTTACCTGTGTTGGAGGAACACCGAATATAATATTCGATAATATAAATAATTCTTCGTCCAATGATTTTCTTTTATTCCAATAATCTAATACACAACAATCGCTTGTCTCAAAATGTAACATCAGCCTTTCTATTTTTGTATAGATATTTATATCACATCCTTGTATTACGTCTTGTCGTAAAAATGCTGTTAATATGTCTTCCTCCTCACCACCGTTATTTTCCTCTATAGAATTTGAAGATTTGGTCACATATTCCTTGTTTAACGAAATGTATCTATCCCATAACTTTTTTAGATAATTTATAGCCCTTTCTTTTTCATCGTGAGATAATTTGTGTTGTAATCGTGGATCGAAATAAATACATGCAAGAAGTATATCATTTTTATGTAATGACACTGACCTTTTGTCAATAAATTTTAGTGTCAAATCCGCTAGCATTTTTGCGAAACTATTAACATTGGGCATGTTAAAAATTTTTTCTATTAACAGTCTGCACTTCAACCAATTAGCATAAAAGTCACCATAATGCAAAGATTCTTCTTGAAATTTTGTCAAAATATCATTAAGTGGACTAAAAACTACTAAAAAATCATCTACATTTTTCCAAAATTGTTCATTAACATCAAATAAATCTAATGATGTAGTATTTCCTTGGGTTTCAATAAAAGGTTTTGCGGTTTTTAAATCTTTAATCATTTGGTATGTAGATCCCCAACGCGTTGGACAGTCAATTTGGGGCACACGTACCTTATTTAACTCAAATAAACATCGAAATCCATTTGTTTGCTTTCGTAAAAATTTTGTAAAATTTCTGCATTGAAGCACAAATTCTTTTATATTAGGATTTTTTATAACGTCTATCGCTACTAGCTGGGCCGTATGTGCTGCACACCTGCATATAGTTATGTCTCCCATGTCTATATCACAATCGTTTTCTATTTCTTCTAAAAGCTGCTGATAATTATCATTATCTAAAAACTCTTCTTCTTGAAATTTTGTAAGGCACTTGGACAATAACGATGTCGTTTTTAACATATTTGCCCCATTGTCGGATGTCACTGCAATAACTTGATTTAAATTTAAGTCATATTTCCTTAAGGTTTTTATAATTTCGATAGATAAATTTGTAGATTTAGTTGAACCAACGCCTTTTAGTTCAATCATTCCTACTACTCTAGATACTATATTTCCATTAAAACAATATTGTAAACTAATTCCTAATATGCTTCGTTCTAATCTCGTGGCGCTGTCTATTTTA
>NC_060953.1:48773796-48776536 GCF_022045245.1 Lucilia cuprina | reverse complement strand
TGCTGTATCTCTTATAGTTTTCGAGAAAAACGGACTTTTATGTTTTCACTCAAAATTTTTGAGAAAAACGGACTTTTATGTTTTCACTCAAAATATCGGTTTTACTATGAAATAAAAGTGATCACAGAATTCGCTTGTTTTTGCTGTATCTCCTATAGTTTTCGAGAAAAATGGACTTTTATGTTTTCACTCAAAATGTCGGATTTTGGTAGGAAATAAAAGTGATCACAGAATTCGCTTGTTTTTGCTGTATCTCTTATAGCTTTTGAGAAAAACGGACTTTTATGTTTTCACTCAAAATATCGGATTTACTATGAAATAAAAGTGATCACAGAATTCGCTTGTTTTTGCTGTATCTCTTATAGTTTTCGAGAAAAACGGACTTTTATGTTTTCACTCAAAATATCGGTTTTACTATGAAATAAAAGTGATCACAGAATTCGCTTGTTTTTGACTTTTATGTTTTAACTCAAAATATCGGTTTTTGGTAGGAAATAAAAGTGATCACAGAATTCGCTCGTTTTTGATGTATCTCTTATAGTTTTCGAGAAAAACGGACTTTTATGTTTTTACTCAAAATATCGATTTTTGGTGGGAAATAAAAGTGATCACAGAATTCGCTTGTTTTTGCTGTATCTCTTATAGTTTTTGAGAAAAACGGACTTTTATGTTTTCACTCAAAATATCGGTTTTTGGTAGGAAATAAAAGTGATCACAGAATTCGCTTGTTTTTGCTGTATCTCTTATAGTTTTCGAGAAAAACGGACTTTTATGTTTTCACTCAAAATATCGGTTTTTGGTAGGAAATAAAAGTGATCACAGAATTCGCTTGTTTTTGCTGTATCTCTTATAGTTTTCGAGAAAAACGGACTTTTATGTTTTCACTCAAAATATTGGTTTTTGGTAGGAAATAAAAGTGATCACAGAATTCGCTTGTTTTTGCTGTATCTCTTATAGTTTTCAAGAAAAACGGACTTTTACGTTTTCACTCAAAATGTCGGATTTTGGTAGGAAATAAAAGTGATAACAGAATTCGCTTGTTTTTGCTGTATCTCTTATAGTTTTTGAGAAAAACGGACTTTTATGTTTTCACTCAAAATATCGGTTTTACTATGAAATAAAAGTGATCACAGAATTCGCTTGTTTTTGCTGTATCTCTTATAGTTTTCGAGAAAAACGGACTTTTATGTTTTCACTCAAAATATCGGATTTTGGTAGGAAATAAAAGTGATCACATAATTCGCTTGTTTTTGCTGTATCTCTTATAGTTTTTGAGAAAAACGGACTTTTATGTTTTCACTCAAAATATCGGTTTTACTCTGAAATAAAAGTGATCACAGAATTCGCTTGTTTTTGCTGTATCTCGTATAGTTTTCGAGAAAACCGGACTTTTATGTTTTCACTCAAAATATCGGATTTTGGTAGGAAATAAAAGTGATCACAGAATTTGCTTGTTTTTGCTGTATCTCTTATAGTTTTTGAGAAAAACGGACTTTTATGTTTTCACTCAAAATATCGGATTTTGGTAGGAAATAAAAGTGATCACAGAATTTGCTTGTTTTTGCTGTATCTCTTATAGTTTTCGAGAAAAACGGACTTTTATGTTTTCACTCAAAATATTGGTTTTTGGTGGGAAATAAAAGTGATCACAGAATTCGCTTGTTTTTGCTGTATCTCTTATAGTTTTCGAGAAAAACGGACTTTTATGTTTTCACTCAAAATATCGGTTTTTGGTAGGAAATAAAAGTGATCACAGAATTCGCTTGTTTTTGCTGTATCTCTAATAGTTTTTGAAAAAAAACGGACTTTTATGTTTTCACTCAAAATATTCGATTTTGGTAGGAAATAAAAGTGATCACAGAATTCGCTTGTTTTTGCTGTATCTCTTATAGTTTTCGAGAAAAACGGACTTTTATGTTTTCACTCAAAATATTTGATTTTGGTAGGAAATAAAAGTGATCACAGAATTTGCTTGTTTTTGCTGTATCTCCTATAATTTTTGAGAAAAACGGACTTTTATGTTTTCATTCAAAATATCGGTTTTTGGTAGGAAATAAAAGTGATCACAGAATTCGCTTGTTTTTGCTGTATCTCTTATAGTTTTTGAGAAAAACGGACTTTTATGTTTTCACTCATAATATCGGATTTTTTTAGGAAATAAAAGTGATCACAGAATTCGCTTGTTTTTGCTGTATCTCTTGTAGTTTTCGAGAAAAAAGGACTTTTATGTTTTCACTCAAAATATCGGTTTTTGGTAGGAAATAAAAGCAATCATAGATTTTGCTTGTTTTTTTTTTACCAGTTTTTCGCCTTTTTTACCCCCATATTAAAATTTCCGAAAATCCCTTCCTAAAAAGAAATTTACTGTATAGGTTTTACCTTTTGGGTTGTTTTATGATGAATGAGTAAGTTACTCTTTTATATAAGATATACAAATATTTTCTATATATAAAAGGTATCCAAAAATTTCTAATATTTGAAATTCTGTGTAAATTTATATTTTATTTAACTAGATTGTAGCAAAGAAATAAAAATCTTACAAAAATATTTAAAACCTAAAATATAAAACCATAAACAACATAAAAGTTAAATATTTTACGTGCTGTCTGCAATGCTTTTGTATTTCTTTTGCATATACTACAAGCAAATATGTATGTATGTTTAAAAATATTAAGGAGGCACATATTTACTTGTACAATTTTGTATGTATTGCAATATTTAAAGGGAAAAAAACTTAAAA
>NC_060953.1:48772244-48773696 GCF_022045245.1 Lucilia cuprina | reverse complement strand
ACTAGAACTGAACTAGAACTGAACTAGAACTGAACTAGAACTGAACTAGAACTGAACTTGAACTGAACTAGAACTGAACTAGAACTAAACTAGAACTGAACTAGAACTAAACTAGAACTAAGTAAACTAGAACTGAACTAGAACTTAAGTGGAATTGAACTAGAAGTGAAAAAGGGTACTATAAAGTCGACCATTCTATTCATCATCATTTAAACATCTACTTATTTATTTCATAAATATTTTGCAATCTCTCATTGTTTAAATTACTTGCAGTAGTATGTGTGTAGTTCGTGTACTAGTTTTATTTAAATGTATTTGTCCGTCTATCTGTGTGTAAGCTTTTTTATTCTATACATATTTTTAGTTCCTTGTAAATATTTTTTCCTGCCACTTCCACTTTTTCTTATTTCTTACTTAAATACGACTAACTACAATATTCTGTAATATTTGACTTAGTTTTTCTTACAACATGGCGTCATCGTGTATCTTGTATCTTAATGTCAACGTAAGTGTAGGTTGTTGATTGTTAAAAAGAATAAATGTAATGGTGTGTGTGGGTGATTTTGTATTGTTGGCCAAGTTGTTTAAAAACCATTACATTTAAGTGAAGAATTCAAGTTTTTTGTTGCTGTATTTCGTTCAATATTCTTAAGTTCGTTTTTTTTCTTGTTATTTTATTTTATTATTTCTATACCCAATAAGTATACTACACTCTGCTTACTAGCTGGTTTTGATGATTGCCTTGGATTGTATGGATGTAACTGTGATTTGATTTTGTTTTTATGTTCTGTAGCCAAAGTAATTGAAAACATAACAATTTTATTTCATTTAGTTGTTTTTTTATATTTCTTATTTTCCCACATACATACATACATCTTTTTTTTTTTCATTTTTCCTTATGCTTCATTTAACCAGCCGTTAAATGGCAATTAACAATATTTCGCTTTTAAAAACAATTGTTTGACAAATCATTAGTTTTTTTTATTCGTTGTTGTTTTATGTTTTTGCCATTAAATGTATTTTCATAAACAATAGAAAAAACTGTCATTTAGAATATTTTTAATTAAATTAAACAAAATGAAAAGTTTTTAAATTGTTGGCAATAATAATGTAATTTCATGGTATAATTGAACGTTTAACTGAGGGCATACAAATGTCAAATCAGTTTGTTGTATGTATTCGCGAAAGGGTTTAATTTTTTCTAACATATAAAAAAATGAACATTTGTTTATTTTTTCAAAATTACGATAAAGTTTAAAACATGTGGCACATTACTACAAAAATGGTAGGGTATTTTTATCTTTTCTTGTTCTTTTATCTTTTCTTGTTCCGATCTTATTCGAGTCTAGTTCAATTCTAGTTCAGTTCTAGTTCAGTTCTAGTTCAGTTCTAGTTCAGTTCTAGTTCAGTTCTAGTTCAATTCTAGTTCAGTTCTAGTTCAGTTCTAGTTCA
>NC_060953.1:48771038-48772144 GCF_022045245.1 Lucilia cuprina | reverse complement strand
TAGTTCTGTTCTAGTTCTGTTCTAGTTCTGTTCTAGTTCTGTTCTAGTTCTGTTCTAGTTCTGTTCTAGTTCTAGTTCTGTTCTAGTTCTAGTTCTGTTCTAGTTCTACTTCTAGTTGTTATAGTTCTAGTGTTGTTCTAGTTCTGTTCTAGTTCTGTTTTAGTTCTGTTCTCTGATTCCATCAATTCTTTTTTTGTTTTAAAACAGTGTAAAATTGTAAGAACTAAATAGTTTCTTAAAGCTATCACTAGATACATTTGGCTTTAACAAGAGTTTTACACAAGTCAGTCGGCCAAAAATTAAATAGAATAAAATAAAAATAGGAACAAAGCGTAAGCACAAACTGAACAAAAAAATAGAATAAAAATCGAATGAACGAATAGAAAAAAAAACCAAACCAAATACTTGAACACAAAAGCACACATACTACCAGAGAGCCCAAATAACAATAAGAAGAATAGGACAAGGATGATGCCTTTTTCTAATTTTCCAACCAGAACAGAAACAGGCATCAGTAGCAGCCACAACCACTAAACAACAAGTAGAATAAAATATATAAAAAAGGGAAAGAAGAGGAAAGAGAAAAGATATAAAAAATAATAACGAAATTTAATTAACGCACATACCAGAGTCGATTAGTAGTTGCCATTTGTTGCTGTCATTTCTTTTTTTTTTTTTGTAAATTGTTTTTTTGCGAACTTGATGAGGAATGGTCATAGACTTACAGCATCAACGATTTAAATAATATTTAAAAGATGTTATGTTAATATTTTATGATTTAGAGCTGGATTGGAAATAACATAAAACTGAACTAGAACTGAGCTAAAACTGAACTAAAACTAAACTAAAGATAATCTAGAACCAAACTAGATCTGTGCTAAAACTGAACTAAAACTAAACTAAAGCTAAACTAGAACTAAACTAGAACTGAACTAGAACTGAACTAAAACTGAACTAGAACTGAACTAGAACTGAACTAGAACTGAACTAGAACTGATCTAGAACTTAACTAGAACTGAACTAGAACTGAACTAGAACTGAACAACAATGGAACTAGAACTGAACTAGAACTGAACAACAATGGGAACTAGAACTGAACTAGAACT
>NC_060953.1:48767956-48770938 GCF_022045245.1 Lucilia cuprina | reverse complement strand
TAGTTCAGTTCTAGTTCAGTTCTAGTTCAGTTCTAGTTCAGTTCTAGTTCAGTTCTAGTTCAGTTCTAGTTCAGTTCTAGTTCAGTTCTAGTTCAGTGCTACTTCAGTTCTACTTCAGTTCTAGTTCAGTTCTACTTCAGTTCTAGTTCAGTTCCAGTTCAGTTCTAGTTCCATTGTTGCTCAGTTCTAGTTCAGTTTTAGTTCCGTTGTAGTTCAGTTTTAGTTCCGTTGTAGTTCAGTTCTAGTTCAGTTCTTATTTAGTTAAATTTTTATGAAAGACATCACCTTATTATGCTTGCTTTGATTTTTTGCATAGAATTTTTTTTTTGCTTTAGTTCCATATGAAGAGCATAAATTTATTCATACATATTTCATTTTTATTGCCCTCATGTGTTGGCACATAAATTCAATTTAAAATTTAAAAAAAAAACTTCATCTAGAAGTCAATAAAAATCAAACTAATATGTTGTTTCTAGATAACGTGTGAGTAGTTTGAGTTAAAATTTTACTTGTATTTTGTTTTTGTTACAATAACAAAATACAAGTAAAATTTGTACTCAAACTACTCGCTCGGTATCTAGAAACAGCACATAAATGATCAATTTAGGGCTTTTTCTCAAACTAAAAAGGAAAAAGTGCTTTAAAATATTTATTGCAAATTAAATGTTTAACGTTTGTGGTTTTTTTTTAAGCTAAATGTTGCTGTAATTTTTTTAATTTTCAAAATACATAATTCTACTTTTAATTTATGTCTTTTAAATCTTTACTACCATAAAGATTTTTCATACATTTTCAAAATTCTATGTTCGTTCACTCACTTTTTTGTACGGTTTGATGGGAGGATATAAAAATAAATTTTAGTATTTTAGCACCTTGTGCTTCATAAATGAAGTAAAGTGAACTAAACTTTATCATTACTAGACATTTGCATTAATCAGGGCGCTAATGTATGTGTTTAAAAACATCGCAATCTGTGCATTTTTCAAACCTTGCAAATAAATTAAAAAACAATTTTAATTGAAAACTCATTAAGAAAATTTCAGCAAATTTGTGCAACAATTTAATCAATGAAAAAACTTGTTATTTAGCAAGTTTAAGGATTTCAATGAATACCCTTATTATTATTATTTTTTAATTCTCTTACTCTTATAGAGGGGTTTGTTTTTTTTTTTTCAGTAATATTCATAACGGTCCCTTTTATAGTAATTTTTGGTGTTTTCTTTTTAGACAATTTGTAATTTTTATCATAATCATTAAAAATTTGACACGTACAACATTTGAAGGTATTAACGATATATTTTTTTTCTCTCTGCTTTTAGCTTCATTTTTTCGTTAGAGTAGAAGTAGTAGAAGAAGTTTTTAAAATATGTATTATAAGATAGTATACATAGACAAAGATACACACAAACTTACTTTATTTAGGAGTTCGTTTTGTAATGATGAAAACTACTTGTTAAACGAAATGAAGCTTAAGTTATAAAATAGGGAATAGATGCTAAACATAGTCGTTCGCAGTCCGGAAATATAAAATATTTTAGGTAAGAAATTGTGCGCTAAAAATATATAAAATTTTTATCGATCTCCCCGATTTGACGTTTCATTTCTATTAATATAATATATTTCCAAAATTAGTTTCTATTTACTCCATTTATGTTTAATAAAAATAAATATAATTCAAATTGGATAAATTTTAATAAATATAAAAATAAACTAAAATGGTTGAATTGCGGTAAACTTCCCCGATCAAAAAAGGTCATTGATATTAAAACGTGGACTTACTTGAAAATTATCCATAAATAGAATGTATAATTTTTCAACAATAGTTTCTTGCAAAGCCTTTTTATCGATATAAACTCTTTTTATAAACAACATCTTTAGAAAAGTTTTGTTCACTGAAAAATATTCTTCAAAGCATTCTATAGAACATTTTATAACACTTTTAGCAAAGCTCTACATAAAATAACACTTCTATAGTTTTAACCTTTTACTGAAATTCGCTCCATAGGAAAACTTTTCATAAAAAACTGTGTGGAGGAATGCTTTCCAAATAAAACATTTTAAAGAGAAACATTCTATAAAAGAAAAAGTTGCTATGGAAAAGCTTTTCAATAAAAAAAAACTTTTTATAAGAAAGCTTTCTATATAAAATACATTTTTTTCATTCTCATTTAGCTTTAATTTATTTATAAACTTTTCAATACACCTACTTTCCTGCGGTTTACCACATTCATAAAAATATAGTCGTCGTTTTTTTTTTTTTTTTCATTCAGTATATAACAATGTCTCTGTGTGCCACAGATGAAAATGCAATATACACCTGCTAACTTCCTCATTTGGAAAATGGGGCCATAACAATGCAGTTACTAATAGTCTACTAACACTAACTGCTACACTAACACACTCACACATGTTAAAAAATTCATACAAAGATACAAACACGTATTTAACAAATCTAACATTAACCTGATGTTAGAAGCACGTGTTGTATTGGATCGTAATATTTTCTTTTTTAGATGTTTTTTTATTGCAATTCGTTTTGAAAGACTAAAATTTGGTGTATCAGAGAATGTTTGGCAATTTTTTTTTTTAAGTTTTAATATTAAAACGCTAAAATGGAAAAAGAATTTCCTTGTATAAGGGAGCGATTTACTAAAAATTGCCAATAGAGTTTCATATAAAAAGCTTTCTATAGAAAACTTCTTTAAATGGCGTTTAGTTTAAATTTTTTTTGTTTTTGTTTCTTCACAAATATACATATACTTTCATAAAAAAGCTTTAAACATTAAAGCGTTCCATACAAAATGTTTCATATTAAAGCACTTCAACTTTTAAAAAATAATATAAAAATAATTTTTCTCTAGACAACTTCGCATACAAATCTATAGACTAGACTATAGACTAGACTATAGACTAGACTATAGACTAGACTATAGACTAGACTATAGACTAGACTATAGACTAGACTATAGACTAGACTATAGA
>NC_060953.1:48766599-48767856 GCF_022045245.1 Lucilia cuprina | reverse complement strand
TAGAACTGAACTAGAACTGAACTAGAACTGAACTAGAACTGAACTAGAACTGAACTAGAACTTAACTAGAACTGAACTAGAACTGAACTAGAACTGAATTAGAACTGATCTAGAACTGAACTAGAACTACAACTGAACTAAGACAAATTAAAAAACACTCCCTAATACACCACTCTGCGTTTGTATGTGTAGCTGGGATTTGCTTTATAGTTAGTTTTATACAAATTTATATAAATATTTTAAATATGTATCTCCATTTATGCATATACGAATGTGTGTGAGTGTGCGTATATTTGTATATATATGCAGTTATTGATGGTTAGATTTTATTTCCTATTGTTCACATTTATATATTCATACATCATTATTGTGCGGATACATACATTTTTATATGAGTTAGTGTGTGGATTAGTGTCCAACTTTTTATTTATGTGTGTATATGTGCATATACTTATGTGCAAGAGAGTATGTACGTGTGTTTAACGTAGTGTAAATTGCGGTCGCTTTCTGTGTGTAGCAATAATCATATTCAATGAACCAAAAGTATATATTTGGCTGAGTATGTGTGTGAATTAGGGAGATCCAAAAAAAGTATTGATTAACTGAGACCATTGATTGTGAAAAAACTTGTGAGCAAATTGTAGTTGCTAGAAAAAACTTTGCCAATCACTACAAAAGGTACCAATAAAGATTTAATTAAAATTTTATTACTTTATAAAACGCCATCCTAATCGTAATATATGCATTTATATTAGTGTGCTCTTTTAATGTCTACTTGCTGATCTGTGGGGTGTTAAGAAAAAAATCAACTAAAATTAAACTTGTTACCAAATGAAATTTAATCTTGGTGTATACGGGCATTTATTTATCTGTCTATTTAGCTGGTGTTAATGGTGATTTGTTAGTTATTGATTTTATATATTCCTACCTTTTCAGCTCATTTTTCTTTTTCCCTCTAAGAATATCATATTTCGACAAAAGTTGTAAATAAAAAACTAAAAGTAAATTAGATTTAAACGCCAATTAAAACAAAAATAGTATTGAACTTGGAACAACTAAACTAGAATTGAAGCTTAACTGAAACTGAACCAGGAACAGCCAGAACTGAACTAGGAATAATTAAATCTAAATAAGTACTTAACTAGAACCGAACTAGAACTGAACTAGATCTGAACTAGAACTGAAATAGAACTGAACTAGAACTGAACTAGAACTGAACTAGAACTGAACTAGAACTGAACTAGAACTGAACTAGAA
>NC_060953.1:48764741-48766499 GCF_022045245.1 Lucilia cuprina | reverse complement strand
CTAGTCATAGTCTAGTCATAGTCTAGTCATAGTCTAGTCATAGTCTAGTCATAGTCTAGTCATAGTCTAGTCATAGTCTAGTCATAGTCTAGTCATAGTCTAGTCAAACTTATAAAAATAGTTTTTCAAATTGTTTCTGTTCTAAACTAAACAAGTTTAGTTATAATTTCGAAAAGTGTCAAAAAGAATTCTCCTTGAAAGTTACAACAAAACGACACACAAATTCTTTAATGCACTTATGTTAAGCTCTTACATATTTTATTTCAATTTAATACAATTATCTCAAAATTGAATAATATTGCTCCAAAAATATTATCACAAAAAAAAACACAAAATTCTTAATAAAAACTAAATTTTGTTTAACAAATGTCGGCAAAAACAGAGACACTAACACACATCATATAAATACATATTAGTGTGTGAGTGAATGAATGTGTTGGGCTTTTTTTACTTTTTTGAAAATCTTTTAATCCTTAAACAACGAAAAACATTTTATAGTAATAATAAAATCCTTTCAAGCTGTTTCACCATTTCAAAAGCGATTAAAAAACTTTTTTTACAGTTGTTGTTTTTTGTCAGTGTTGGTGTTGCTGCTGCCATTATTACTCTTGTTGTTGTTGTTGTCGGTATTTTTGTTAAAAACTTACACAAGCACAGACATACATTCTCTCCCACAGAAAAAGCTGTTTTATTTCACATTCAACGTACTGCTGCGGTTTGACTTCCAACTTACTTCACGAATTGTTTTCATTTCCATGGAATTTATATGTGTGTGCCTGTGTGTGTGTGTGTGGAAGATTGGAGCCATTCCATGTTTGCATGAGTGTTTGTGTATGTGTCTAAGTGTTTTTGTGTGGGTTTTTTATAATTTTTTCTTTTATTTTTTCAATGTTTTAAAAAGCGAACATTAATACGCGTACATTTGTAAGAATGACAATAAGAACAATGAAATTGAATGAAATAAATGAATAGTACAGTGAACGGGTAAAAGTAAACGAAAAAAAAACAACAATTGAATAAAGGCTTGGTTGTTATACAAACGCTAAGTACTTAGGATATTTAAACAGTGTGTCAAAAAAGATTTCATACAGAAAAGAGTTTCCAAAAAAAAAGCTTATTAACATACGTAAATATAAAGTGATCAAATATAGTTTTAATCACTGCCATTATTTTAATAAAATAGTTTTTAAAAACCCATTTTGTTGCTAAAACTAAAACTTATTTAAAAAGAGCACAGAATCATTCAACTAATTTAAAAATAAATAAATATCATAAATGTTTCTTCATCTACTAATCACCCTGTATCAAGTTCAGTTCCATTGTCTCATATTCCAAAACTATAACAATAAAACCATTAATCTCGAATAGAAAAATTCCTCAAAAAAACAAAAACAAAATATTTAAACAGACACATTGACACATCAGACAATAAAAACGATTGCTTTAAATAGTGAGAGAAAAAAACAACAAACCATAGAAATAGAGAACATTAAAAAACTTGTTTGTCTAACAACCATTTTGCTTAACTGATAACAACTAAAATCCCTAATACCAACACCGTTTCCAGGATTAGGCTGATTGGTAAAAAATTGTAGATCAGTTCGCTTATATTCTAGCTTTAGTTCTATTTTAGTTCTGTTCTAGTTCTGATCTAGTTCTGATCTAGTTCTGTTCTAGTTATGTTCTAGTTCTGTTCTAGTTCTGTTCTAGTTCTGTTCTAGTTCTGTTCTAGTTCTGTTCTAGTTCTGTTCTAGTTCT
>NC_060953.1:48762461-48764641 GCF_022045245.1 Lucilia cuprina | reverse complement strand
TGACTAGACTATGACTAGACTATGACTAGACTATGACTTGACTATGACTAGACTATGACTAGACTATGACTAGACTATGACTAGACTATGACTAGACTATGACTAGACAATGACTAGACTATGACTAGACTATGATTATGACTAGTTAGATAGTTAGTTAGTTAGTTAGTTAGTTCAATTCAATTAGTTTAATAAACTTAATAAATAATTCACCCATTTCTTCGTTGATTATTTAATTGTTTTCAATAATGGACTACATTGCGTATGATTAATGATTTTGGTATAGTGAACAAATATAAACCTTCATACGTTATGTAGTACACTACTTCAAAAAAGTACTACAAGACATGTTTGTTTTAATTTGTGTTAATTGAAATAAACATTTACTATGTTTTTTTTCAGTTTTAATTATATTAACCGCCAAAACGGTTAATTAGTTAACATTGGTTGTTAAAACTTGTTTTTATATGAGAAAATTATGTAGTAAACTATTGTTAACTTCATTAATCGTTTTTGCATAAGACCCTTAGGATTTAAATAAGTTTGCAATTAGACTGTGAAAAATATCAATCTTAATCATAAATACAAACAAAGCTAAAAAATTCAGTCCATCCAAAATCTATCTTTATATGAAAACCTTAATATTGTATGTCCCAATCAAAAATTATGTCATTTATTTTATTTTCAAGTTTATTTTCGAATAGATTTTTAACACTTTTAATTGGTTTCTCCAAAATACAGTCTATTTTTGCTTTAATCTACAATTTTTCTTAATTTCATTTAGTTTTATTATATAACTTGTAAAATTTTATTAAAGCTTTTATCGTAAATTGTTTTAAAAAATTTAACTGCAACCATAATGGACATAAATGGTTTTTATTTGTTTTTCTTGTGTGTTTGTAGCTAGAAATGGTTTTTATTAATTTTTTGCCACATAAAACTTTTACCATGAATAAAAGAGAAGGAAATAACAAATAAATGTTAAAAATAAAATGAATGCAATTTTAAGAGATGATTTCCTAAGTTAAGCAATTAATTTTAAAATTTAAGAAACAATACGATTTTTATTGCAATTTTATTAATTTTGCAAAATATGTGAACAATTGTTTGACTATTTTAAGATTTTAATTTAATTAATAATTTCAGTAACTTTTTTAACTTAAATATAATTATCTTCTGGTTTAAACATCTCAAATAATTTTTTGTGTGCTTGCAGGCGTATGATTTATAAATATTTGTAACACACATATAAATATTGATCATACGCCTGCATTTACATATGTTTATATCAGCAGTAAACAAAACTTAAACAAATATTAAAGTAAAACATAATTGTTACATTACACTCAAATAACTCATAAACGGAATCATTTTTTAGAATAGAATGAAAAGACTTGAAAATTATAGTTAATTTCTAAAAATATTAAAAGAATTAAATAAGATTAAAGGCTTACCTTGAACATTTTAAATAAACATAGAATATGACTTAACGGTTTACCTTTTTAACCAGTACAACCCTAATTTTTCTGTGTATTGAAATAAATATGTATATATACATACATATATTCCTTTTTCTAAATAAACATATTCACATTATAAATAAACATAAAAATTGAATTGCTACACGAATGCACTAGAACAAGAGTAACAACCCACTCATTACTATTTCTATTTACTGTTTACATAATCATAAAAATCTATGTATTAACATACTTACAGATGTATTCATGTACATACATATATATGTATGTATCTGTAAATTCTCATACATATTTCTAACATTAAATATGTGTGCGTATGTATTTGTATACATTCATTAACATATAAACACACTCAATATATAAAAGTACTTTTACAACCTCAACTTTCATTATGTTAATATTACTATTGGGAATACTGTTTAAGTGTTGGACACTACCACTCCTCTTAAGTAAGAAAAAAAAAAAAAAATTCAGAGCTGTAACAAACAGATGGGAAAAAAATGTATCTCTACACAAAAAAAAAAAATAAAATAAAAAAAATTTATCGTAGTTGTTTATATATCGTAGTCTAATATATAGTCTATTCTATAATCTAGTCTATAGTCTAGTCTATAGTCTAGTCTATAGTCCAGTCTATAGTCTAGTCTATAGTCCAGTCTATAGTCTAGTCTATAGTCTAGTCTATAGTCCAGTCTATAG
>NC_060953.1:48734391-48762361 GCF_022045245.1 Lucilia cuprina | reverse complement strand
CTATAGTCTAGTCTATAGTCTAGTCTATAGTCTAGTCTATAGTCTAGTCTATAGTCTAGTCTATAGTCTAGTCTATAGTCTAGTCAATAGTCTAGTCTATATTCTAGTATAGTCTAGTATAAATAGTCTATCTAGTTATTTCAAACCTTAAAACTAAATTCAAAATTCACTTTGCTTTTGATTTTCCCTCTTTTATTTAAATTTTATCGTTTTCCTAATATTTGCTCAATTTTTCTACTTAAATCAGCAAAAAATCAGCCTAAAAACATTATAATATTAATCTAAATATATGTACATCTGTATGTATGTTTTCAGTTATTGTTCAATATTTAAATAAATAAATAGTTTACTGTTGAATATAAATGTTTATTTGGGGGTTTAACAAACCTAAAACAAAAATATTTATAAGAAATGTAAAATGTCTGTAAAATCAAAGAAGTCACTCAATCAATATCGAAAAAATATGTAAATTTTTTGTTAATGTTTAATGTGAATAGTAAATTTCTGAAATGGGTCTAAATATATGTACATACATATATACAAATATTGAAACAAAACTTTAAGCGTTAAAGAAACTCTTTTGAATGTTAAATGTAAGATAATTTTGCCGCAAAAGGTTTAAAAGTTTTTATTGAAAAATCTTTATTTTATTTAAGGTTTTTGATTCTAGACATGATTTGCGTCTAACTTAATGTTTGTTTTATTATAATATTGTGAGATGTAGATTTTTTTAATAAATTAGTTTTAAAATGGAAGACAGTCATGTAAAATTTACATATGTATTTAAAAATAAAATTGTAGTTTAAGAAAACAATTTAAGATTTTAAAATAATTTGAAGTAATGTTTGCAAACAAATTCGATATTAATCAGACACCATAATTTATTTTAAAACATTTGAAGGCTATAAATTAATGCTTTTTAAATTCTGCAAATCTTTAGCCTATAGACAATTACATAGTATACAGACAAGATTATAGCTATATTATTGTTTATATTCTAGACTAGTTTGCAGCCTTGTGCATTGTCTAATAGCATAGTCTGTAGTCTTAAGAATAGAAGTAGACTAAAGAATAGGACTAGTATATATACTAGCCTATAGTCAAGAATATAATCGAGTCTATAGTCTAGTCTATAATTCACTTTATAATTCAGTCTAAAGTCTAGTCTAAAGTCTAGTCTAAAGTCTAGTCTAAAGTCTAGTCTAAAGTCTAGTCTAAAGTCTAGTCTAAAGTCTAGTCTAAAGTCTCATCTAAATTCTCGTCTTAAGTCTCGTCTATAGTCTATATAGTATTAGACTATAGTCTAAGACAAATATATATTCTAAGCTATCTAAGTCTAAGGTGTAGTCTATAGTGTTGTTTATAGTCTAGATTATAGTATAATTTAATATACTATAGCCTATAGTCTATAGTTTATTCTAAAGTCTAGCCAATAGTATAGCCTACAGTCTAATCTATAGTTTAGTATATAATTTGGTCTATTGCCCAGACCATAGTCTAGTCTATAGTCTAGTCTATAATCTAGTCTATAGTCTAGTCTATAATCTAGTCTAAAGTTTGGTCTATAGTCTAATATATATAGTCTAGTCTATTGTCTATTTTATAGTCAGTCTATATTCGAGTCTATTGTTTAGTCTCTAGTCTAGTCTCTAGTCTATAGTTTATTCTATAGTCTAGCCTAGCTTAGTTTATAATTTGGTATATAGTCTAATCTATAGTCTAGTCTATAGTCTAGTCTATAGTCTAGTCTATAGTCTAGTCTATAGTCTAGTCTATAGTCTAGTCTATAGTCTAGTCTATAGTCTAGTTTACAGTCTAGTCTATAGTCTAGTCTATAGTCTAGTCTATAGTCTAGTATCTTGTCTAGTCTATATTCTAATCTATAGTCTAGTCTATAGTCTAGTCTATATTCTACTCCATAGTCTATAGTCTAGTTTATAGTCTAGTCTATAGTCTAGTCTATAGTCTTTAGTCTAGTCTATAGTCTAGTCTATAGTCTTGTCTATAGTCTAGTCTGTAGTCTAGTCTATAGTCTAGTCTGTATTCGAGAAAATTTTCTAGTCTATATCTTATCCTGACAATTCAATCCAGTACTCATCATGACAATCCAATTTTCCACTTAATTAAAATTTCTATAATTTGTCTGTGTTTTTGTCTTAATATTATTATTATACTGTCAGCTTTATAACTTTTAACAAATATATTCTAATTTGTAAAATTTAATCAGATAAAACATTAACATTCATTTTAACACGTATTCCGTCACGTGTTATTTAAATAAATATACATGTATGCATGTGTGTAAAAACGTAGATAATTTGTATTTTATTTTAACGCACGTACACCTACATACACGGCTGTAATTGATTAATTTAAACAAATTATGGATTTATTAAATTATATACATAAGTAATAGAATTTAAGCGAAGTTTATTAGATTTTTTTAATTGATAATAGTTTTTTTTAATTAAAATCAAATTGAAATATGGGTTTAAAATAACTGGGGATTTTGGTTATAACTTTTAATGTAAATTAACTTTAAATGTGAATTATTGAGAAATTTTCTAAAGAGAAGATAAATTATGGAAACCCTAAGTACATGATATAGTCTTCGATTAGCTGAACTAAAACGTCATTTTATTAAATTTTATTTATTTTTTTTTTTGTTTTAAATAAATAATATGACATTTTGATATTATATTTTTATGGCCTCATCAAACGATCAATCAAATGAATAAAATAACTTTAACATTTCACTTTGCATAGAAGACTGGAGTCTGAAGAAGAACAACGAACATATGACACAAAAGAATTGCTGATTAATATCCGTTTTTATTATTTCTCTGCTAAATTATTTTTCATCCATTTAAATTGGCAATAAAACAAATACAACTCAAACAATAATATTTGAATATCTAACAATGGAAGGCAAGCTTTGGCTATAACTACAAATACATACAAATATTGGGCCATATTCCCAAATGTTTATATGGAAAAAGAAAATAAATTTTATAAAATGATATTTACTACTTCTTTTATTTTGTACTCGTTCTGAATGAATTTCATTTGAAACATCTGACTAACATCTGTTAAAATACAAATACACATATCAATTCACACATAGATACATACATACATACAATTACGTTTAACATGAACATCCTTTAAATTGAAAAATTCGTTAAATGAATGTATTTTATATGGTTCTCTGTGTGTATGAGTATCCTAATACGTCTGTATTTAAATTTGCATTTATAGTTCTATTTTCCATAGTTTTTCTTTTTTAAAGTTTTGCATATGATGTTTTGCTTGTACTTAAAACACCTGCTTAATGTTGAAAATCATATAAAATCCTATTTCCTTTACTGCACATGAATGACTGACGGATGGATGATTCCGACTGATTGAGTGAATTTTGTTGGTCTTTTGCCATTATCATCTGTGTATTGAATGCATAAAATAAGTGCTAAATTCTCTGCATTTTGCATTTTTAATAATACTAATACATATAACATTTTGATATTAAAATGCATAAGATAAACATTAAAGAAATTTTTAAAATAATAGATCACTTTGCCAAATTGAAAAGTAAATTCATAGTTTTCTAATTGTTTGAAATTTAACGTTGGATCAATTAACTTTTTTCTTATCTTTTAAACACTTTTTATTACATATTAACTAAAAATAATAATCAATTCTAAGCGAATTTCTTAAATATCTTAAATATTGCAAAACTTGCAAAAATATCACGTACTACAAGTGGCTAAAATGAATTTTTCATCTTAAAAATATTTAAATTTCTATAACAAATATGTCTGTTTGTTGCCATCCCTTTGTCTGTTGTTTTAGCTTAACAAGTTCTATTGAAAATTCCACTTAAAACATTTTTGCTATTTTGTTTCCATTGAACGAGTTTTTATCTAAATCGTAACAATTTGTAAAAGTTTTGAAATTTTCGAATTGTTTAACATTTATTAGATGCAGCTAGATACTAGGGAACATTCATTTGTAACAGTTTATTGTTACTGCCATTTACAAAATTAACATTTATGTGTTGTGAACTTGCTACACGTTTTAACTGGAGGTAGCAATACATGTTTTAGGGAAACCATAATGTTGGCATTGAAATCGATATTGAGTGGTACTATATTAGGATAGAAATATATATAGATGGATAAATAGATGGATAGATAGATAGATAGATAGATAGATAGATAGATAGATAGATAGATAGATAGATAGATAGATAGATAGATAGATAGTTAGATAGATAAATATATAGATAGATAGATAGATAGATAGATAGATAGATAGATAGATAGATAGATAGATAGATAGATAGATAGATAGATAGATAGATAGATAGATAGATAGATAGATAGAGATGAGTAGATGAGTAGATTCTGAAATTTTCGAATTTTGTTGATACTTTAACTTAATTTAAACTAACCTAGAACTAGGACATTAAAACAGTAACAGTACTTCACTTCTGAAGAAAATTGCGTGTTCATAAATATTATAACATTTTTCAGCAGAATATATAAAAAGACACATATGAGTTCATATATTATGTTAAATACAGTAATTTTAAAGCAAGATGCCTAATGTTACATAAGTATAAATTTATGACTTGTAATAAAATGCACATACACACATGCATTCGCATTTATATAGACATATTACACATACATATATTTTTTGTGTATTTCACATCGAGTGCATTTCTATATTATTTTATTATATTTGAATGTATACAAATGTATTATACCATATATTCGTATTTAGATATTAAATAGGGTGGTACTAAATAATAATAAAACAATGTTGGCAACTTCTTTTTTGTAAAAGATCATTACTTTTAAATAATATACAATTTTATCATGCGATCAATAACTTTCTCAAGGACAAACGTTTTTTGGAAACTGATATTTTTATATTTTTCTTACACCGAAAATAATTCTATTCAAAATTTCTATTTAAACTGCAATTTCTTAGATTTGTATGCATTACACATTTTAGTTTGCTTTTATAACAAGAAAGAAGCAATAGCAAAAGAAAACTTTAATTTAAAAGAGGTCAAAAGTTTATAGATATAAAAACATGTTATTTATCTTAAATTTATCCTTTCACTCTATTAAAGAACATCCCTCCCCCTAAAGGAAATCATTGTAACTAAAACCTATAGTTGTTTGTGTCTGCCTTTAAGCTTTTGATTAAGGTTAAAGTTTATTTTTAATTTAAATAGTTTTTAATTTATTTATTAAATATTTAATTGCACAAGTGTCCTAATTTCAAACAGAAACATTAGTAACAACTAAAATTGTAAGTACAAAAAAAAAAAATTGTTTTTATTGCCCTACTCAGCAGAAGGTTACATTACCATTTCGGATCACAAAGACTACAAAGTTCAATAAAATGTTTGAATTAAAGAAAATTTTCTATAAAAAATTAAATTTTCAAAAATTTCTAAAAAAAAAAGGAAATTTTAGGAAAATTTTCTATAAAGAAAATATATATTTAAAAAATTTTTAAAAAGTATATGTACATTTTCAAAAATTTTTATAAAAAAGGAAAAAAAATTTTATTAAAAAAAAGAAATTTTTGAATATATTCTATAAAAAGTGAAATTTTTAAGAAATTTTATAAAAAAGATAATTTTCAAATGTATTGTATAAAAAAGGAGTAATTTTTAAAAATGTTTTATAAAAAATTTCACTTTTTTAATAAATATTTAATAAAAATTTTCAATTTTCTATAAAAATGTAATTATCGAAGTATTTCCTATAAAAAAAAAAATATTTTCGAAAATTTTCTGTAAAAAAAGTGAATCTTTTCGAACAATAGAGAAATGTTCTAAAAATAGAAATTTTTGTTAAAAAAGAGTAATTTTCTATAAAAAGAGAAGTATTTAAATATTTTCTTATAAAGAAGACAAATTTTCTATGGAAAAGAGAGGCATTTTTTTAAATTTTCTATTAAAAATAATATGTTCTAAAATTTTTTATCAATTACCTTTATCTTTATAAAATTTTAAAAATTGTATATGTACTGCACTATATAGTCGTTATAAACCGCCATTATATTTCCACTTGTTTTATTTATAAAAATTTATTTTAATATTAATTTTTTTTTCATTTTATTTCTATTTAATTTTAAAATTCTGTTCTTTTTTTTGTATTTTTTTAGATTTTTCTAGTTCTAATTGTGTACAAAATTTGTTTATGTATGTGTGTGTGTTTATAATTGTCTCATATGCGCCAAACGCCTGAATCGCCTACACTCTGCACCCCCATATAAAAGAAATTCATAAGTGTTTTTAAGTGTTTGTGTATGTGTATATGTATGGACTTGAACCGATTACCCAAGTGTGAGTAGCAACAAGCTGTGTTTGTATCATTAACTACTAGCACAACAATTAAAACTATTGCCATCTCCACACACACACACACCTGCATTCTCTCATCTCAGCAATTCTCATAGTCATCGTTCACCAACACACACACACACATACACCCTACTTTCCAAAGTCATGAATATGCAGACTGTTCAGTTTATGGGTCCTGCACAACAACAGCAACAACCACCACCATTTCGATATAATGGACCACCATTGCATACAATGCAACAGCAACAACACCAACAGCATCCACATCACCAGCAACATCCACATCCCCATCATGTACTGCAACAGCAACAACATCAACCAGCCTGGTTTGTTAATAATGGCAGTAGTACAACTGTTCCAGCTCCAGGTGCTGGTATAGGTGGAGGTGGTGGTATTAGTGTTAGTGGCATTGAATCTGCTAGTACTAGTTCTGTTACAAATGCTGGTTTTCTGCCAAATACAAATCCAATTTGTAGCACTACACCAATTAAAGGAAAGGTAAGTGAATTAAATAGAGAATGAACAACAACAACAACAATAACCAACCATCCAACCAACCAACAAAAAATTTTTAAATAAAATAAAATAAAAAGAATTAATTACCTTTAATATTTTACAAATAAACTACATACTACAACAATTACAAAAAGAAGAAGAAAAATGCATAAGCAAAAATTAAAACTGAAATGTGCTCTTTAAAATTAATTACAAAAAATGTTATCATAAAGAGTAAAAAAATAAAAAAAATTTAATATATCAAAAATCTTTTAGAAAACCATTTTTATAAAAAAAGACAATTGTTCGAAAATATTTATAAACGGATGAGAAATGTTTGATTTTTTTATAAAATAGGAAAATATTTTCAAATTTTTTATTAAAATTGAAATTTAAAAAAAAATTCTATAGAAAAGAAAAAAATCGAAATATTCCAAAACTTAAAAAAAATGTTTTGAAATTTTTCTACAAAACAGAGAAATTTCTGAAAACTTTATATCCACAAAGGAAAGTTTTAAAAAATGTCTATATTAAAGTGATTAAGATTTGTAATAGTTCTATAAAAAAAAGTTTCTATAAACAAGTAAAAGTTTTATATACAGCTGTGCTGAATCTTATATACCCTTCACCCTTTTGTAGAACAAAAAAGTACCAAAAAATTCCCTTTTATGGCTTCTTACTTAAGCCAGTCTCCACATACTTAATTTCATTTTTCTAGCCCAGTGGTGCTCATACACCATAGATTTCCATAGTTTTATTTGTGTTGGTAAATCAGCAGAGAATAGAATTCAATTCAAAATATAAGTATATAAATTTATTTATTTTTTAATATACTTTTATTAAACTATTAAGTATTTGCTAACTGTGAAATATTTATTACGGATTTTGACTGCCTGCGTATATCAAAGTCTATATATAAAAAACTATCAATTGTTCTCTCATGTTCTCCTACATTAATTCGACTTTCTCAAAATTTTGTTGTTGTATTTCTTTGTGTATTTTAAAATCGTCGTACACAGACCTTGCTTCGACAAGTGCTGATCAGCAACTGATTTGATTTTGTTTTTCAATTTGAGAGAAAACCAACCTAAACCTATAGTGTATGTGTATCAACTTAGCGTCAGCAGAATTTTCTTACACGTGCTATGAAATGGCAATTTTGAGCTTCTCTGTTCTAGTCAATAACAACACAGTAGTGCTGCTCTCGCTCTGCTATTCTTGATATTTTTGATAAAATTTTCAGAAGTTGTTTCGAATTTTTGCTCATATTTCCGTTATTTATGGATGGATTATTGAATTTGAATTAAAAATATTCGAATCTCGCCGACACATAGGGTTCTCTAAAAACTGATTTCAACAAATATACAGACAGACGGACATGACTTAATCGAACCCGCTATCTATAAGGATATAGAACTTCAGGAACATCACAAAGTTTCCGTAAAAAGAGTGAATTTTGAAAAGTTTTTAGAAAAATAGTAAATTTTGTAAAGTTTCTATAAAATATTGAATTTCGTAAAGTTCTTTTAAATGTGTAAATTTTGAAATTTTCTGTAAAAAGAGTTAATTTTGAAAAAGTTTAAATTTTTTTTAAAAAGTAAAAGTTTCTTAAAAAAGCGAATTGCAAAATAAAATTCTTTGACAAAATTATGAATTTTTGAAATAAATTTAGTTTTTTACAAAAAGAAAAAATAAATTTCTAAAATTATATATAAATACAGTTAATCTTTTCTTCTAAAAAATTTTGAAATTTTACTGTAAAAAGAGTAAATTTTGAAATGTTTAAAAAAAAAATAATTCTTTAAATTAAAAACTAAAGTAAATTTAGTTTTTTTATGAGTAAATTTTGTTTTGTAAAAAAGTGCGAATTCGAAAAAATTTGTACAAAAAGAATGAGTTTCTTTAAAATAGCGAATTTCAAAATTTGTTATACCCTACACCACTGTATTAGGGAGGGTATTATGTGTTTGTGCTGATGTTTATAACACACTAAAATATTAGTCCTTTACCCACCTTTCACTTTCTGAGTCGATTTAGCTATGTCCGTCTATCTCTCCGTTCGTATGTCTGTCAGTGTGTCCATGTAAACCTTGTGCGCATACTGCAGGTCTCAATTTTTTAGATAATTTGATGAAATTTGGCACATACTCTTCTTAGGACAAAAACTAATGGTTCAAATCGGTCCATTTTTTTTTTTTTTGCCTAGTCCCATATGTCTTGAAGGTCAAAATTCTATTGTAAAACGGGTAAAACTGGTTTACTTGATTATCTTACACAATATTAGCGTTACAGGATATATTTTAATTGCATCTTCGGACCTAATTTTCAAAATTAAGAGACACCTGTTTCACACTTTTTAAAATTCTGCCCTTTTTGGGTTTAAAAAGGAGAAAAGGTATTTTTAGTACTTTTTTAGCAAATTAAGAAAACTATTTCGATTTATTGTCGTACTCTTAATATATATACCTTTTATACAGACAAATTCTGTAATATTTATTTAAACAAAATATTTGCTTTTTCTTTGGGGGCGGGTAAAAAAAAGTACCGAAAAAGGTGAAATTTAATTTTACTCAAACTCATTGAGCCAATTTTTATAAAATTAAAAAAAAATATTTACTCACACAAAATATATATTTGGAACATATTATTAGAAATTCGGGTACTAGGGCCCCTATACGATCAAATTCGGGTAAATGGTTTGGTACTTTTTGAAAGCAAAATTCTTACGGAATAAGTGAATGCAGATTTGAGTCGTATGAGTTATATCTGTGAATATTTTGTAAACATAATTTTCAAAAAGTGTATTCCCAGACGAAATGTTGAAAATGGTACTCTTTTTATACCCTACACCACTATAGTGGGGAGGGTATTATAAGTTTGTGCTGATGTTTGTAACATACAAAAATATTGGTCCAATACCCACCTTAAAGTATACCGATCGATTCAGAATCATTTTTTGAGTCGATTAAGACATGTCCGTCCGTCTGTCCGGCTGGCTGTCCATGTAAACCTTGTACGCAAGGTACAGGCCGCAATTTTCAAGATAATTTGATGAAATTTGGACCAAACATGTTTTTTGGCACAAGGACGAAGCCTATTGAAAATGGATGAAATCGGTCCATTATTTCAGCTAGCCCCCATACAACCGTACCTCCCGATTTGAACTTTTTATGCCATAATTACGTCAAATATTCTGCTATCTCTCTAAAAATTGGCACAAATAAGTTTTAAATAAGTATAAATGACACTGCAGATTTTCGTAAGGATCGGCCTATATTTGACCCTAGCCCCCATACAAACCCCCCTTCAAAAAATGACTTAAACGTCTAAAATTGACTTGTAACCATTTGTATCGCAATGAAACTCAACAAAACTAACTGTTATTTAGACATATATCCTTTTCACAAATTTACCGAGGATCGGCCCATATTTGACCTATATAAAGCCTCATTTACAAATTTTAGTTTTTTATCAATAAATGGCTTGAAAATTTTGGAATTATGGTAATATTCAACATAAAAGTTTCTTTACAAAAAATAAAAATTTTAAAAATATACTTATGGTGTAGGGTATTATATGGTCGGCCAAGCCCGACTATACTTTCCTACTTGTTTCTTTTTTCTTAGATAGAAACTAGAAATCAATCATACACAGTGTTTAATGAATAATATTATGTGTGGGAGACGTTTTAGTACTTTTTATTTGTATTTTGACTGAGCAGCAAAGCACCCGGGAAAATCTGGTGTTATATAAAACAATTAATTATCAAATTTCTTTATATTTGAAAAATAAATCACATTTCATATTAATAACTAGTGTAGGGTATCATATGGTCGGACGAATAAACATTCCCACTTACTTCTATTTCATGTATATTTCATTATTGCATTAAAGGTAATATTCATTTATGAATTTAGAGATTTGTATTTTAAATTCATTTTAAGCTTTAAATAAGTTTTAAAATAAATGCTCAATTTGCATACATGTGTGTGTGTGTTAAAATTAACAGGAAAAAAATCACAACAACTCACATCAAACAAAACTTTTTAATTAGCATAAATGAGTGAAATATTTATATTTAAAATACATTAAATACTAAGTTACTTATGATTTAAAACACTTATATTAGGGGCGCTTACAAAAACTTGGATAAAAAAATGCAAATTTGTTTTTAAATGTTAAAAAAACAGCGAAAGGTTGAAGTCTATTTAGAGAATCGAACTAGAACTCCTTGGACTTTTGATTATGGATAGATTTTTATACCCTACATCACTTTAGTGGAGAGGGTATATTGGGTTGTGCTGATGTTTGTAACGCACAATAATATTGGTCCTATACCCACCTTAAAGTATACCAATCGGCTCAGAATAATTTTCTGAGTTGATTTAGCTATGTCCGCCCGTCTGTCCGTCCATGTAAACCTTGTAATTAAACTACAGGTCGCAATTTTGAAGACAATTCAATGAAATTTGGTACATGATATTCTATTGCGTACGAAGCTTATTGAAAATAGTTAAGATCGGTCCATTATTTCACCTGGCCCCCATACTACTGTACCCCTGAATAGGGCTTGTAAACATTGTAATCAAACTGCAGGTCGAAGTAATGTATTAATTGAATGAATGAATTTTGCACATGATCTTCTATTGTACTGTAGACGAAGCATATTGAAAATGGTTAACATCGGTCCATGATTTCACCTAGCCCCCATAAAACTGAACCCCCGAATAGAGCTTGTATACCTTGTAATCAAACTACAGGTCGCAATTTTGAAGATAATTCAATGAAATTTGGTAGTTGATCTATTGTCCCAGGGACGAAGCCTATTGAAAATGGTTAAGATCGGTGCATTATTTAACCTAGCCCCTATACAACTGAACCCCCGAATAGGGCACTAAAGTTCATAATTATGTTTAATATACTAGTATCTCGACAATATGCTGCAAAACCAAGTTCTATATAAGCTTTGATGACCCCCATCCATATATATATCTGAGGCAAGTTACAATTCAAATGGTCGGCCTCGTCCGACTATAATTTCTCACTTGTTTTAATTGTCCTTTGGCAAATATACGAGTTTATATATTTTTTTACCCCATTTTACTTGGCTGAACGTAATAGTTGTTTATACGAATGCATAATCAAGTATTAAGGCAGACCAAAAATAAATTTAATTAAAAAAATTCATTAGATTTATAGATAAAAATTTAAGCTAAATTCCCCTGATTCTAGTATGAATATAAAATTTTACTCAGCAAATAAAATGAATTTTCAATTATAAAAAGTTTTTGTAAATCTCTATCTATTTGCACATATTTAACAATTTAAAAACATTTTAAGATAAATGTATTATAAAATTTTATTATTCAATTCAATGGTATAATAAAATAAAATCATACCTACTCGTACGCATAAATAATTTCATATTCATTCTATATATCTCATTCTTTGTTTTTATATTGCAACAACGACTAAATTTATTAATTCCAAAATGAAATTATATTATAAATATACAGAGAAATTCAAATAATTAAATACGAGAATGGATTAAAAGTATTTACTTATTGTCAGATATAGTTTAAAAACAGAGTTAATTTTTTTCATCGTGTAAAAAAAAGATCACATTCTTAGCAAAAAATCTTTAAATTTGGGTAATAGCAATGTAGTTATTTAATACATTACCTGGTAATGAGTGGTAGTTATAACATAACATTATTCGCATACCCTAAACCACTTTAGCGGGAAGAATATATTGGGTTTGTGCTGATGTTTGTAACGCACAATAAAATTGGTTCTATACCCATCTTAAAGCATACCAATCGGCTCAGACTTGTTAATAGACTTAGTCCCTGGGATAATAGAAGATCATATTCCCAGTTTCATTGAATATGGCGACCTCTAGTTTGATTATAAGGTTTACATGGGCGGACGGACGGACATAGTTAAATCGACTTAGAAACTTATTCTGAGCCGATTGAAATACTTAAAGATGGGTATAGGAACAATATTATTGTGCGTTACAAACTCCCCCGGGGGCATGTTACCTTGGCGAGACCTCCGCCTTGGTGTTATTGCAATCCCGGGGTATATAGAGGTGGCCAATACCTCCGATCTGACCGGGACTGAAAAATTGGTTACAGTCTACTGTTTGGATTAGTCCTTGCATAGATTGCCAGAGGTCAGACCAGAGCACCGCATAATCTGGTACTACGGGTGGCCAGTTGCCCGCAGGACTATGTCCTGGCTGGTCAGTTGGTTGAGGTTCCTTCGGGATCCACGTAGTGGCTGTGGTTTAAACCTAAATTCGCAGGAAGAGTAAGTGGCGATTAAAAGACTGATGCATGATAATAGTCAATATTTCGGGATAAGTTCGGTGCTGTTGCCGAAAATCAACAGATACCCCACAGAGGAGTGACTGTGGGACTAAGCGTTGGAAATGGGTTGAAGTCAATTGTATATGACGTGGAGTGAATGTAGAGGTATGCGGGCCTTACCCCACCCGTATACCTAAATGAGTGTGTCGTATGTTTTTCTCTATGAATGTGTAGAATAAATGAGATGTGTGCTGGGTTGAATGATGATGGATGAAAGGTATCATATAGAAGTGATACCGATTAATTTTCCTTCCTTGTCCAGATATGTTCAGAGTATACTCTGTTCATATCAGACTTGCCCCAGCGTGTCACTGTGAGTAAGAGCAATGTCTACGGCTTATTGATGGATCGTGCTTCGGTCCACCGGTTACGTCTCTAGGTGCTGTTGCCGAATCAACAGACCCATAGTAGTGTGGTTGTCTTTCAACGTGACTACTTTGGCAAGAGATTAGATAGCTCGAGTACTCCAGCAAAGTACTTGCGCATGGACCGGTCATAGCCAATGTGCAAAAATTGCCACCTGAGTCTTCATTGAAGACAAAGGGGCGATGGTAGACCGTTCTCAAGTCTACCCTATGGATGAAAAAGACCACCGTGGGATAAGGCCGACACGGCAGGTGCTCACGTTAAAACTCTCGACAGACATCAGCACAAACCCCAATATACCCTCCCCACTAATGTGGTGTACGAGGTAATGACATTGAAAGGAAACCAGGATCAAAAAGAAAAATAAGAATTCAGAGTGTCCTTATATATGTGGACCGACTTGGCATCACGCCACAAAAGATATAATGACAATTTTGAAGCATGAAAGACAAATCTACAAAACTGTCTAGAACTTTGGCCTGTAAAAAGGTATTGGACTTACAATATTATGTTTTGTAATGAGTCCTATTCCTTTTGACTATATTTTCATCGAATATTAGTTTAATCTTCTCATAGTCTTAAGGGGGTAATGATTATATAAAGTAATGCATTACATAATTAATTATAATTTTATGTAATGTGCAATTGAGCAATCAATGAACTGTGTAATTAAGGTTAAAGACAATTACTTATAATTGAACTTAAGTTTTGTAATTACAATTATTTGTAATTGAATTTTACGAATTTCAATTATTTTTAATTATAATTTAAGTATTACCAACTACTCTTCACAAGTCATTATAAAAGAAAAAAATTGCAGCTGCAAAGTAATTGTAATTGCAAGTTTCCCAATTACAATTAAGAAATTTTAATTGGGACAATTTACAATAGCAAGTAATTGTAATTGGTTATTGCTCTACTACACTTTACAAATAATTGTTATTAGTAATAGTTTTATTACAATTTCATTAGTCACGATTATCTGAAATTAAACAAAGTTGCATTAACAATCACTAAATTACTTGTAATTGTAACTTAACTTTGCAATTACAATTACTTAAACATATTAGTAATTAAACTTTGGCCAATTACAGTAATGTGTAATAGATAGACAGACAATTACATTTTCTTGAATTGAAACCTTATAATTACACTACAATTACTTTCAATGTAATTGCAATTAATAATTATGTCCCAATCCTCATTTAGTTGTACTTTTGATGTTAACATCTCATTCTTAAAGTATAAAGAGGCAAAAATTTTACCTCTTTCTTAAAAGACATTTCAGATTACCCTCCGACTAACCTATACAAACATATATAAAGAATGTGTTTAAAATAAATACAAATTTGTGCATATAAATATTTACAACAATAGCAACAAAACTGAAAATAAAATATTATTGAAAACAATGAAAGTAAAAATCTATATAATCAAATTTATATACACACACATATACTACATAAACTCGAAACCTATAAACGACCACAAACACAACCCTATAATTCAGAGGGGTAATAAACCTCTACTTGCTTATTTTATTCTTTTTGACTTCAGCTACACATGAAACTAACTGACTCAATAATAAATTACTTATGATAAGTTATATAACCACTTACTTCCTTATTATTTGGTAATAATACTTGCTAAAACCTTCATTCAAAACTACTGGGTACATTCTACCTAACAATGCAACATACAAAATCTTAAATTTATTTATTGTTTAAATCCTTTTTTTGTTACTGTAATTTTATTTGTTTCTTTTTCAATTTTTTTTCTTGCAGTCATTATTATTTTGTATAGAAATATAAATATTTCTTTATAAAATTAAAAATTTTAAATGTTGTAAAACATTCATGGCATGTTTTTTTGTTGTTACTAAACTGTATTTGTTGAGCATTGTAATGCAAATGACAAATTACTTTAAGGCATTTTGATGCATTAAAGAAAATTTTATTTATTCAAGGTTTTCAATTGTTCTTTTTTTTTTTGAAGAAGAAGATGAATTTTTACATTTTTTTATCTTGTTAGTTTAGACGTTGGTGTATCTGCATAAAAAGATTTTAAAGAATATAATATTTCAATTGTAGATTATTTTAATTTACATTTAAAAATTGTAAGAAGAAGATTAATGTTATTGTTTTGTAGTTTGTTTAGTCAATATATCCGGTTTTAATGTTTTTAAAACGGAAACTAATGTGTCTACACTTAGAGTAGAAAATGCATGCATGAAAAGAGGCATGTTTGGCTAATTAATTAAAAATATAGTATATATAGTATACAATCTCGTCAATAGATTTCTTTATAGTCTAGATAGATAGATAGATAGATAGATAGATAGATAGATAGATAGATAGATAGATAGATAGATAGATAGATAGATAGATAGATAGATAGATAGATAGATAGATAGATAGATAGATAGATAGATAGATAGGTAGATGGGTAGATAGATAGATAGATAGATAGATAGATAGATAGATAGATAGATAAATAAATAAATAAATAAATAAATAAATAAATAAATAAATAGATAGATAGATAGATAGATAGATAGATAGATAGATAGATAGATAGATAGATAGATAGATAGATAGATAGATAGATAGATAGATAGATAGATAGATAGATAGATAGATAGATAGATAGATAGATAGATAGATAGATAGATAGATAGATAGATAGATAGATAGATAGATAGATAGATAGATAGATAGATAGATAGATAGATAGATAGATAGATAGATAGATAGACTATCAAACTTCAAACTTGTACTTGTATTACCCTAATGCATTTAAGATATTTTATTGCTCAAAAAAAAACATTCTTCTCTAAACTTTACATATTGACAATCTTGACCGATAATAATTTTTCGTTGGCCAAACCCATTTCAGTCGTATTTTATAATAAATTTTCAATATTTTAATAAATTTTTTACTAGACAAACACATACAGAAGAAAAAGTTCTCCTACTACATACAAATAAATTTGAACAAACCGATATTAAAATAAATATATGACCTGAATATAAAAAGGATATTTTTGTTATTGTTGTTATAACGTTTTCATGTTTTTGCAATATTTTTTTATTCAGCATTTTTAAGCTTTTTTCAATAAACGCCTACTCTTTAGTTAGTAACTTCTTCTTTGAAACTAAAAAAAACCATGTGTATGAATTATTTTATGTTTAAATGTGTGTGTGTGTGTTTGCATGTTTGTATAAGTAGGGTAATAACAAAATGAAATCTCAAAGTGTTCATAAGCCAAAAAAAGGAACAACAATAAAAAGATGAGCTACTACTAAAAGAACAAAATTGTAATAATGTAAAATAGTTCATATATAATAACATGAAATTTTTTAGACTCAAACGCCTGCCCTTTAAACGCATCCTGTTATTTTTCGTTGCTGTAGGCTTTATTTCCTTTCCTCTTTAGCATGTTCGTTTTTTCCTTCTATTTTATTTTTGCTGTTATACTCTGGGTTCTTTTTTTATGGATGCTGGCAATAAATTAAATCTCAACCATAAAAGGGCTAGATAGATAGATAGATAGATAGATAGATAGATAGATAGATAGATAGATAGATAGATAGATAGATAGATAGATAGATAGATAGATAGATAGATAGATAGATAGACTATCAAACTTCAAACTTGTACTTGTATTACCCTAATGCATTTAAGATATTTTATTGCTCAAAAAAAAACATTCTTCTCTAAACTTTACATATTGACAATCTTGACCGATAATAATTTTTCGTTGGCCAAACCCATTTCAGTCGTATTTTATAATAAATTTTCAATATTTTAATAAATTTTTTACTAGACAAACACATACAGAAGAAAAAGTTCTCCTACTACATACAAATAAATTTGAACAAACCGATATTAAAATAAATATATGACCTGAATATAAAAAGGATATTTTTGTTATTGTTGTTATAACGTTTTCATGTTTTTGCAATATTTTTTTATTCAGCATTTTTAAGCTTTTTTCAATAAACGCCTACTCTTTAGTTAGTAACTTCTTCTTTGAAACTAAAAAAAACCATGTGTATGAATTATTTTATGTTTAAATGTGTGTGTGTGTGTTTGCATGTTTGTATAAGTAGGGTAATAACAAAATGAAATCTCAAAGTGTTCATAAGCCAAAAAAAGGAACAACAATAAAAAGATGAGCTACTAAAAAAGAACAAAATTGTAATAATGTAAAATAGTTCATATATAATAACATGAAATTTTTTAGACTCAAACGCCTGCCCTTTAAACGCATCCTGTTATTTTTCGTTGCTGTAGGCTTTATTTCCTTTCCTCTTTAGCATGTTCGTTTTTTTCCTTCTATTTTATTTTTGCTGTTATACTCTGGGTTCTTTTTTTATGGATGCTGGCAATAAATTAAATCTCAACCATAAAAGGGCAAATGTTAATACTCACACCCACTAATACACTTAAACACATCTACATACAATTTATATATGTGTGCATCGAAACACAAATATATATTTATACATTTAAGTACCCTGCAGTTTGGTACGTAGAATTAACAAAGCTACTATAGTAAATAGTTTACCTTATTTTAATATAGACAAGACTATACAATATACTATAAATTAGACTATAGACTAAACTATACACTAATCTCTATTCTAAACTATATATGTATCTATAGACTAAACTATAGACTAAACAACAGACTAGACTATAGACTAGACTGTAGACTAGACTATAGACTAGACTATAGACTAGACTATAGACAAGACTATGGACTAGACTATAGAATAGACTATATACTAGACTATAGACTAGACTATAGACTAGACTATAGACTAGACTATAGACTAGACTATAGACTAGACTATAGACTAGACTATAGACTATAGACTAGACTATAGACTAGACTATAGACTAGACTATAGACTAGACTATAGACTAGACTGTAGACTAGACTATTGACTAGAATATAGACTAGACTATAGACTAGACTATAGATTTCGCTTCAAATCTTTTTAAACATTACCAGGTTCATACTGCCGGTACATTTTTTTTCTACTCATATACATTTAAGCATTTTAGTACTCGTATCGTTCTCGTTGTTGCCTACAAACACAAAATTTCTGTAAGTTTTCCCTCAAGTTTTTATTTTATTTTCTGTTCATGCTCATATTAAATGTCTGTTGCATTTTTTTAACTTTTTTTTATTTGCTGGTATGCTGACGTATGGTTGTTTGTGTTAACTGCAGTTGAGGTTTTTTATGTGGTGCACCCTACGAATATTTGTCTAAGTAAATTAATATATGAAACTTTTAAAAATTATTAGTGTTTCTAATTATTAAAGAGTTTTTACAATTCTGAAAATTTGGTTTAAAAGAATAGAGATTTTGTAAAATGTTAAAATTGTGAAATATATAAATATTTTCGAATATTACAGAAATATTTAAGTTGTATCATTTTAAACCTCGTAGGCCAACTATAGAGTACTTTGATTCATATCTTATCCACAGCACCAATTATTTTTCTACTTGTTCCATATTTTTTAATTTTGCACACAATTCTTCTCTGCTCCTACACACATACTCATATCCACACATACACATACGCTCATATACATTTGGCATTTTTATATGCTTTCAGAATTTATATTTAAAAAAGTTCATGTTTTATAGAGATTTGGATATTGTATTTGTATTTATACAATTTACGCTTAATTAATTTTTGTTTGGCCAAAAATTTTCACAGATAAAATAAATTTTGCTTTAATGTTAAAGTTGACACAACAAACAAACATTGAAATGAAAAAAAAAACTAAAGGAATAGCCACAAATTAATTTTAAATTTGTTTTTAAAAAAAACCTTAAACGCGTCTAGTTAAATAACCCACCCCAAAAGGGACTATTTAGATAAAGCTGCTAATAACTTAGTTAATTTCTTAGTAGACCCTTAACAATGTCAAAAAAGTCCGCTTTAATTTGTCAGTCTCCAATGATTCATCCATCTTAAGTTTACAAATTAATTGTCCCTTTATTAACCGCTACGACTTAAAAATGAACTTTTTTTTTGATTGACTATAATTTCCTTACTTAAGTTAGAGCATCATCCATCCATCTTGCAACAAAAAATTGTATGGCAAAAAGGGCAATTCTATTGATTTGGTTCAGCTCTTCTCCCCCTTGTGTGTTGACTTCTCTTAGTATATTATTCGATGTTTAAAGATGATTTAAATCAATTACTGCACATAATATTCCAAGCATTTGTCATCGAAATTCCCACATACATCACTTTCAAAAAAGTAAAATACTTGAAATATTCTATAGCTATTTTGCTTTCATCCATTTTTGTATTACTTTTTTCTAGTTATTTTTTTTTGTTAGTGTTCAATAGCTTTTCGCTTTTTATGTGACAGATGAGTTTTTTTTGAGGTTTAATTTTTTTTACTTTAAACTTTCCATACAACTACGAGGGCTAAACCGATTTTTATACATAATTATATATATAGTAGTATAGTTGTACAGACAAGAAATAAGTCTATAGACTAGATAGGCCGGTTTTTGTACTACCCTGTAGTGTAGTCTTTAGACGATAGAATAGAATAGGCTAGGCTAGTCTATAGACTACTCTATAGTCTAGATGATAGACTGGTCTATAGTATACTCCATAGTCTAAACGACAGACTAGTCTATAGACTACTATATAGTCTAGGCGAGAGACTAGTATATACTCTATAGACGATAGACTAGTCTATAGACTACTCTATAGTCTTGACCATAGACTAGTCTATAGACTACTCTATAGTCTTGACCATAGACTAGTCTATAGACTACTCTATAGTCATGACCATAGACTAGTCTATAGACTACTCTATAGTCATGACCATAGACTAGTCTATAGACTACTCTATAGTCATGACCATAGACTAGTCTATAGACTACTCTATAGTCTTGACCAAAGCCTAGTCTATAGACTACTCTATAGTCTTGACCATAGACTAGTATATAGACTACTCTATAGTCTTGTCCATAGACTAGTCTATAGACTACTCTATAGCCTAGACGATAGACTATATAAACTAGACGATAGACTAGTCTATAGAGTTCTCTTTAGTTTAAACGATAGACATGCTACTCTATAGTCTAGAAGATAAATCAGTTTACAGACTATAGTATAGTATAGATGATAGACTAGTCTATAGACTACTCTATAGTCTAGACAGACTACTCTACTACTCTTTAGTCTATCCCATAGACTAGTTTCCTACATACTACTCTATAGTCTAGATGATAGACTAGTCTATAGATTTCTCTATAGTCTACACGGTACACGGTAGTCTACTCTATAGTGTAGACGATAGAGTAGTCTACAGACTACTTTATAGTCTGGACGATGGACTAGTTTAAAAACTACTCTATAGTCTGGATGGACTAGTCAATAGACTCCTCTATTGACGATCTGGACGATGGACTAGTCAATAGTCTTCTCTCTAGTCTGAATGATGGACTAGTTTATAGACTACTCTATAGTCTTGACGATGGACTAGTCTTTAAACTACTCTAGACTATAGACTTATCTATAGACGATACACTAGTCTATATACTGCTTTATAGTCAAGACGATACTCTAGGCCATAGACTACTCTATAGTCTAGATGGTAGAATACTCTACAGTCTAATTTATAGGCGTGTCAAGACTATAGAGTACTCTATAGAGTAGACTATATAGAAGTCTAAAATAGTGTAAACTATAGAACTGATAGTAGCAGTAGTCTGAACGATAGATCATTTTATATTCTACCCAATCTAGTCTACTGTGCAATCTTCATTTTAGTCAAGACCTATGCCAGAACCATCGTAATATATAGTTTCATGTTATGTTTAATTTTGTGGTATATAAAATTTCCTTTTTTGGTTTATAAGCAAACCACCTCCATCCTCTTTTACGCCTATTCAAACAAACTGAAACAAGAAGCTTTAGAAAAATTATTTCCAAATTTATTCTGATTATCGATAGATGATATTCGGGCAAAAACAGAGATAAAGTCTAGTTATTCATCACAAACAAATGAACGTAGAATTGCAAAAAAAAAACTGGAAATAAAGAAAATACAGACAGAGAAACCTGATAGCAGAGAAATGAATAAAAAAGAAATCGAACAGTAAAGAAATTTGTATGAATTGAAAATTGAATTGCGTAAATGATTGGTGATGGATAACATGGCATCTGAAATAATGATGGTCGAGAGTAGTGGTGGTGGTGCATTGCTGTTGTTATTTGTGGAGTGTCTTTAACAAATTTTCTTTTTATTGTCCTTAAATTGGTACATGACACAATGGTTGGTTAGTTGATTGGATGAGATGATGATTTGGTAGGTTTGTTGGGCTGTTTGGACGGCCATTATGTCGCAATGACTGAATAACTTCTCAGTAAATGAATGAAAGAAATCTACTAACTGAGTGATTGAAAATGTATGTTAGTGTATGTTTATGCCTCTGACTGAGTGTTGAATAAGTGTGTAGAGAGTGATTGATATGTGTATTTTTAGTTCATTGGTAACGCATTGAGAAATATCTATAGCATACACATTGATTTAAACAAAATATATAATAATGGTCTCTTGCAAAGGACGGATATTAAATCAAATTGATTTTATTTGTAAATCAACTCATACACAATGAACTCTGAAGTTGGAAAACAATATAACTAAAAGAAACGGAAATGAAATTAATGATTTAAAAAATTTTATAAATTATGAGAACATTTACATTGCCGCGTAACCATTTGGTAGTCGTTGAAATTCTATTTTTATTTTTTCCACAAACATAAACATCTCATATGTCAGAAAATATTAAATAAAACGTATTTTTTCACCAGAACCGTTTGTCAATCGATTAAGGTAACTTTAATTGTTTAACAATTGTGAAAATTTAATAATCGATACATTAATTGATATTAATTAGTTATTTAAAAGCACTGTTTTTTTTTTTCAATTTGTAAAGCCTACTTAACTTTTTGAGGCAAAAATGTAAAATAAAAATACAACATTTTCCTTTCTCTGTAAGGACAAAGTAAAAAATCATTCAGTCGCTAATATACAAATATCAACAATATCCGGTTAATCTCAATAGATTAATGTATCACTTACGAATATTAAGAGCTCCATTATTTTAGAAAGTAGTTAACTAAATATTTAACTTTTAGTTCTTCTTAAATTGGTTCATACTAGGTACATTCCCTTTAAAGGATTCTATAGTAAAGTCGATTGCCCATAAATAATCTAAAGAAAGTTTCATTGCAATGTGTAAAAGACCAATTACTAGCTCAGGGCTAGCGCTAAAAACTGCAGGGTATATATACTCTACTTCGCTTTTATTCGTTTAAATATATAAACAGAAAAGTAGTTATTAAAGGGGTTCAGTTAATTAATAAATTTCGTCTTATTTAGTCTTAAATCTAATGTCTAGTCTTGCATATAGTCTTGTCTGTAATCTACTGACTTCTAGCCTATAGGGATGTCGATTGTTTTATCTATAGTCTAGTCTATAGTCTTAATTATAGTCCTTTCTGTAATCTGTAGTAGATTCTATAGTTAAATCTTTAGTCTAGTCTATAGTCTAGTCTATAGTCTAGTCTATAGTCTAGTCTATAGTCTAGTCTATAGTCTTAATTATAGTCCTGTCTGTAATCTGTAGTAGATTCTATAGTTAAATCTTTAGTCTAGTCTATAGTCTAGTCTATAGTCTAGTCTATAGTCTAGTCTATAGTCTAGTCTATAGTCTAGTCTATAGTCTAGTCTATAGTCTAGTCTACAGTCTAGTCTAAAGTCTAGTCTATAGTCTGGTCTATAGTCTAGTCTATAGTCTAGTCTATAGTCTGGTCTGTAGTCTAGTCTATAGTCTAGTCTATAGTCTAGTCTATAGTCTAGTCTATAGTCTAGTCTGTAGTATATTCTATAGTCTAGTCTTGTATATAGTCTACACTAATGGTATAGACAATGGTATATGTATGTGGACTAGACTACATAGTCCTGCATGTAGCCAAGTTTATAATATAGTCGATAGTCTAAAAATAATGCTATACTCTGAAGATCAATTCACCCTAATATTCATATATGTATATTTACATGAATGTGTAAAATACACAATTCTTTTTGTTGACTGTTAAAAGGTTTTAATATCAAATATTTAAAATGCGTATAGGTTTCAATAATGTTCATCATCATATGCGAGTGTGTGTTGGAGTAAATGAATGGATGAATGAATGAGTTTCATTTTTATTTTCAGTATTTAAAAAAAAATTCAGTAACTTAAAAAGGGTTATGAAATGTAAATACCAATCACCAATATCAATATTGACAGATTTTAATATAGAATGAAATTTAATATTTTATATAAATTGAGTTTTCCGTTTTATTACTTTATTTAAAGGTATTTGTAAGGATTATTTAATATAAAAATTTATGGACTTTTTTTTGGCATAAAGAGAAGAATTAATAAACAGCTTAGGATTAAAATAAAAATATTGATTGAAAATTATAATCTCAAGCAAGATGTTAGATACATATTTTTTATATGTATATTGGAATATTTTCTCAAATTTATATTTTTATTACTAATTCTTTAATTTTCTTTTTTGCACTAAAGCCCAACATTTGATTTTTTTCTTCATCTTGTGTTTAGAATTTACTTTTATAATTTTTCTTACTTGAACATGAAAATTAATGATTTTTTACCAGTCATACTTTAATTTATGGTTAATATCACATTTGCAGTCCTGTAGCAAATATCCTCCTTAAATAGTCCTTTTTTATGTGTCTAAGTCAACATAAACTTTCATTAAAAAAATAGCTTCTGCATTGTTTAGTTTCCCTAACATGTTTTTTAACACTTCCCTTCTCCGATTTCGGCTCTCAATACCCGACTCGTCTTTACGTGTCGAACAAACATCAAATGTATGCCAAAAAACTGCCAGTTGGGTTTTTTTTTTGGAAATGATGCCAACTTAATCGAAATTCCAACTCGTCGCGTGTTGACATTTTTTCTTATTTTTTTTTTTTTTTCAAACATGTTTTCCTTTCCTATGGAATTGATGTGTAGGAATATTTTCTATTTTTGGCTGGAGTTTAGAGCAGAGTTTTAAAGTGGGAATTCATTAGTCCAAAAAATAACTTTAAAATAGAAACATTTTTTACATTTTCTACAAAAAAAAATGAATTGCGAAAAAATTTGTATTAAAAAAAGTCTATGAAAAGTTCAATATTTTGAAAAAATTCTCTTTTTATAGCAATTTTTCAAAAAAGGATATATTTTTGAAAAATTGCTATAAAAAGAGATTTTTTTCAAAATTGTTTTATACAAAAGATAATTAATGAAAAAAATTTTCTATAACAAAAAAAGAAGTTGTTAAACATTTTCTATAATATTAATTTAAAAAAAATTCTACAAAAATTCCCAAAAAAGAGAAATTTCAGAAAAATATCTATAATGAAGAGAAAATTCCAAAAACTTTCTTTACAGAAGAGAAATATCCGACAAATTTCTTTAAAAAGATAAAATATCAAAAACATTTTTTTAGTAATTTCCGCAAATTTTCTATAAAAAAAGACAAAATTTCTATAACAAGGATTTTGTTAAACATTTTCTATAATAAAGGAAAATTACAAAATATATATATATATAAAAATAATAAATTTCCAAAAAAGAGAAATTTCAGAAAATTATCTATAAAGAAGAGAAAATTCCAAAAAAGATTCTTGAAAGAAAAGAAATATTCAAAAAAATTCTATAAAAAGAGAAAATGTCAAAAACGAGTAATTTCCGCAAATTTTCTATAAAAAAGAAAAATTTCTGAAAATTAAATTCTTAAAAATTTTTTAGAGAAATATTTTAAATGTTTATATAAAAAAGCGCAAATTTCTTAAAAATGGAAAGTTTTAAAAAAGAAAAATTTAGAAGAATTTTCTATAACAAAAAACAGTATATAAATAGAGGAAATTTCGAAAATTTTCTAAAAAAGAAAATTAAAAAAAAAAATGTTTTCGAAATTAGAAAAAATATAATTTTTTTTTCTGAACAGGAATTTTTTTTAAAGCAAATGTTTTAAAATTTCTATAAAAAGACAAATAAAGTAAGAAATTTCCCAAAACCTTTCTTTTCAAAATTTCCAAATATTTTAAATAAAAAAATTGTCTTTAAAAAAGAAAAATATTTGTTTCAATAAAAAAAAAACAAATTTTTTTATATAAAAAGAAAAATAATCCAAATTTTTTATAATTAAAACAAAATACATATTTTTTTATAAAAAAAGTAAAAGAGAAAATTTCCCAAATTTTTTATAAAAGGAGAAAATTTCTAAATTCTCTATTAAAATGAGTTTTTTTTTTTGCATTAATTTTAAATTTTTTATAATTAAAAAAAATACATATTTTATATAAAAAAAAGTAAAAGAGAAAATTTCCCAAATTTTTTATAAAAGGAGAAAATTTCCAAATTCTCTATTAAAATGAGATATTTTTGCATTAATTTTAAATTTTTTATAAAAAAGAGAAAATTTCCCAAATTAAAAGAAAAGTTTCAGAATTAAAAAAAAAATATATAAAAAAGACAAATTTTCTAAAAAAAAGACAAAATTTCTTAAAAATTATTTATTTTTCCGAAATTTTTTATAAAAAAACAAATTTGACAAAATTTCCATAAAAAGAGAAATTTATAAATTTTTTATAAAAGAAGAGGGAAATTTTGAAAAAATATCCTTAAAAAGTAGAAAGTTCCCATAATTTCCTATAGAAATGAGATAAAATTCCGAAAATGTTCTATAAAAAATAAAATTTTTTTAAAATTTTCTCTAAAGAAGAAAACTTTGTAATTATCCTATAAAAAAGAGAAAATTTCTTAATTTTTTTTAATAAAAAAAGAGAATTCCGATTTTCTCTTTCTTTTTAAAAAAAGAATAACTTTCGCAAATTTTCTAAAAACGATAAAATTTTCCAAATTTTCTATAACAAAGTTAAAAACATAAAAATTTTCTGAAAAAAGACAAAAGTCTAAAAATTTTCTATAACAAAAAAATTTTGAATTTTTCTTTTTTTAAGTTTAAAGATTTTGAACAAACAAAATTTTTTCAAAAATTTGTATAAAAATTATTTTAAAAATATAGTTTTTTTAATTTTTATTAAAATCTAAACAATTCATCTATTTACCTCTCTTTTATTTTGTATACAACAAATATAATGCAAAAATAATGCAAATTCCCTAAAATATAAGAAAAGACTGAAAAATGTAAAGAAAAAAAAAATAGGCAAATGGAATATAAATTATTATGAATGTACATATACATGTATAGCACCTACTAGTATGAATATATCATGTATGTGCTTTGGGTGGGAAAATAGGAACATTCATGCTCAAGCAAACGAAGAGGAAAACTACAAAATTTTGGTGATATAAAATATAAAAAAAGGAAAATGTTAAGAATAATGGTATCTAAATGGAATGTACATTTTTCTATACAAAAATATGTATTAAACTGAAACAGCATAAAATCATGTAACAAGTGACATTGTAATGTAAATGATGATGATGATGTTAGGCAATTCTTATAAATTTGAAATAAATGGATTTTTATCATAATGATATTTTAAATATAGTTGTAGAAAATTTTCTTATGGTCATTCTACGTGTTGGTTATTTAAAGATATCTGACCAAGTTTTTGCTGACTATTAACCGGTTAAAATGTATAAATATTAAATTCTTTTATAATATTACAAAAAGTATCATTTCAAATTCCTCAGATATATGCGTCTAAAACAACTTGACATTTTTGTTCATCAGACATATTGCACCTAGTTAGAAACATACTTCAAACAAAACATATTTTTTTATATATTAAATTGTTAAAACAGTTTGTCATAAACCAATTACACTTTTCCCACTTTTGATACGTATAAAAAATCACAATTTCGAGTATCATTCATTCATACACTTTTTACAATTTTGTATTTGTACACCAAAATATATATTTTGAAATAGAAAAGGTGAAAGTAAAGGAAAATGTCAAAATATATCACAAATAACAAACAAAAATCAAACACAACATGTAAACTAAAGAAACCACATGCTCTTTTAATATATTTGCTAAAAATGTTGTCTATTTATTACAACTTTTTACCGTAAAATTACAGTGTAGCAAATAGAATAAATTTCGAGCATAACTTTATCAAAACATCTTCATTTTATATTTTTTTAATTTTAGCGGAGTTCTCCTTCAGTTCTAGTTCAGTTCTAGTTCAGTTCTAGTTCAGTTCTAGTTCAGTTCTAGTTCAGTTCTAGTTCAGTTCTAGTTCAGTTCTAGTTCAGTTCTAGT
>NC_060953.1:48726230-48734291 GCF_022045245.1 Lucilia cuprina | reverse complement strand
CTATCTATCTATCTATCTATCTATCTATCTATCTATCTATCTATCTATCTATCTATCTATCTATCTATCTATCTATCTATCTATTTATCTATCTATCCATCTATCCATGCAACTTTCTACATCTGCATTAAGATTTTTGAAGACTGTATTATTATCAAAGAGTGTATTTAAAATTCGTTATATCCGTATATAGTTCCCCCATTTGTTAATATTTGTTTTTTTTTTTTTATATATAAATTTTAACTTAAGTAATGGTCGGTCGGTTATTTGGTCGTACATTCGGTCGATATAGAGAAAGGAAGTAAAGATGCCTTCCAGCATAGAAAGCGACAACATAAAATATAATTTTTTTTCAGTTTTGTCACGTTTTTTTTCACCATTAAAAAAGAAGAGAATATAATACAACAGACAACTATAAAAAGCATTATGATGTAACAACAATATGTTAAACAATCTGCTTTGTATATTCTAAGTCACAACAACTAAAAAGAAAAGCAGCAAAGTAAAGCTATGTTCATATGTATGTATATGTATACTCGTTAAAGTAAAAATAAACATAATAATGAACAAGAATGAACAAACAAACAATTAATCTTGGGATTTTTCTATAATATCATGTGTCGGTGGTCATCACAATACGAGCATTTTAATCGTTATTAATTGTTGAACATTTGTTTTTCATCTACTCAAACTATTGCAATAAATATGTACTTCTCGAGCTGCCTTAAATTCCCTGAAAGATGACTTAAAAGTTTTTATGAAATCGCATGAATGTTATTAAATTTTCCTAAGTAAATTTTCATGAAAATGTTTTATTGTTAAGCTGGAAATTAATAACAGCGGATTGTGTGCTGTTTTGTAAATATTTGCTATAAAAATAATTTCAAAATAAAGTTTTGTTAAAAGTTTGATACAAAATAACGCAAATATTTAGTAGTATGTATACAAATACTGCAAATTGTAGGAGTAAAAAAGCCTTTAAAATGCATTCAAAAATGTTCGTAAAACTTATTTAACTTCCTTAAACCGAATGTAAATAGAAGAAAAAAAAATACACAATAACGGCAAATCTAATACAATGCTGAGGTGGGAAATGTTAGGGGCAAAATGGAAAAATAGACTTTTTAGGAAAAAATTTTTATTTAAAAGATACATTTGACGATAGTTAGGAAATTTTGCAATAAAAAAGATAAAAGATAAAGATAAAAAGATAAGTAAAAAAGGAAAATGTTCAAAAATAAAAAAAAGAATTTTCAATACTTTTCTAAAAAAAAGTTAGGAAGTCAGAAATTTTTAATAAATAAAGTGGAATTTTCCAAAAATTTCTGGATTAAAGGAACATTTTTAAAAATTTTATTAAAAAAGGGAAATTTTAAATGTTTTCTTATAAAAAAAAAGGAAATTTGAAAAACTTTTTATACTAGGGGTATTTTTTAAAATTTTCTATTGAATAGAGTAATTTTTAAAAATTTTCTATAAAAAAAGAAGAATTTTGAAAAATTTTTCTTTAAAAAAGAAGAATTTTAAAAAATTAAAAAAAAGAAGAATTAAAAAAAATATATAAAAAAGAAGAATTTTAAAAAATTAAAAAAAAATAAGAATTAAAAAATATATATAAAAAAGGGAAACTTTTTCAAAATTTTCAATTAAAAAAATTTCTAAAATCTTCTATAAAATTTAAAATTTTTAAAAAACTTGTATACTTTTATTAAAAGGGAAATTTTAAAATTCTCTTATAAAAAAGAGGAAATTTTAAAAGCTGTTTATGGAAAAGGGATATTTTTTAAAATTTTTTAAAGAATAGAGTAATTTTTAAAAATTTTCTATAATTTTTTTTTCAAAAGTTTTCTTTTAAAAAAGAAGAATTTTCAAAAATTTTCTTTAAAAAAAGATAAATTAAAAAATATTATTTAAAAAAGGGAATTTTTTTAAAATTTTCTATTAAAAAAGATATTTTCAGAAATCTTCTATAAAATTTAAAATTTTTAAAAAACTTTTATAAAAAGCGAAATGTTTAAAATGTTTCTAGAAAAAAAGAGGAATTTTCAAAAATGTTTATTAAAAAAAGAAGAATTTTAAAAAATTTTCTTTAAAAAAAGAGGAATTTAAAATTTTTTTATAAATTGTTTATAAATAACAAAGATATTTTTAAAAATTTTTTATAAAAAAAGTGAAATTTTTAAAAAAATTTCTTAAAAATTTATAAAAAAAATTACAGAATTTATCATAAAAAATAATTTTTTTTGAAAATTAAAAAGATCAATAAAAGGAAATTTAAAAAATTGTTTATTAAAAGAAAAATTTTCAAAAAAATTCAGTAAAAAGAATAATTTTCCAAAACTTTTTATAAAACAAAGAATTTTTTTATTAAAATATGAAATATCGAAAATTTTCTATAAATTCCCAAAATAAATAAGAAATTTTTCTTTAAAATAGAATTTATCTAAAATTTTATATACAAAGAGAAATTACGAAAAGTTTTCTATAAAAAAGATATCTTCAAAAAATCTATCAAAAAATTAGATTTTTTTTAGTAGTTTAAACTTTTTTATAAAAAGGGAAATTAAAAAAAAATAGTAAAAAAAATAATTTTCCAAAATTTTTCAGAATTTTTTCATAAAAATATAAAATATCGAAAATTTTCTATAAATTTCCAAAATAAAAAAGAAATTTTAATTTAAAATAAGATATCTTCAAAAAAAAACTTAAAAAAAATTGGTTTCATTTTGGAGTTTAAACTTTTTTCTAAAAAGGAAAATTTTGAAAAAATCAGTAAAAAGAATAATATTCTAAAATCTTTAATAAAACAAAGAATTTTTTCATAAAAATATAAAATATCTAAAATTTTCTCTAAATTTCCAAAAAAAAATGTATATTTCTTTAAAATAGAATTTATCAAAAATTTTATATAAAAAGAGAAATTTTGAAAAGTTTTCTATAAAAAAGATATCTTCAAAAAAAAAAAAAAATTAGATTTATTTAATTTTCATCTTGACATCTCTGACTCTTCTGATTGCACTAAACTATTCGTATAGAAATAGTTAAACTAGAAATCCTTTTATTACAAAATCGTTTGTGAAAAATGTTGTAAACAATTTTTGGGTAGTTGTTTATATTTGTTTGCCACTTTTAGGTATTCCTAAATGCCACAAATGTGTATTAGTTTATGGGAGTATTTGTAAATAATACATATTTGTATGGTTGCATACAAAATTTCAACGATAAAAAAAGGGAGAGGCAAAGAATTTATATTATTTTAAATGTAATTGTATTGAATTATTACTAAAAGTACTTATATATTATGCAGTCAGTATGTATACCATATAAAAGTAAGCTGTTGAGTAAGTATATATAAGTCATTATTATATGTTATTAATAAGATGTTATGTAAGTACTTCTACGTAATCAAGATGATTAGTATTTGTAGAATCAAGTTTTTGCTGGGTAATTTTGTATAATCACTTCTTTAAGTTTAATATCATAATAAACATGAAAAAAAAATAATCAAAATGCATGTTAATACGACTTTTGATTTGAAAAAAATTATACAGTTTTATATAAGGAGTGAGATCGAAAAATTCTTAACATACATATATGTTTATAAAAAAGAAACCACTAAATTTACAGCTTTATTTTTTTTATTTGATTCAAATTATTATTACAATTTACAAAAAAAAAAATATTTTTATAGTTTTAATCACTAGTGATGAAATTTTGAACCCTTTTCGCAAACCCTTCCATTAACGTTTTTATAGTGCTTTCTGTCACTTTGCTCAAACATGTAGTCCATCTCCGTTTAAAATCTACCACACTTTTGGACACCTTTTTTGTACTCTTCAATTCTCTTTTAACAAGAGCCCAATATCTCTCCACTGGCCTTAGCTCCGGGCAGTTTGGAGGATTTGCCTCTCTTGGTACAAATACCACATTATTGTTCTTGTACCACTCAAGGGCTTGTTTACCATAGTGACAGGATGCCAAGTCAGGCCAAAAATAAGTGGACACATTATGAAGTCTTATGAATGGAAGCAGCGTTTTTTGTAAACATTCCTTGATGTAAATTTCGGTATTTATAGAGCCCGTTGTAACAAATGATTGGCTTCTTTTGCCGCAACTGCATATTGCTTGCCATACCAAGAACTTTCTGGAAAATTTTGTCTGCTTTTGGGTCCTAAACTTTTCTTCAACATTCCCTCGAGCATCAGCAACATAAAACTTTTGACCTGGAAGTTGCGAAAAATCTGCCAGAACATACGTTTCGTCATCCATTATGCAGCAAGAATATTTTTTTATAAAACTTGACTTCAATTTCCGTGCTCTGTTTTTGGCCTCTAAATTTTTAGCAGCGTTCCTGTCAGGAACTTTTTGAGCCTTGTATGTTTTTAAACCTGCATTAGCTTTAACTTTTCGTACCAAATAGTCCGAGCACTGAGCTAACCGAGCTGCTTTCCTACCGGATGTGTTGGGAGCTCTTTTGAAAATGCGTTCTATTTTTTTGGCTTTAGAAACATCATGTGGACCATTCCTTCTACATGAACCAGGTTTTCTATCAACTGAGAAGTTCTCCCGGTACTGTTTAATAACATTGGAAACAGTTTGACGGCAGACCTTTGTATGCTTTGCCAACTTTTTGTAAGACCAAGTTGGGTTTAGTTGAAAATATTTAATAATTTCAGTACGCACTTTTTTCTGGTCACTCATTTTAATCAGATTAACAAAAAAATTAATATAATTGACATTACACATAATAACTGACATGTTTTTCACAGGTAACTTGATCAAAAAAAAAAAAAAAATCAAATAATACTTTGGTTGAAAAATGTAATGAAAAACGTGTGTTAAAAAATTTTCGATCTCACTCCTTATATGTGATGACAAAGTTGACTTTGTCTTTTCATTAGTTAGTAGACAACATCATCATCATCGTTTTGTCATCGTCATTATTAATACACAAGAAGCATAAGAGAAAAACTTTTTTCCCTTTTTTTTGTTTCATCAGACGAATAAATTGGTAAAATACGCTTCTCAGCATTTTTAAGTGTATTAGAGACAAAAATTTATAAAAATAAAATGCTTGTTGCGATTCGCAAGTATAAAATGTTCTCTGGATATTGTTGATGATGATTTTTTTCGAATTTCAGTTTCAAATGATATTTTAGGAAGGTTGACTATGTATCGTGAATTTTCTAGAAAAAAGGACATTTTCTAACAAAAGAGAAAATTAAAAACAATCAAAAAGGAAAAAGGGGACAAGTTTTTACTAAAATTAAAACTTTAAAAAATTATTTATAAAAAGAAAATTTTTCGAAAATTCTTCTAAAACTTTTCTACTAGAAATATTAATTTTCTTCAAAAGAGAAATTAAGGAAGTCTTTTCAAAATTTACTTGAAACAATCGAAAGTTTTTTATGAAAAAGAGAATATTTAAAAAAACATATATAAAAAGAAAATTTAAAAAAAGTGACATTTTTGAAAATTTTCTTTGAAAAACGAAAATTTCATTTAAAAGTGATTTTTTTTATAAAAAAGAGAATAAATCAAGTATTTTCTAAACAAAGAAAAAGTTACGAAAACTGTGTAAAATATTTGGAAAATTTTTCTAAAAAAGAGAATATTTTAAACAAATTTTCTAAAAAAAGAAAAACAGATAAATTCAAAAATTTTCTTAAAAAAGAGAAAATATCGAACAATTTTAAGAAAATACAGAAATCTTTATTTCTAAAATCAAGAATATTTTCTTTAAAAGGGAATATTTCGAAAATTTTCTATAGCAAAGAGAACATTTTAAATAAATTTCTATAAAAAAGTAACTTTAGAAAATTTTCTATAAAAAAGTGAAAATTTTGAAAAAATAAATAAAATAAGAAAATTTCAAAATTATTTAAACAAAAGAAAAAAATTACAAAAATGTCTCTAAAATTTTTATACCCTACACCACTATAGTGGGGAGGGTATTATGCGTTTGTGCTGAAGTTTATAACACCCAAAAATATTGGTCCTAGACCCACCTTAAAATATACCAATCGCCTCAGAATCACTTTCTGAGTTGATTTAGCTATGTCCGTCTGTCTGTGTGTCCATGTAAACCTTGTGCGCACGCTACAGGTAGCAATTTACAAGATAATTTGATGAAATTTGGCACATACTCTGTTAATGGTTCAAGGACGATCGCTATTGAAAATGGTTGAAATCGGACCATTATTTCTTCTAGCCCCCATACAACCGAATTTTTCGTAATAATAATTGTTAAAAATAAAAAGGAGAAAATTTCAAAAAAATATTCCTTAAAAAAGCGAAAATATTTTTTGAATAAATGAAAACTTTTATCAAAAAGCAAAAAATATATAAAATAGAGAAAATTTTGAAAATTTTATATAGAAAGTGAATTTTTTTTATAAAAAAGAGAAAATTTTTAAAATTGTCTATAATAAGAGAAAATTGTCAAATAAAAGAAAATTCAAAAGGTGATTTTACTATAACAAAAGAAATCTTTAAAACCAAATTTTTAAAATTTTAAAATTTTATAAAAAAAGAGAATTTTTTTTAAATGTCTGTAAAAGGAAGACATTAAAAATATTAAAAAAAAACTTTCTATAATAAAAAAAAAGTTTTGAAACATTTTAAAACGAAATATTTTGTTTAAATTTTCTAAAAAAAATAAGAATAATATTTTATTATTCTATATAAAGGAAATTTTTATATAAAAACGTATTTTTAAAACAGATTTCCTATAAAAGATAAATTTTAGAAAATTTTCTGTAAAAGATAAATTTATAAAAATTTTATAAAAGAAAAGATACATTTTCTAAATAATCTCTATTTAGAGTTATTTGTGAAAATATTTATTTATAGGAAAATTCTTTAAAATAATCAAAATATATTTCCGTTCCAAAATCTGTCACCTTTGTCTCTTGGTTACCTTCCTGTGTTTCATATAGCTTTTCCTTTTTTTTTTTTTTGCTTCACAGAGCAACGTTTTGTTTTAACTGTTGTAGTTTTAATCCGCTTTTTATTTAACCTATTTTAGTTATTTATGGTTAAAGGTACAACCAACAAGAGTATAAATAAAAGGAAAAAAATATTCCAAAAACAGGAGACCTTTTTCAGAGAAACAGCATTAAGTAGCTCTTGACTCTTGTTGTTGTTGTTTTTGTTGCTGTTGAAAGTTACATGAAAGGATGCTGAATACACTGAATAAACTACCAGGCAACAACAATATAAAACAAAATAAAAAACAACAAATTCGTTTATGACATCAATAGAAAGTACAAAAAGGCAAAGTTAAAAAAAGGAGATAAAACTTGAATTCAAAAAAAAGTATGGTAGCATTTTTTTTCAAATATTGTCTACTATGTCGTTTTTTTTCTAAGTGGTTCAATAACAAAAAAGCAAACTGGAAAAAATGGAAATTCGAAATATATATTATATAAGGACTAAGGACTCTTAGTACTTACACCGTTTGAACAAGCAATTTCTTAAAATTGCAATAAAATAATAGAATTAGAATGAAAATACTATTGTCGCTAGAACACTATACGTATAAGTTATTTCAAAAAAAATGTCATCAACACTTTTCATTTTCTTCTTTGTAATCATAAAATTTTCTAAGCAACAGTGTTAATATTTTTATCTCCTTTTCAAACCAATTATTTTAAAGAGAAAAAAATAACAAAATACTTTAAAATAGTTTGAAGTTAGAAAAATAGGTATGAAAACAACATGATTATTTCCATAATGAACTATTTAAATAACTTGAAGAGCAAGTATTATTTTATTAAATAAGAAAAATAGAATTATTATTTTAACGAAAACAGATAATTTATAATTTCTATAGAGAGTTTAATGAACCTTTTTTTGATGAAAAATTTAACATGAAATTAATTTCTTTAAAACAAACATTTAAATTAAAAAAAAAAAAAACAATGCGTATGTAGTACATAAATAGACAAATAGTAGAACTGAACTAGAACTAAACTAGAACTGAACTAGAACTGAACTAGAACTGAACTAGAACTGAACTAGAACTAAACTAGAACTGAACTAGAACTGAACTAGAACTGA
>NC_060953.1:48695772-48720772 GCF_022045245.1 Lucilia cuprina | reverse complement strand
TGTTGTTGTTGCTGTTATTGTTATCAGTTGACAACCCGAACGAAACAGCTGTAAAACAGAATCACAAAAAACACCACTAAAATCAAACAAATTGAGTATAAGGCCCCGAAGAAGAAATAGAAAAAAACAAAACAGAAACCAAATCAAAAATTGAGAGAAAAATAACGGAGATTGCGCTGTTTAAATACCGCATACAAATACACCTTTCTACCTTTTTTTGCTCCACAATTTTTCTATGTGTAAATATTTAACTAAGATTGTTTTTTTTTTTGCTTTCGTTGTTTTCTGTCTTTCTTTTATAAAACACTAGCTTTTAACTGGTTAACAGAGATGTTAACTGGTTTAATAGTGCGAATTAAAATTTGTGTGTTAGAAAAATCGCCTGTTTTTTGTTTAAAAACAGTTCTATCCAAACAAGTTTAATACACATAAATAATTTTTAAATGTTTTTTTATGGGTTCAAGTCGGATTCTGAAATTTGTTGTTGCATCTATCTATCGATCTTTCTATCTTTCTATCTATCTATCTATCTATCTATCTATCTATCTATCTATCTATCTATCTATCTATCTATCTATCTATCTATCTATCTATCTATCTATCTATCTATCTATCTATCTATCTATCTATCTATCTATCTATCTATCTATCTGTCTGTCTGTCTGTCTGTCTGTCTGTCTGTCTGTCTGTCTGTCTGTCTGTCTATCTATCTATCTATCTATCTATCTATCTATCTATCTATCTATCTATCTATATATCCATCCATTAGAAAGTAATTTTAAAAACGAAAACCGCTAAATTTACCGCACTGTTTCATATTATACAAACATTGCTAAAAACGTATCTGCAAGATATTTTGAACACAGACATTTGAAAAACAAACTCGTATTAGCAGAAAAACAACCTGCTACAATAACAAATTACAGCAACAAAAAAAAAAACAAAATACTTGAATCTGCTGCTGTTGATGTTGCTGTGAATTTGTTTTGCAGTTCTATAAGAAAAACTGTAAAATCTAACGTCATCATCGTTGACATCTACAGAGGAAGGCAGCATCATCTTTTAGGAATTTAAATTATAATTTTTTAATGACTTTTTCTATATGAGTAGTGAGTGTGTCGGCTTTAGAAATCGCTATTATAATTCTTATTATTATTATTGTGGTCATCGTCATCATCATTTGCTACAATCAACCCGGTGATTGTTGTTGTGCTGCTGTGAGCACAACTTTAATGTTAATGTTAAGTTTTTCCTTTTTATACTAATAATGTTAGTTTAACATTAAATAACTTTTTATTGTTGTATATGTTATGTATGGATTTTTAATATTTTGCCTATTATTTGTTTTCCTTAATTTCATATTGTTGTTCTTGTTTTCTTTTTTACTTTGTGGATTTTTATCTTGTCGCTTAATTGTTTTCGATTTTTCTATTCATAATGATGTTGACTGTTTTAGTATTTTTGTGTTTTTGCTTATTGGAAGCAAAAGTAACAGCAACTCTTAACAGAATAATAATAATAAAATACTTTTTCTACTCTGATTTGAAGTATTATAACAGAGACCCACCATACAACACACACACACACTCTTACTCACTTACTCTCAAAAAACAGAAACTCACAAACACTTTTACACATACATACTAATCAGGGGTGGAAATATTACAGTACTTTTATTTTGATAACGTTAAATATAGGGGTAGCTTTGGATGACTGATGATTTACAATATTATAAACATTAGTAGTATATATCGTAATTTCTGGACCAGACAATAGACAACAGTTCACTTACTAACCCCAACAGACTAGCCAATGTACTAGCCTATAGTTCATCCATGAGTTAGGCAATATACTAGTCTATAGACTGGTTCATGGACTTTCCAATATACTAGTAAAAAGTCAAGTAAATGGAATAATAAACAGACTAGTTAATAGACTAATGAATATTCCATAGACTAGCCAGACTTAGCTATGTACTAGCCCATAGTCCATCTATGAATTAGCCAATACACTAGTCCATAGTCTGGTTCATGGACTTGTCAATGTATGGAATAATAAATACACTAGTTAATAGATTAGTGAATATACCATAGACTAGGTATGGTTCAGTCAATAGATCCCATAGACATAACTATGTACTAGCCCATAGTCCATCCATGAATTAGGCAATATACTAGGCTATAGACTGGTTCATGGACTTGCCAATATACTAGTAAAAATTCAAATAAATAGACTAGCTATGGATCAGTCAATAGAATCCACAGACTTAGCTATGACTAGCCCATTTTCCATCATTGAATTAGGCAATATACTAGTCTATAGGCCGGTTCATAGACTTGCCAATATAATAAGTCAAGTAAATAAACTAGTAAATAGACTAGTTATTTGACAAGTTAATAAACGAGTTAATAGACTAGTGAATAGACCAGTTAATAGACTAAATCAGTCAAAAGACCCCTTAGACTAATATATGCATTAGTCAATAGACCCTATAGACTATTATATGGAATAGTCAATAGACCCCATAGACTAACCTATGCATTAGTCAATAGACCCTATAGACTAACATATGGAACAGTCAATAGACCCCATAGGAAAGCCCATCCAAAAAGGCATGGACTAGTAATTAATTCTGACTGTAGTTTAATAGAATGATTAATATGAAGCCAATGGATGGACTAGTCCATCAACTGGTCACTAAACTATAGACTAAGCTATAGCCTAAACTACAGACTTGATAGTTTATTAAATAAACTTTTTAATTGAATCGAAGTTTATATATCTTTTGAAATAAAAGTTTATATTATTACGAAATACCAACTTTCCAGACCTGATACTAACAGTCTAACATTTATAAACACACACTCTCATACACACACACACACATCTATTGGTGTACATTTCTACATACATAGAGATTTATATTCATGCATATTTTTCAGTCTTCAGTCGCCGTCGTCATCTTTGAGTAAAACATTCGCATAGAGTTTTTAAACGTCAGACGCGTTTTTTCATTACAAGTTGTGGGTACTCAATTGCGCTTAATAATAAAGAAAGAAAATATACATACAACCAACAGCCACAGAGCACAACACACACAGCAAAAGCACACAGAAAGAAAGTGAAATAAATATTGAAAAAAAAAATCACAAAAAATATACAAGAAAAAAAGAAAGAAGTCTATTTTTTATAGTATAATATAATAAAAAATTAAACAAAATATAAATATAAAAAAAGATGTGTAGACAAGTATTAAATTAATAAATAATAAATTCCCCTTAAAAAAAATAATAAATTAAAAATTATAATATTAGAAGAAAAAAAAAGAGTGTTAAAATTAAAGAGAAAAAAATGGTGCTTTAAAACTAATTACAATAAAAAATTATAAAATAATTATTAAAATATTTAAACAAATTAGAGAAATTTCCAGTAATAAGCAAAATTAACAAAAAAAAGTTTTACTTAAAAAAAAATTGTGCAATATTTTGTTAATTTTAGTTTTATTTATAACAAGTTTTCCACAAAAAATATTTTAAGGAGTTTCCTTTTTAAGCTTTAAACCTGAAAAGTAAGTTTTAAACTCAAATAGTCTCTTAAGCAAATAAACAACAGTTTAACTAAATATTTAATTAATTAATTAAAATGTTTGTTTGGTGTTAAATGTTATTGTTGTGGTTGTTGTTGTCGTTGTTATTTGTTAGCAATTTTTTAATTGTTATTATGGTTTTAAATGTCGCATACCTTTTAAAAATCTATTTTTAGTCATAACTACCATATGCTTACTAGTTTCTATGATGTGAAGTTTTTTTTTCACAATTTTTTCTATACATTTTTATTTTTTTTTTTTTTTTTGCTTTTCTTCCTTCTTCATCTATCAACCATCCAAGCAAATAACAACCAAACATCCAAACAGCCAGCCAGTCAACCAGCCAACCAACCAACCTACCAACAAACCTTACATACATACCTCCATCCAACCCAACCATCCATTCAAGCAAGCAAGCAAACAGCCAGCCATTCAGCCAATTTTTTGTTGTTGTTGTTATTTCTTCTTATTTTCATTTGTTGTTGTTATTTTGTCTAGTATACAGTCTAGTGTTGCAAAATTTGCGGGTTTTACAGCCCAGCTACTGCTGCTTATTTAACACAAACAGTGACAGTCAGTCGGCTTATTCGTTCGTTGGTACATACAAATAAACATTGTTAGTTGTTGGTTCGGCTTATGTTGTGCAGCTAGCTGCTGCTGCTGTCGCTGTTAAATATTTAACAGAGTTACCAATATTATGTTAAATCAGTTATCCCCATTATATAGTATTTCTATTTCCCGTAAATAGATGTTGTAGTCTGCACGTGCATGAGATTTATGTGTGTGTATGTTTGTGTGTGTATAAGTATTAAAGAAAAGAGAGTGTAAGGGAGGCTGTTTGTTAAAAGGGGGGTTGTTTTGTCTAATGGGGCGTTAACACTTAAGTTAAATATATTGTATTAATTTTCCGAAAAAAGAATCTGGAAAATCTTAAACATTCTGTGAGAAAATTTCAAGGATTGTTATTAAAGTTAATTAAATTTGTATTAAAAAAAATTTTTTGAATACAAAAACTTTTCTTATAACTACCTTACCAGACGTCTGGGTTTATAGTAGGTTTTTCGTTTCCTTTTATAAGTTTATAATCAGCTGTTTTTTCCTTTATGTATCATATTAACGATCCCTTACGAGACGTATGAGTAACTAGTGTAATGCTCGTTAAAACGAACAAAGTGCAAAGATGTCAAAACAGCTGTCGGAAGTTTTACAGAATTCTCTACTCCTTGGCTATACTACTTTACATATATGTATATTTATAGATACAGAAATGCAAACAGCTGTTTGGAACACCCCCACTAGATTTTGATTAAAAGGAAATAATGACAATGCTTCAATGGATCCTTTTGCAGTTTGGATCTTTTTCAACATTATAAAAGCTGAACGGAACTTTTATATAGATATGAACAACAGTTCCATGATTGGTTTTTTAAGAGTTAGGTGCCGGTTTTACTTTTAAAAGAGATTCTGGGTTTAATCTGCAAACAGCTGTTTGGAACACAGTCACTACATTGTGATAAAAAAGAAGACTTGGAACAGGTTAAAAAGCTTTAATGGATCTTCCCATGAGTACCCGGATCTTCCCATGAGTACGTAACTATACGTTGCAATCTTTTGAAGACCCGCGAAGTTGCAAAGTTGGGGTCATAAAACACCTGCTGAAACAAAAAACTAAAAGCGCAAGTACAGATTACTAGCGATGATTCTGCACGACAGCCTTTCTAAACCTTGCTACCGTTCTTAAATTGGCATAAACCCTTAAACTCATTTTTATACATCAAATCCGCATAGCTTCATCTCTAAGATGGTTATAATAAGATCATTGTAGGTGGCAGTGCTTGTACATGTTGGATACTAGACTATTCACAAGCACTTTACTCTAGACCTAGAGCTATCTAATCACTATAACCTCGATTAGAAATGTTCGAGAATCTTCAGGCTATATTCAAAGCTTTACTCGAGACTTTGAGGCATTTTTGATAGATCGAAGTACGATCCTCATCAATAAGCCAAAACGTAGATTCCTTACTCTCAGGACTCACTGTGGTTGGTCAGTTATAAAGAAACATCGAAGAGATTTTTATCGACACACACGGGCATAACCCATCCAGCCCAGGGCTTTTAGCCTGTCAATCAAACAGACCATTCATTAGACACATTTACCAGGTCCTGCAGGTAAGGTGAGATGTCACCCACACTCCTGATCTGTACATCATTATATAGTCCTCGCTGTTCTCATCTTTGGGTTCTTGTTCAGACAGCGACAGCACCGATCACAAACACTAAAAAAAAGGTTTTTTGCCAATAGTTAGTTTGAGGACGATGTATGTAAGATCCAGAGTCATGTGATCTTCAAAGAGTCTTCACAGATAATCAAAACAATGGACAAGATATGCTCATATATTAATTCCTATGGATCAAACAGGTTTGAGGACAACCATTCAAGTATGGAACTCGATCATCAGGTTATATTGGTATTAAAGATTGTGAATTTTTAGACGAAATGTTATGTTTTAAGGTTAATTCGAAGGGTAGAACATGATCATTAATTTTATTTGATTTTGAAGATTGTTAATTTTGGGACAAAATGATTAGTTCCGAAGTTAATTAAGAGATGTACCAACTTCTCAACATTGGAGAATGATATATTCTTATATGAGTTATAGGCATTCAAGGTAGCAACTCGATCATCAGGTTTAATTGATATTAAAGATTATGAATTTTAAGACAAAATTATGTGTTCCAAGGTTAATATGAAGCGTGGAACTTGATCATCAGTTTTATTTGATTTTGAGGTTTATATTGGGACAAAATAATGGGTATAAAAATTAATGTAGATATGTACCAACTTCTCAATATTGGAGAAATAAATATTCTTATATCAGTTATAAGCGTTCTCTTTGTCTTTCCTTGCAAAACCCTAGGCCTAAGTCATATTTGTTGATGAGTTAATCAGTTAAGCATTTGCAATAACCGAGATCTAAGAATCTGTTAAAGAGGACTAACACGTCAAACCGCGTCAAACACGTGGTCCACATCAAAGTCTTGTATTGTATCAATACACACTACCTTTCATTGTTCAATACTTACTTTACACATATTTCCTGAAATATAAATAATTTTCGGTCATGCGCACTATAATTAAACTTAACATATGTTTGAAATTATTATTCTAAGACGAAATAATTAAAATTAAGAAAAATAAAAGTTTCTAAAACTAATACAAAGTAAACGCTTAACTTTTAAGAAATAATGCTACATTAAATTTTATTGAATATTAATAAAGCCTAATGAACTCATTAAAGTATTTCGAAATATACATAGTAAAGAAATAATTATAATTATTTAAATTTATATACATATGTATGTATGTATATGTATATATACATACTTTCTGCATTTACTTAAACTGTGGTACTTGATTCATCATCATCTCGAGTCTTAAGTGAATATATACTTAAATAGCTTAACTAAACCACAGACATATAGTATGTTCATCTTATGTGTGTGCGTCATAAATTGAGGTATATATAAGTAAATATAATAGTGTATAATAATAAAAAGTAATAATATATAAATTTTAATAAATTGTTATAATTGAAAGAATTAATTCATTAATATTTTTTATAATTTAATAATTGTGTTATACTAAATGCTTTTGTAACGAAATGATCTTGAAACCTTGATCACAGATAATTTTATAGCAAAAACCCACTATTTTGTCATATCACGATATTAATAAATCCCGATATTAAAAAATATTGCCAAGTTCACTGTACACTGAACTTGGAAAATAACGTAGTTATCTGGTATAACTCTTAAACCTCTACCTCAACACTGACTGAAAAGTAGATCTTGTAAACACAACGTTTTTAATCTTGTGGGACTTAGAAGACACCATTTAACTCTACCAGACATCCTCTAATAATCAGACAACAAAAATGTTCCCATTCAAAGAATATAAAATTCTAGTCTGTAATTTTACTAAAGGATCCCTTCAAACGTGTTCATGATGGACTTAAGTTGTATATCGTTATCGTTATTTTTAAAGATCTATTGAACACAATGTTTTCAATTTTGTGGGACTTAGAGGACACCATTCAACTATACCAGACATCCTCTAATAACAAGGCAACAAAAATGTTCCCATTCAAAGAACATAAAATTGTAGTCTGTAATTTTATTAAAGGATCCCTTTAAACGTGTTGATGATTCTAATCTTGTTTTCTATGCAACGATGTGATAAGTTGTACTTATGTTGTAAAGGCAACTTGGATTTTAAAAACCTTTCCTTTAGACAGAGTTTATCTTATTATTCATATTAATTACTTAATCCACTTTATTATGTAAAAGATCTTCGAAAGAAGCAAATATTGACCTTGAAAAAGAAATATAAAAGATTTCCATAGTTTACATAATTCCGGCATACATGAAGGGAAAAAAGGTAGCGAAAGCTATACAGATCTGCTCAGAAAGGATCTTCGTTAACAAGATTGACTTGGTGTCTTATTAACGACCAAAATCTCAAAACTTGTTGGGCCTTTTACGACTACAGAAATTCCAACTTACATGAAAAGAAAATCGATGCAATAGTTAGTGTTTCTTTTTCATGCCATGATCAGATGGTCGACAAACGTGATCTCTTATTCGACAACGAGATTGACCTGGCTAATAATCCTTATAAATGACTTGTTAAAGCTTTCATTGCTATATGCCTCTGTTTAATAAGTCTACAAGCTAAGAGACCACAACTCTATTGAACGATTACTGCAGCAGTTGTCACAACGACTACGAATTGTTTGTCTCTGTCCAGTATTGCCACATGAGTTCTTCATTGAAAAATAAAGAGGCGATGGTAGACCGTTCTCAAGTCAGCCCAGTGGGTGAAAAAGACCACCGTGAGATAAGGCCGTCAAGGCAGGTGCTCACGTTAAAACTCTCGATATTCATGTCTCTGTTCAGATTTTTTTAAATATTAAGATTAAGACTTTATTAAGTCCGTCTTACATAAAGTAACAATCGACGCAATAGTTCGTGTCATGACTTTCATGCCACGACCAGATGACCACAAATCTATTTACCCACGAATTGTTTGTTTCTGTCATGATTTTTTTGATATTAGGACTAAGACTTTGTGAAATCCGACTTTTCTTTATCTAACATAAGCTATTCCAGAGAAAGAATCACTCTGGGCAGAACTTCTGGATCAGTTAATGTTTACAAAGTTTTGAAATTTAAACCGCAATTTTTACTTTCTCTTTTACAATTAAGTGTATTGTATTGGTAAGATGATTGGACTCATGATAGTACTGATCCAAACTTTTGTTAAGGGATCAAGGCTGATTTGAAAACTCTAAAGTTAAAATGATCTGATTAACATTTGTCAAGATCATTTCATTTCACCATCCATCCATCACATATCTCTAAGGAAAGTGGCTGTAGTTTGTCCTTTTTAAAAGTTAATCATGGATTCAAATCATACTTTTGAGATATGGGCTACTCTGGGATTTGTTTAAACTTTCGATTTTGGATTCTTTAGGTTCAAAAATAGTTGATCTTATTCTAGAACAATTGTGGTTGAACGAATGTTAATGAGGCTGTACATTAAAAGGACCTTATGAACATTCTACTGGAAAGGATTCAATTGAATGAATTAACAACATACCCGAACTTTTTGAGCTTTAATTATTACGGATTATTAAGAACTGTTAATTAATTTCGTTCGTACCATCTCCAAACCCCCCAACACTTCCCCTTTTAATACCCAGTCATTTAAATCAATAATTTAACAAGTTAGGGGAATGGTTAAAAATCTTGTTTTTATTTTAATCAGGCTGCCAGAAATTTCCTGTATTTGGCAACACTGCTATAACTACTATTTTTCTGTTATTTTTGTTGTATGTTGTTTGTAAGTTTTCTGTAAGTGTAACCGTTTTGTTGTTGCTGTTATAGTGTGACGCCCTAAAAATATTTTATTTATTTTTTTTTTATTATTTTTATATTTTATTAGAGAAAGAGAAAGATTTTTCATGAGTGTATTTTATAGATTCATTGAATTGAGCGAAAATACAAATATTTGTTATTTTTTTGTTTCTATACATTTACTACGCAATTTTGTGTGATTGTATTGGTGGTGTTGTTATTGTTGGTACTGTCATTACTTATTGTTTTGTTGCTGCTGTTGACAGTTGTTGTTACTTTATTGCTGCTCTTATTACTGCTGTTGTTAGTATATATTCTTGTTCTATCGGTTTTGCATTGTGTTCTCGATATTCTGCGTTTTTTTTTTATTGTTTAAGACTTATTTATCGTGTGTTTTTTTTGCAATTTTTCTCTATTTTTCTTTTGACATTTTCCCAATTTCAAAAGCCGGCTCATTAACAGTCTTTTATGCGTAATTGATGGGATTTTTTCTTTTATTTATATATGTATGTATATATTTTTAGCCTTTTTATCATTATTCCCTATTTTTCAATGGAATTTTAAGAAAATGGCAAATGTCACACACAAACACTGTCTGACAAACTCATACATTTTGTAATTTAATTAAGAGATAAAGTGTTTATAGCTCTCGCTTCAACGGACTTGTAAATAAACACACACATACATAGATGGATGCCAGACAGCATTGCTCGTCATTCTTTTATTCCATCTTCTTATGCAAGACAATTGATAATAAATAGGGATAATCATTAAATGGCATTATTTCTCTGGATATTGAAATAAAATTAAGAATCCTGTTAATGATCTTTTTTTTACTAAAGGCGTTAAAATTAATTTTGAAGGATTACGCAGAAAATCCAGAGAATTTTTTTTAAGAATCATCCTTTCTACTTCTTACAATTTTATTTTAAATTTAATTTGACTTCTTAATATGAAACCGTTAAAAGTTCCTGTTACATACACTTATCCTCTTAAACACAAATGTCACAATAAATTTTGGTCACTACCTCACTCCTTCATCACAAATTATTTATCCTTCTGCCTAAACTTTTCAAATTCATAAGTATTCCCACAAATTACTTATTTATGTACTTACCACAAATGTGCTTTTGATCTAACCATTGTAATTCTCATTAGTTTAAGAAAAAATATTTTATAACGATTTTTAACTTTTAATGAAGTCCTTCGAGAGAAAAAACCAAGAAATATTGTATGAGTTTGGATTGCTGTCAAACCATATTCAAATTATAATTGAACCATTAACTAAACTTAACATATGGTAAAGATGTGTAAATTTAATATCCATTTCCATTCTATGTGCGTTTGTGAGAAACGCACGTAGACTTACTTACTTACTCCTGCTGTCAATATGAAATAAGCATGGGTATCCTTTATTAAAGACATATTAAAATTTCTCTTTTGAAACCTTAAACCCATTATTAGATGTGGTCACTTTTTGAATATTTTATGTGGAATATAAAGAGATGGGTAGGAAAAGTTATTAAGAAATGCTCTTTTAGAAAAATATGATATTTATGGGCTATAAATTGCGCTAAAGATTAGATTGTAGACTAGACTATAGACTAGACTATAGACTAGACTATAGGCTAGACTATAGACTAGACTATAGACTAGACTATAGACTAGACTATAGACTAGACTATAGACTAGACTATAGACTAGACTATAGACTAGACTATAGACTAGACTATAGACTAGACTATAGACTAGACTATAGACTAGACTATAGACTAGACTATAGACTAGACTATAGACTAGACTATAGACTAGACTATAGACTAGACTATAGACTAGACTATAGACTAGACTATAGACTAGACTATAGACTAGACTATAGACTAGACTATAGACTAGACTACAGACTAGACTATAGACTAGACTATAGACTAGACCAGACGTCGGCGCTAGTATTGTTCTGACAACGAAGATTTTCGGCAAATTACATGTACACAACACGATCGCATACGAACCTCTAAACAAGAGCATCAAAAATACAAATATTTTATTTAGTTGCTTGACAGCATTCTGCAAAGCAGGTTGATGTCGCTTTGTTAAAGAAATTGCAAACACAACTTGAAAAAAGCAAAAACAACTTGCAAAAGCAAGAGCATAATTTACAAAAACAACGTACACTCTAAATAATTTTCTAGAATGCATAACAATGAAAGTAAATAAGTTAATCTTGTTTCATACTTTTTTTGTACATTTTAAATAGAAATGTTGTTTCTTTGTAAAGAAATTATCATTCTTAAGTACATTGATTACACATTGTTTATAAATATTCCCATTTTACAGTAATGCAATTTAATCTTCAAAATTAAAAATAACCAAATATTTTTTTCAGTGCAATTTCAATGAAAAAATGCCAATAGTGTGTGTGTAGTGGTGATTTTTTTATCTGCCTCTCTATCCGCCGGTATATGGACTAGACTATAGACTAGACTATAGACTAGACTATAGACTAGACTATAGACTAGACTATAGACTAGACTATAGACTAGACTATAGACTAGACTATAGACTAGACTATAGATTAGACTATAGACTAGACTATAGACTAGACTATAGACTAGACTATAGACTAGACTATAGACTAGACTATAGACTAGACTATAGACTAGACTATAGACTAGACTATAGACTAGACTATAGACTAGACTATAGACTAGACTATAGACTAGGCTATAGACTAGACTATAGACTAGACTATAGACTAGACTATAGACTAGACTATAGACTAGACTATAGACTAGACTATAGACTAGACTATAGACTAGACTATAGACTAGACTATAGACTAGCCTATAGACTAGACTATAGACTAGACTATAGACTAGCCTATAGACTAGACTATAGACTAGACTATAGACTAGACTATAGACTAAACTATAGACTAGACTATAGACTAGACTATTGACTAGACTATAGACTAGACTATAGACTAGACTATAGACTAGACTATAGACTAGACTATAGACTAGACTATAGACTAGACTATAGACTAGACTATAGACTAGACTATAGACTAGACTATAGACTAGACTATAGACTAGACTATAGACTAGACTATAGACTAGACTATAGACTAGACTATAGACTAGACTATAGACTAGACTATAGACTAGACTATAGACTAGACTATAGACTAGACTATAGACTAGACTATATACTAGACTATAGACTAGACTATAGACTAGACTATAGACTAGACTATAGACTAGACTATAGACTAGACTATTGACTAGAATAGACTAGACTATAGACTAGACTTTAGACTAGACTATAGACTAGACTATAGACTAGACTATAGACTAGACTATAGACTAGACTATAGACTAGACTATAGACTAGACTATAGACTAGACTATAGACTAGACTATAGACTAGACTATAGACTAGACTATAGACTAGACTATAGACTAGACTATAGACTAGACTATAGACTAGACTATAGACTAGACTATAGACTAGACTATAGACTAGACTATAGACTAGACTATAGACTAGACTATAGACTAGACTATAGACTAGACTATAGACTAGACTATAGACTAGACTATAGACTAGACTATAGACTAGACTATAGACTAGACTATAGACTAGACTATAGACTAGACTATAGACTAGACTATAGACTAGACTATAGACTAGACTATAGACTAGACTATAGACTAGACTATAGACTAGACTGTAGACTAGACTATAGACTAGACTATAGACTAGACTATAGACTAGACTATAGACTAGACTATAGACTAGACTATAGACTAGACTACAGACTAGACTATAGACTAGACTATAGACTAGACTATAGACTAGACTATAGACTAGACTATAGACTAGACTAGACTATAGACTAGACTATAGACTAGTCTATTGACTAGACTATAGACTAGACTATAGACTAGTCTATTGACTAGACTATAGACTAGGCTATAGACTAGACTATAGACTAGGCTATAGACTAGACTATAGACTAGACCATAGACTAGACTATATACTAGGCTATAGAATAGACTATAGACTACACTATATAATAGCCTATAGAATAGACTATAGACTAGACTATATACTAGCCTATATACTAGACTACAACATATTAAATATTTAAGATTTTATTTCAAACATTATCGCTTTTTATAGAAATTCATTCAACATTATCTCGTTTAGAACATTTTCGCTTGTTTCACTAGAACATTTTATCTTTTATATCTTTTTATAGAAAATTTTCAGTTTACTCTCGTACCAACGACTGCCCAACTCCTGTGTTATTTTAAATTATGTAGTAATATTGTATTTTGTTAATAAGTTGGTTGTATTTTACATTTATATTTAACATTATAGAAGACATAAATATTTGGTTAGATCTGACTTTAATGCCATTGAGATTTCATTTGGGTTTTCGGTGTAAAAGAATCTTAAATTCCCTTTAGGCTTTACGTACTTATACTAACTTACAAACTAACGTATGTACATACGTTTGAATGTAACGTAGACATAGTCGTGTTACACCACCACAACTAGACGGTATTGTATGGAATGTGAATTGCTAAATATGAATGTGTGGGTAAAGACATACTCATACAAATATATACTTTATAATGCAGAGAAAATCTGTAACATAAAAATTACACCACAACATGATGAAATAAAAAGAAACGAAAATGAAACCTCAAAGCAACCCTCATCCAAACAGCCCACATCCTTTTTGTTAAACACATACTTTACACTCACACACATACATACAGTGACATTTAAACAAATACATACATCTTCTAAAAACTGATACCCTCAAATCTCTTTTTGAACCTCTCAAATAACTAACAGAGACTCTTATTAAACAAAACGAACACAAAAAAGTTTTATATGTTTCTTTTTGATTGTTGTAATACAAAAAAATGTAAAAAAAAAAGAAATTGAAACATTTTTCAAGGTGTTTTTTTCTTTTGTTTTGCCCACGTTTCGTTACACATAGAATAAAAAAAGCTCTCTCACACTCATACTTATACAATTGTAATTGTATGGACCAGAGATGTAAACTGGTGAATTACAAATTGTAACAACTGAATTGAAAATGTCCTTAATTTTTGTCAGATTTTGTTTTTAACATTTATTGTTACTGTTTCAAACCATTTCACTGCGAACATAAGGCTGCTGGGGTACTGAGGGGAATTCTTTACATGCATATGGTTCATTTGTAATTTGAAGCTAAATTTGTCTAATGAAAATATTTCTTAATGCATGAGATATATATGTCTGTGTATGTTTATATATTCTTTTCATTTATCATATATTAGGATGACCCCATTTTAAATAAAAGTTTTTCTTGTTTTCCTCAAAATTAATGGTTATTTACTTGGTTGGTTTTTCATGTTAGTTCACTACACATAAACAGGCAAGTAGTGTCGAAAGGATTTAGTTTTGAAAAGTTAATCCAATTCACACTATAAGCCATAATTATATAGTCTAGACAAATATTACTTTCTAAATTATCTTATCGTTTGGAAGGTGTCCTAGCAGAGAAGGGAAAAAACCGTTTATTCATCATTCTTTTAACCAGAGGAACCTAATAGAAATATTTTTCTCTTTATTATTAAAAAATTTTCGAAAAATTCTCTTTTTGTTTTGAAAATTTTGAAATAATTTCTCGAAATTAAAAGAATATCTTTTGTATGTAAATTTTTCAAAATTTTCTCTTATTATTCAAATTATTTGTTTAATTTCACTTTTTATAGAAATTTTTTTAAGTTTTCTTATATTTATTAAACATTTATTAAACATACATGTTCTGAATACTGTAAACTGTATTGTAAAAAATTTTAAAAAATTTCTTTTGTTTAACAATTTCAAAAAAAATTTTACTTTTTCATTTTTATTTTTATATTTATTGAACATTTTTATAAAAAAAAATCCTCCTTTTTACTGAAAATTTTTAAAAATTTCTATTTAAAAAAATTCCTTTGTACAGAAAATTTCTCATTTTTGTAGAAAATTTCACATTTTAATAGAAAATTTTACTTTTTTTAAAAAAAATTTTACTTTTTTTAAAATTTTCGAAAAAATTGTAATTAAAAAAATTACACTTTTTATAGGATATATAATTTTTTACTCAGATGGAGGTATATTGATTTTGTCATTTCGTTTGTATCACATCGACCCACAAAAGTATATATATATTCAGGATCCTGACAAAATTCTAATATGATCTAGCCTTGTGCGTTTGTCTGTCTGTTGTAAGCACGTTCTAACGAAAAGAGATAGAGTTGACATTTTACCCAATATTGCCCAGCAATATCGGTCCACGTTTTCGCATAGCTCTCCAGACAAATGACCCCTCTGAAAAGAGCGTCATAACTGGTTTAAAAATACCGATGAAATTCCAGATGTATAATCCATAAGTAATTCTATCCCATATATAAGGTCCCCTTCAGAAAATGACTCTAACGCTCATTACTGGCTGCGAGAACAGCAATTTAATTTAATACATGAGACCAAAATTTCTGTAACAACTTTCGTGAGGATCACTCCATAATTAGCCCTATTCCCCATATAAGGTCTACTTCAGAAAGTGTCTTTAACGTTCATTAGTACCTAAGAAACGCGAGTACAGCGATGAAATTTCACATAAAGAAGTTTTATATGAACCAAAATCTTTCTACCAAATTTTGTGAGGATCGTCTATATAAACTCTATATAGACAATCATGGGTGCTTTGCTACCCAATCAAAATACAAATTCAAAAATACCAAACACATTGTCTGTTTTGTTACTAGTTTCTATACAAAAAGTATTATTTGAAACATACAATTGGGATAGAGAAATTGTGGAATAAATTCTACTTTTGTGGAAAGTTCATATGACTCAAATCTGCAATCATTTGTTCCGAAAAATGTGCTTTAAAAAAGTACTAAACAATTTATCGAATTTGATACCTAAAAACCATAATAATATACCAATTCATAGCTTATTTCGTATGAAAATTAAATTTCCCGTTTTTCCCCTTTATAATACTTTTTCCCTAAAAAAAATAGCAAAAATTTTATTAAAATAAATATTATACAGTTTGTTCGAAAAAGTTTTCTTAATGTGCTAAAAAAGTACCAAAAAATAAGTTTTCTCCCTTTACCGCCCAAAAAAAGACGGATTAAAAAAAAACAAGTAAGAGTTTTATATTCGGCTGTGCCGAATCTTATATACCCTTCACCATGATGTGTAAAAAACAGTCATTAAGAATTTTATTACAAAAAATTAAAAATACCAATTGTAACCCATTTTATACGATCTAAATTAATCCGGGATCTACATGCTTAACTTCATATTTCTAGGTTTAATATTATAGAAAATTCAAAAAGTACCTTTTGTAGAATGAAAAGTACCAAAAAGTCCCCTTTTGTGTGTTCTAGCCTAATCCTGGCTCTACATACTTAATTTCATGTTTCTAAGTTTAATATTATAGAAAATTCAAAAAGAACCATTTGTAGAACAAAAAAGTACCAAAAAGTCCCTTTTTATAGGTTCTTACCTAGTCAAGGTCCTACATGTTAAATATCATGTTTTAGCATGTAGGACACAAGCTAAATTTCATGTTTCTAGGTTCAATATTATAGAAAATTCAAAAAGTACATTTTGTAGAACGAAAAAGTACCAAAAAAGTCTCCCTTTATAGGTTCTTAACAAGTCAAGGCCTTACATGCTAATGTCATGTTTTTAGGTTCAATATTATAGAAAATTCAAAAAGTACATTTTGTAGAACGAAAAAGTACCAAAAAGTCCCATTTTATAGGTTCTTACCTAGTCAAGGTCCTACATTCTAAATTTCATGTGTCTTGGTTCAATATTATAGAAAATTCAAAAAAGTACCTTATATAGAACGAAAAAGTACTAAAAAGTCCCCTTTAATGTGTTCAGAAAAATTTCAAAAATTTCGTTTTATAAAAATGTTTGCATTTATCTGTTTTTTATAGGAGATTTTCAATATTTTTTTCTTTTGAAAAATGTTCCTAATACTGATACCTTCCTAATACCCCTGTAAATATGTATTTAACAGTTTCCCACTTATATCTTCTACAAATTTGTACTTTTTTCCTTTTTTTTTAATGTTTTATTATTATATTTTTTTCTTAACTCAAGTATACCTCTTGTAATACTTTAGTTCTAATTTAACTTTATATTTGTTCATTCGTTGTTGTTCTTTACTTTCTTTTCGATGAAAAAAGAAAAAAAAAATAAATTCTTTTATATTTCATCTTATCATCTTCCATGTCGTCATCTCTTTACACACGTATCTTCATTTGTTTTTTGTTACTACAACATTTTCCGTTGTTTTTATTATTATTTTTTTTGCAACATTGTTGTTAACAATTTATATTTAACACCCTTCTTTAGATTTTGTTTATATGTAGTTAAACATGTGTGAAGGTAGGTGGGTAAATTGGAAATTTTTCAAAAAAAAAATTTTTTTCGCTAAAATTCCATGATTTTATATAAAAATTCAACTTTTCAAACTTTATTTTTCACCAAAATTGTTTTAATTTTTTTAATTTTTATATTAATTACCTTATTGTAATGTAAAAAGGTGTGAATCAAATAAATTCATAGTTTTTTTTACACTAAGAAGATTTCAAACTTATCCATCTTTAAAAGATGACAAGAAAGCTTAAATAACATTAAGTCTTTATCTTACAGTGTCACTAACCAATTTTCAATCCTTTTTTTTTTGTGTTATTCGTCAGCTTGAAATGCAAGACAATAACAAGACACACTCAGCTCATACCACACACCTGACGACATGTTCTCAAATACATACATACATATGTACTTGCAACATTGTTTTTACTTAACATTTTATTATTGTTGTAAATTTTTTTCCTTGTATATATTTTCATCGGCTTTTTTCCTTGTTGTTCATGTTTGAAAATAAAAAAAAAAAAAAAATCAAGGTGTATATTTCTATAGCTGATGATGTACGTATACGTACAGGTGTATGCGTGCGTGTATCTACTATGAGTTCAAGTGTGGCTGTTAGCCTGCCGTGTTACACGTTCTTTAGTAGTAAGAGTAAACAAAAAAAAACACATTCTTGTTTTTTCTTTTATTTTTATAAATATTTTTTTATTTTTGCTTTTTCAGTTATTTTCTTTTTTTGGTTTTCATTTAATTCCACCTTTTTGTATATGAATGTCGTCTCATGTGTATTGTTTGAGTTTAGAGCTTTACTTGATGTCAAAATAATAAAACCTTTACTATACTTATATACACAGTTACACGATATTTTTGTACTCTTTTACACATGTGTACTTTTTGTCATCAATCAAATATTACACAAAAAAAAAATAAATGAAATATTACAACAAGGAACTGAGGGCAACAAAAAAACTTATTTACTATATGTATGTACATAAAGATTTTCCGAGATTAGATTTTTTTATTGTTTTTTTTTTCAATCGTCCTTTTTTTGAAATCAATGTATTTCACTGATTAAAACAAAGAATAAAACTACTACTGTTTATATAATATTATTATTTGTTTGCAACGGGGGTGGACAATATTAAGAAAAATATTTTCAATAGTCCCGCATTATAAGAGATTTTGACAGCCGCAAAAATGCTGATTAAACTTCCAGTAATAACCAGCCGTGTAAATTATTAAGGTTTTAAAGATGCCTTAAAATTAATAATGCCGGTCAGATGATATCGAACTCTAGTTGTTAGATTGAAACTCGTACCTCGATCTTTATAGGGGCGCCTTTTATTATGATAGAGATAGACTAGGTTATATAGACTAGACTATAGACTAGACTATAGACTAGGTTATATAGACTAGACTATAGACTAGACTATAGACTAGACTATAGACTAGACTATAGACTAGACTATAGACTAGACTATAGACTAGACTATAGACTAGACTATAGACTACTAGACTATAGACTAGACTATAGACTAGACTATAGACTAGACTATAGACTAGACTATAGACTAGACTATAGACTAGACTATAGACTAGACTATAGACTAGACTATAGACTAGACTATAGACTAGACTATAGACTAGACTATAGACTAGACTATAGACTAGACTATAGACTAGACTATAGACTAGACTATAGACTAGACTATAGACTAGACTATAGACTAGACTATAGACTAGACTATAGACTAGACTATAGACTAGACTATAGACTAGACTATAGACTAGACTATAGAACTAGACTATAGACTAGACTATAGACTAGACTATAGACTAGACTATAGACTAGACTATAGACTAGACTATAGACTAGACTATAGACTAGACTATAGACTAGACTATAGCCTAGACTATAGACTAGACTATAGACTAGACTATAGACTAGACTATAGCCTAGACTATAGACTAGACTATAGACTAGACTATAGACTAGACTATAGACTAGACTATAGACTAGACTATAGACTAGACTTTAGACTAGACTATAAACTAGACTATAGAGTAGACTATAGACTAGACTATAGAGTAGGCTATAGACTAGACTATAGACTAGACTATAAACTAGACTATAGAGTAGACTATAGACTAGACTATAGACTAGGCTATAGACTAGACTATAGACTAGACTATAGACTAGACTATAGACTAGACTATAAACTAGACTATTAACTAGACTATAGACTAGACTATAGACTAGACTATAGACTAGACTATAAACTAGACTATAGACTATAGACGGGCAAGACTTTTGTCTGGACTATAGACTAGACTATAGTTTGGACTATAGACTAAACTATAGTGTGGACTGTTGACTAGTCTTGACTATAGACTGCAATGTTTTAGTCTGGGCTACAGTTTGGACTATAGTCTAGAGTAAAGACTATACTAGTCTTTGAAATAATAAAATTTTCGCAAGCAAGTATTATATCTGGTGCACAGGTTGTCCTTACCCGCATATTTAAGATGATGTCAAATACATTTGAACTATAGAGTTTTTGGAAAGGTTTATTGTACATTTTTTTTTTTGTTCTTCATGTTATTTGCTTTCTATTTTTTTTGTAGCTACGTTGATAATAAATTACCAGGTCGTGATCAACAAAAAGTTGCTGAATAAACATATTAAATGAAAAAAGTTTTTGTTCATTGTATGTTTATTTTTATTTTCTTCTTCTACTCTTTGCGCAAATCATATTAATACGAACATTTTCAATTGTCAGGCGTTGACAATGTTTTATCAATACATCATATTGATGATGTTTTTTTGTTTATACTTAGTTTAAAGACTATGTTATAATATTTATGGTAAAAAATGGCAAAAAGATTTTATATAATAATTTTGTAAAGAAAAATAATCAATGTTTAAGAAATTTAAAAAATCTAACAAAAGAAATTCTGTTGACAAATATGAAGTTAACTATTTGATCCTTAATTAAAAAAAATTAAGTCTGTTGCCATTTTTGCTTTAATTTATAACATTTCCCTGCAGGCCCTGTAGGCCCACAAATTGTTATGCGTGGCATAATTCATTTATAAACCTCTATTGTTTATAAATAATTTATATTATTTTAATTTTAAATATAAATTTTACCCTTTAACAATGTTGCCAACATGTGAACATTCTTGAAAAAATATTTGTAAAATATGAGTGTGTTTTGTTAATTTTCAACATGAATACAAACATACATATATACATATGTATGTATGTACGATGATACCCACCAGTTCATCATAAACATTAAGTTTATTTAGTATTTTAATACAAATATTTATAAATAGATTATCAAATTTATTTATTACACAGTTGCATGCAAAAAAAAATCTATAAACAATTTATATGTTTGCACTTAAAATTTCATATTTAAACAAATAACAATGAACGAAGAAAACAAATGAAATAAAACAAAACATACATATGTATTTTCACATTTAATTAAACTATAAAAGCAGACCACAACAGATCATTCAATGTAATAACCACAAAACTACAACCGCATAAATTATTTAAGGATGTTGAAAAGTTTAAATTATATTAAATACAAATAATGTAAATATTTACTCATTTTCTATATACGTATACATACATATACATACATATATACATACATACATACATACATACATACATACATACATACATACATACATACATACATACATACATACATACCAACATATACTAAACTACTTTGTAGTTTATAGCTACAAATGGAAATAAATATTTATATATTTAAAATTTGCAATTAATATATACTGCTGCACAGTGTTGCAGAATATCAATTTTCTACTACGCCTGGTCATCTGTTTAGTCCATTATTTTAAACATAAAAAAATTGTGTATAAATATATACATATAACAATGACTATAGGCATATAGACTATACTATAAACTAGACTATAGACTAGACTATAAACTAGACTATAGACTAGACTATAAACTAGACTATAGACTAGACTATAGACTAGACTATAGACTAGACTATAGACTAGACTATAGACTAGACTATAGACTAGACTATAGACTAGACTATAGACTAGACTATAGACTAGACTATAGACTATACTATAGACTAGACTATAGACTAGACTATAGACTAGACTATAGACTAGACTATAGACTAGACTATAGACTAGACTATAGACTAGACTATAGACTAGACTAAAGACTAGACTATAGACTAGACTATAGACTAGACTATAGACTAGACTATAGACTAGACTATAGACTAGACTATAGACTAGACTATAGACTAACTATAGACTAGACTATAGACTAGACTATAGACTAGACTATAGACTAGACTATAGACTAGACTATAGACTAGACTATAGACTAGACTATAGACTAGACTATAGACTAGACTATAGACTAGACTATAGACTAGACTATAGACTAGACTATAGACTAGACTATAGACTAGACTATAGACTAGACTATAGACTAGACTATAGACTAGACTATAGACTAGACTATAGACTATAGACTAGACTAAAGACTAGACTATAGACTAGACTATATACTAGACTATAGACTAGACTATAGACTAGACTATAGACTAGACTATAGACTAGACTATAGACTAGACTATAGACTAGACTATAGACTAGACTAGAGACTAGACTATAGACTAGACTATAGACTAGACTATAGACTAGACTAGAGACTAGACTATAGACTAGACTATAGACTAGACTATAGACTAGACTATAGACTAGACTATAGACTAGACTATAGACTAGACTATAGACTAGACTATAGACTAGACTATAGACTAGACTATAGACTAGACTATAGACTAGACTATAGACTAGACTATAGACTAGACTATAGACTAGACTATAGACTAGACTATAGACTAGACTATAGACTAGACTATAGACTAGACTATAGACTAGACTATAGACTAGACTATAGACTAGACTATAGACTAGACTATAGACTAGACTATAGACTAGACTATAGACTAGACTATAGACTAGACTATAGACTAGACTATAGACTAGACTATAGACTAGACTATAGACTAGACTATAGACTAGACTATAGACTAGACTATAGACTAGACTATAGACTAGACTATAGACTAGACTATAGACTAGACTATAGACTAGACTATAGACTAGACTATAGACTAGACTATAGACTAGACTATAGACTAGACTATAGACTAGACTATAGACTAGACTATAGACTAGACTATAGACTAGACTATAGACTAGACTAAGACTAGACTATAGACTAGACTATAGACTAGACTATAGACTAGACTATAGACTAGACTATAGACTAGACTATAGACTAGACTATAGACTAGACTATAGACTAGACTATAGACTAGACTATAGACTAGACTATAGACTAGACTATAGACTAGACTATAGACTAGACTATAGACTAAAGACTTGACTATAGACTAGACTATAGACTAGACTATGGACTAGACTATAGACTAGAATATAGACTAGACTATACCCTAGACTATAGATTAGACTATAGACCAGACTATAGACCAGACTATAGATTAAACTATAGACTATAGACTAGACTATAGACTAGGCTATAGACTAAACTATTGACTAGACTATAGACTGGACTATAGACTAGACTACAGACTAGACTATAGACTAGACTACAGACTAGACTATAGACTTGACTAGAGACTAGACTATAGAATAGACTATAGAATAGACTATAGACTAGACTATAGACTAGACTATAGACTAGACTATAGACAAGACTATAGACTAGACTATAGACTTGACTAGATACTAGACTATAGAATAGACTATAGACTAGACTATAGACTAGACTGTACTAGACTAGACTAGACTATAGACTAGACTATAGACTAGACTTTAGACTAGACTATAGACTAGACTATAGACTAGACTATAGACTACACTATAGACTAGACTATTGACTAAACTATAGACTAAACTATAGACTAGACTATAGAATAGACTATAGACTAAACTATAGACTAGACTATAGACTAGACTATAGATTAGACTATTGACTAGACTATAGACTAGACTATAGGCTACAGATTATAGACTATAGTCTACAGATTATAGACAATATTATAGTTGTTGTTGCAGGGTGTGCTACAGTCGTTCATGACTGACTATTCCTGTTTTCATATTTTATTTTATTAGGCTATAGACTGGACTATAGACTAGACTATAGACTCGACTATAGACTAGGCTATAGACTAGACTATAGACTAGAATATAGACTAGACTATAGACTAGGCTATAGACTAAACTATTGACTAGACTATAGACTAGACTATGGACTAGACTACAGACTAGACTATAGACTTGACTAGAGACTAGACTATAGAATAGACTATAGAATAGACTATAGACTAGACTATAGACTAGACTATAGACTAGACTATAGACAAGACTATAGACTAGACTATAGACTTGACTAGAGACTAGACTATAGAATAGACTATAGACTAGACTATAGACTAGACTGTAGACTAGACTATAGACTAGACTATAGACTAGACTTTAGACTAGACTATAGACTAGACTATAGACTACACTATAGACTGGACTATAGACTAAACTATAGACTAAACTATAGACTAGACTATAGACTAGACTATAGACTAAACTATAGACTAGACTATAGACTAGACTATAGATTAGACTATTGACTAGACTATAGACTAGACTATAGGCTACAGATTATAGACTATAGTCTACAGATTATAGACAATATTATAGTTGTTGTTGCAGGGTGTGCTACAGTCGTTCATGACTGACTATTCCTGTTTTCATATTTTATTTACTATTTGAAAATGATCAACAAAAACCTTAAATTTGGTTTAATTAATATTTTTACTAACTAAACTCTCTATACACAATAATTATCTAACAAAATGTATTTTAGTTTAAATGTCAATCAGTCTATGTCTTCCTGTCTATACTCAATGACATGCATTGTTACTAAACATTTGAGAATTGTATTTAATA
>NC_060953.1:48648272-48690772 GCF_022045245.1 Lucilia cuprina | reverse complement strand
GGAGATGGACTACATGTTCGAGCAAAGTGACAGAAAGCACTATAAAAACGTTAATGGAAGGGTTTCCGAAAAGGGTTCAAATTTTCATCACTAGTAATTAAAATTATAAAAATATTTTTTTTTTGTAAATTGTAATAATATTTTGAATCAAATAAAAAAAAAAATAAAGCTGTAAGTTTAGTGGTTTCTTTTTTTAACATATATGTATGTTAAGAATTTTTCGATCTCACTCCTTATCTATCTATCTATCTATCTATCTATCTATCTATCTATCTATCTATCTATCTATCTATCTATCTATCTATCTATCTATCTATATCTATCTATCTACCTATCAATCTATCTATCTATCTATCGATCGATCTATCTATCTATCTATCTATCTATCTATCTATCTATCTATCTATCTATCTATCTATCTATCTATCTATCTATCTATCTATCTATCTATCTATCTATTTATCTATCTATCTATCTATCTATCTATCTATCTATCTATCTATCTATCTATCTATCTATCTATCTATCTATCTATGTATCTATGTATGTATCTATCGATGTATCTATCTATCTATCTATCGATCGATCTATCTATCTATCTATCTATCTATCTATCTATCTATCTATCTATCTATATATCTATCTATCTATCTATCTATCTATCTATCTATCTATCTATCTATCTATCTATCTATCTATCTATCTATCTATCTATCTATCTATCTATCTATCTATCGATCTATCTATCTATCTATCTATCTATCTATCTATCTATCTATCTATCTATCTATCTATCTATCTATCTATCTATCTATCTATCTATCTATCTATCTATCTATGTATCTATCTATGTATGTATCTATCGATGTATCTATCTATCTATCTATCTATCTATCTATCTATCTATCTATCTATCTATCTATCTATCTATCTATCTATTTATCTATTTATCTATTTATCTATTTATCTATCTATCTATCTATCTATCTATCTATCTATCTATCTATCTATCTCTATTTATTTATTTATTTATTTATTTATTTATTTATTTATTTATTTATTTATTTATTTATTTATTTATTTATTTATTTATTTATTTATCTATCTATCTATCTATCTATCTATCTATCTATCTATCTATCTATCTATCTATCTATCTATCTATCTATCTATCTATCTATCTATCTATCTATCTATCTATCTATCTATCTATCTATCTATCTATCTATCTATCGATCTATCCATCTATCTATCTATCTATCTATCTATCTATCTATCTATCTATCTATCTATCTATCTATCTATCTATCTATCTGTCTATCTATCTATCTATCTATCTATCTATCTATCTATCTATCTATCTATCTATCTATCTATCTATCTCCCGTTCTAACTATATTCATTGTGTCTTATCTATAGTTCATCCCATATATCTATTATTTTTGTAATTTTATTATAATATTTAATTAATTTTCTAATTGTATTCTTGTGTTATTACACTTCCATTGCAGATATGGTACTATTGTATCAGCCAAAGCTATTTTTGATAAAACAACAAAAAAATGTAAAGGTAAGTTAGTTCGGAGATTTTTCATTATTTTCTTATCATCCTCACAGATTTCTTAACACAAAAAAAAAATTACATAAAATTTTCTTACAAAAAAACTCAAAAGAAATTCAAGATATTTTACAAAATGATAATATTAAATAATAATTTTGTTCTAATAATGAAATTTTGTTATCTTTTTTATGTTCATATCTTTTTTTTTTTTTGACATATTCTACTTGTTCCCAAAACTTCTTTCTGAACATTATTTTTAATACAAAAAAAATATATTCGTTGTTATTTTCTTCTTCTTCTATTTCTTTTATTCTTTCTGTATATTTTCAGGTTATGGTTTTGTAGATTTTGAATCACCAGCATACGCTGATAATGCCGTTAAATCGTTGCAGGCAAAAGGCATTAAAGCACAAATGGCAAAAGTGGGTGTTTGGGTGCTACTTAGGCCGGCCATTGTACGTTTTTCTTTGTTCAAAATTTTTATTTCATTTTTTATGTTTTTTTTTTCTTTATTTTTTTGTTAACGTGCTTTTATGATTTTTTATTTTTTTTTTTTTTTTTGTTATAAATTTTCGGTTGTTTGTTGCATGCAAGTATAATTAGTCTTGAAGGAAAGAGTGAGTGCAAGAGGCAAGAAATTGTTTAAGAAAAATTAAATGACATTTTTTTAAGGAGTTTTTTTTCACGTTTAAAGAAAGACAGTCAGAAAATCTAAAAAGAATTCTTTAGATATTTGTTGTTTTTTTTTTGTAATTTTTTTAATTAACAAACATACATAGAGATTTTTACAGTTTATACAAAATTAAATTAAACTACATGTGTATATGTCTGAAAAACAAACTACAAGAGTTGAGGACCTAAAGGTATATCGTTGTACAACATGTATATGTATATATATAAAACAGCCCTGAAATCTGTGAAATATCTTATATTTTTTTCATTTGTTTTTCTTTTTTTCGTTAAAACACTTATAAAAGGACATTTAAGCAACGTATTTATGAGTGTTTTGTTAGATAATATTTTTTTCAGTTTTGTTTTTTTATTATTTTTTTGTAAAATTTCTTCTTTTTAGTATTTAGTTAAACAAATGGTGTTTTTTATATCCATTTTAAATTTATTTTTTTAAATGATTTTTCTTTACAAAAAAAGAAGGATTAGTTAGTATTTATAGTTACAGTTATTATAAAGTATTTGTGTAAAAACTTTTAAGTTAATGGTGGAATTATAGTAGTAAATATTGTTTTTCTTTATTTTTTTAATAGTTTTAAAAATAATTCATGTTTTTATATCAGAAATTTGGTTCCTTAATCATGTTGTTGTCATGTTAATGACATATTGGCTTTAAGGATTTGTTATAGTTGAAAATAGTTTTCTATAGAGTTGTAAAAAAATCTTTAAAAATATTCTTTTAAAAATAAAACTGAAATTTTATGGAAAATTTAAATTCAAAATACAATTTAACAAATAAAAACATTTTGGTATATTGCTGGTAGACCGTTAATACTATAAAACCATTTCCGTCCGTATGTCCTTTGAATCCATGAGAAGGACTTATAAGATTAAATCAAATCCAAAATTTTAAAAATATTGGTTATAGTCCGACGAGAATTATTTCAGAATTTTTTTACTTTAATTTTTATTATTAGTGAAATAAATAATATGGATATAAACTAAGATCTTTTTACAATCGGCCCACTCAATTAAAAAATAAAAAAGTTGAAAACTTAAGACCAAAGTATACTCCTCTAATAGCTTGAGTTGTGCTGTATTCGAATTTGGTGTTAGAATTTTTACATTAGAGGTTTTTAAAACATCGTGTCATATATTTAAAAAAAGTTTCAGGACTTAAGACTTCCAAAACGCTATGTCACATTCTTTAAAACTACTCCATAGGTTAGTCCGTAGACTTGTCCTTAGATTAGTACATATACAAGTCCATAGACTAATCCAAAGACAAGACCATAGACTCGCACTAGTCCGTAGACTAATTAGATTAGACTTGTCCGTTAACTTGTTTAGACCGTAGACCAGTTCATAGTATAGTCCATAGACTAGTTCGAAGTCTAGTCAATAGACAAGTCCATTCCATAGACAAGTCTATAGACCATAGACCAGTACATAGTTTTTTCTATAGATTGATTCCTAGTCTAATCCATACATTAGTTCATAGTTTGGTCCATTAACTAATCTATAGACTAATCAAAAGACTAGTCCGTAGACTAGTCCGTTAATAAGTCCGCAGACTTTTTCATGGACTTGTCCGTTAACTTGTTTGTAAACTAGTCCGTAGACCAGTTCATAGTCCAATCCATAGACTTGTGCGAATTCTAATCAATAGACAACTCTATTGTCTAATCCATACACTAGTTTATAGAATAGTTGATAGATTAGTCCATAGACTAGTCCATAGTCTGGCCATTAACCAATTCATAGACTAATCAATGGACTAACTCATAGATAACGCAATGGACAAGTCCATAGAAAAGTACATAGAATAGTCAATAGTCGTTGACAAGCATATAGAATATAGAATAGTAGAAGACTATAGTCCATAGACTAGTCTATAACTTGTATATAGACTAGTTTATAAACAAGTCCACAGACTAGTCTATTCTATGGACTAGTCCATGGTCTTTTCTATAGATCAATTCATAGTCTAATCCATACACTAGTTCATAGAACAGTCTGTAGAATAGTTCATAGATAAGTCCGTAGACTAGTCCATAGTTTGGTCCATGAACTAATCCATAAACTAACTCATAGCCAAGTCCATAGAAATGTACATGAAATAGTCAATAGATTAGGTAGTTGATGAGGCAATAGACTAGTCTATATACCTATACATAGACTAGTTTAAAGTCAATCCCATAGACTAGTTCATTTAAATAGTCTGTAGACTAGTTCATAGCTTAGTCCCTAGACCATTCACCAAATTATCAACTAATCTATAGACCATATACTATTCCATAGAAAAGTATGGCATAGTCCATAGATTAGGTTATTGACGAGACCATAGAATAGAATATATACTAGTCTATACTTGTCCACAGATTATTTTATAAGGTAATCTATTGAATAGCCCATAAACTAGTCTATAGACAAGCCTATATAGACTATTCCATAGATTAGTTCATAGACCAGTCCATAGACAGTTCACACACCAGTCCGTAGACTAGTTCATTAATAGTCCATAAAATAGTATGGAATAGTTTATAGATTAGGTCGTTGACGTGACCATAGAATAGTCTATAAACTAGTCTATAAACTAGTCTAAATACTAGTCCATAGAATAGTCCATAAACAAGTTAATATACTCTATAGACAACTCTATAGATTAGTTCATAGACCAGTTCATAGAATTGTCTATGGAATATATCAAAGTCTAATTATAAGAATATTTCATAGACTTGTCCACAGTCTAGACCACAGGTTTTTTAATCTTAAAGACTAGTCCACAGATGCATAGCATGAAGTAGTTATTTAACGGATGGACTAGTAAAAAGTTCTAGATTTTTTTAATCTTTATGACACGATGTTGATTTCGAAATTCGAATTCCACTTATAACTTATTAAAAAACTTTAATTCCACCATTTTGTTTTTAGTTTTGTAAATAACATTTAGTTAATTTTCAAAAGGAGTAGTTGCTCTACTCCTAATTACAAACTAATAAATAATAATATTAAAATATATTATATACATAATATTAGTTTTTTTCCAAAATTATAAGTTTCTTATATTCAGTTTAATTTTTCAAAATTTTCAAATTGAAACTATTATATTGAAAATTAGTATTACAAAAAAATTCGAATTCTTAATATTTGGTAGCTTAGTTTGTTTCTCAAATGAGAAGTTTAAATATTATTTTAAATTATATTTTATAGGATTTTTCTTTGAATAGAAAGTTAAATTCTACTTAAAATTTTATTTAAAAAAAATTTTTGTAGGATTTTTTTGTTTGTTCAAATATAGTTTTTCTTTAAGATATTTGTATAATATGTTAAATAAAATATATATATAATTTTTTAGTAAGTCATAGTTAGGAGGATTTAGTAGAGAGTTTTTTTAAATAAATAAAATAGAGTTAAAAATAAAAATTAGTTAAACTTCCAGTAATTGGCAAAGTTGGGTTAAAGAAATAAAAGCTTAGACATTTTCAAAACTGAAGAAAAAATGATCTACTAACACACTGTCTTCCAAAAAAATTATTACCGCTTCCAAAAAGCTTCCAAAAAGTGATTTACAAGCATAAAAGCTTCTTTTAAATATCACCAAATTTTTCAATTATCTATAATTTCCAGAAGATTTTACAAACATTTACAAGTTTTGTTATTATAAAACTTAAAAGCTTAATAAGCTTAATAAACTTTTATATTTTTATATAATAGCTTTAAAAGCTCAACAGTTTCAAAGATCTTCATTAAAAAAAGTCCACTCTCAAAAGAAATATTTTCTCTTTATTATTCTCCGAATATTTCCGGGAACTTTAAAGAAAATCTCTATCTCTCTCTATTACAACTTTATTTCTTGTTTACCTTACACCTTTACATTTATTGGAAGTTTAAATTAGAAGTATTTGATTATTACTACTACAACTAGACCTACAGATATTTAAAGTATTTAGTGTAGATATGGACCGGCCTTAGAGAATTAAACAAAAAAATACATTTATTTATTATGAGTAAAAGTAGTCTTATTATAATATAGTAGTTAATTATGTAGTTAATATTTACTCTTATTAATATAAACAAATTAATAATATAATTCTTCTGGATATATATTCGAAACAAAAGCAACAAGAACAAGATCCAACAAATTTGTATATAACAAATTTGCCACCATATTTCAAAGAGACTGATTTAGAGAAAATGCTATCCAAGTACGGGCATGTGGTATCGACAAAAATCTTATGTGATGCACAAATGAATTCAAGAGGTAAATATGAGAAATTGCAGAACTTTAAGTAATATAAAAACTGGGGAGGTTAAAATCATGTATATACCAAGTCACGTATATACCAAGCCATTGTCTTCAAACTAGTTGATTAACTGGTCGAGTAACTATTCTCTAAGCTTGTCCATTAAATAGTCTCTTCACTAGAATTTTAACTAGTCTATGAACTAGACTATTGTCTGCTCTATGGTATGTGGACTTGACTGTAGACCAGTCTTTAGATTACTTTATTAACTAGTCTATGGATTATTCTATGAACTGGTCTATGGACTATTCTATGAACTATTCTATGGACTAGTCTATGTATTACAGTCTGAACAAGTCTACTGAATAGTGCATTGACCAGTTTATGATATCGTTTATAAACTATTCTATGGATAAGTCTATTGGCTCGGCTATGGATCAGTATATAGTATATTCACTAGGAAAGTCGACTGAATAATCAATTAGCTAGTCAATTGACTGTTCTATTATCTAGACGAACGACTAGTTTATAGATTAGTCTATGAACTAGTTTATGGACAAGTCTATTGGCTGGTTTGTGGTGTGGAACCAGTCTATTGGCTAGTTTGTGGACTTAGCTATGAACTTATCTCTAGATTAGTCTATGAACCATTCAATAGGCTAGTATATGAACTAGTGTATGGCCTGGTCTATTGTTTAGTCCATGGACTGGTCTATCGAGTTGTCGATGGACCATGGACTAATCTGTAAATCAGTTTATATGAAGTAGTCTATGAACTAGTCTCTGAACCAGTCTATGGACTAGTCGATTGATAAGTCTATGGACTAGCACATTGGCTATAGGTTGGAATATTGATTACACTATGACTAGTCTATTAAGTAGTCTTTGGTCTAGTCCATAGAAAAATCTATGGTCTAGTCTATTGATTAATCAATGATCTACTCTATGGAATATTCTTTGACATAGTCCATGGACTAGTCTATGAAGTAGTTTATGAGTTAGTCTATTTACTATGCAATTGACATGTCTATGGTTTATGGATAGGTCTATGGACTGGTCTATCGACTAATCTATTTACTAGTATATGAGCTAATGTACTGAGTAGTCTGTGGGCTAGTCTATAGACTAGTCTAGGGATTAGTCTACGGACTAGTCCGTGCTCTATGGTATGTGGACTTGACTGTAGACCAGTCTTTAGATTACTTTATTAACTAGTCTATGGATTATTCTATGAACTGGTCTATGGACTATTCTATGAACTATTCTATGGACTAGTCTATGTATTACAGTCTGAACAAGTCTACTGAATAGTGCATTGACCAGTTTATGATATCGTTTATAAACTATTCTATGTATAAGTCTATTGGCTCGGCTATGGATCAGTATATAGTCTATTCACTAGGAAAGTCGACTGAATATTCAATTAGCTAGTCAATTGACTGTTCTATTATCTAGACGAACGACTAGTTTATAGATTAGTCTATGAACTAGTTTATGGACAAGTCTATTGGCTGGTTTGTGGTGTGGAACCAGTCTATTGGCTAGTTTGTGGACTTAGCTATGAACTTATCTCTAGATTAGTCTATGAACCATTCATTAGGCTAGTATATGAACTAGTGTATGGTCTGGTCTATTGTTTAGTCCATGGACTGGTCTATCGAGTTGTCGATGGACCATGGACTAATCTGTAAATCAGTTGATATGAAGTAGTCTATGAACTAGTCTCTGAACCAGTCTATGGACTAGTCGATTGATAAGTCTATGGACTAGCACATTAGCTATAGGTTGGAATATTGATTACACTATGACTAGTCTATTAAGTAGTCTTTGGTCTAGGCCATAGAAAAATCTATGGTCTAGTCTATTGATTAATCAATGATCTACTCTATGGACTATTCTTTGACATAGTCCATGGACTAGTCTATGAAGTAGTTTATGAGTTAGTCTATTTACTATGCAATTGACATGTCTATGGTCTATGGACTGGTCTATCGACTAATCTATTTACTAGTATATGAGCTAATGTACTGAGTAGTCTGTGGGCTAGTCTATAGACTAGTCTAGGAATTAGTCTACGGACTAGTCCGTAGACTAGTGTATGGTCAAGCCTTTAAACTAGTTTATGGTATATACTTTTGATTAGTCAATGATCTAGTCCAAGTGTTATTCTATATAGTAGTCTATTAACAAGTCAATGGATTAATCTAAATCTGGTTTATCGACTAATCTACAAACGATTATATGGACTAGTATATGAGCTAGTCTATGAACTAGTTCATTTAGTAGTCCATACTGACAAATCAATGGACTAGTTCATTGACTAGAATATGGAATAGTATATGGGGTTTTTTATGGACTAGCCTGTGGACAAGTCTATTAGCTCCCCAGTTTCAAATAAATATATTTTTCTTTTCACTAAGAATCAAATTTTACCAACAAAATTGTAACATTACTCCCTTTAGGTGTGGGCTTTGCACGCATGGAAAGTCGTGAGAAATGTGAACAGATTATACAGGTTTTGAATGGTACTACAATACCGGGTGCTAATGATCCATTGGTGGTGAAATTCGCCGATAGTTGTTCGTCGGCTAAAAAGAATTTATTGAAGGCACGAGATCCCAATAATCGCTCACGTCTGGATATATCGGCCGGAACCACAGGTATGGAAAGTATACCTGTGACCCCTGATCCAGGGGCTCAGCAAAATGGTAGTACAGCTGGCTATACTCGTTTTGGTACACCCCAAATAGGTAGTTATCCATTGGCTAGTTCTCCCTGGATACCCGGCTATATGATGGCAGCCGCGGCCACACAACCCGCTACGGCCTTCGAAAATCAGGTAAGTGATTTTAAGGTTACGGGTATAAAACCAACAGAATTGTCTTATTTTGGAATTTTATCGCAATAATAGTATTTACAATTGGCCTCCTCGCCACAACATTTGAGTGTTTCACCTTATAAGCCGGATTTGGTAAATGCCCTACAGGCTCCGGGCATGTATTTGAATGGTTCAGAGGCTGTTATGCAATATGGTGCTATGATGGGTCCACCTATGGGACCTTTACAGGTGAATTATATTTAAAATTTTTATGTATAAAATACATAATTTGCCAACAATATAAAATTATTTTTTTCTCACTATAAAACAAAAGAATTATTTGTATTTTAATTAATCCCACAATTTTCAGTATATAAGCCCTACATATCCCTATTATGCTCCAGCACCTCCTATGATTCCTACCATGTCTTTAACAGATTCTACAGATCAAACATTGAGTACTGCAGCTTCGCCTAATGGTGCTGCCTATACGCAATTCTTACATCCCTTAGCACCCAAGTAGATAAATTTACTATTAAGGTGAGTGAGAGAAGACATTTTTTATTAAAATAATTTTAAAAAAAAAAACTTTTTTTAATAATTTTTTTTTTTAAATATTTCAATATTTCTCTTTTTTTTGAAAAATCATGCTCTAGTTCTGTCTAATTCATAAAACCAGCGGAAGTGTAGTAAGAAACCAAAACATTTTTCCAATTTTTTGTGTTGAAAAAACTTAAAATTTAAGATTTAAAAAAAAAAACAAGAAAAAACGCTTTTTGTGGAAAAATATAAAAAAAAAACAAAAAAATATATAAAATAAAAAATTCAGCAATTAAGGCATTTTTTACATGAATTCCATTAAGCAAACAAGTTGGCAACCTTGTTTAAAACGCGGGTGATGTTTAGATTGATTGATTGAGCGTAAACATTATTAAACCCAACAAATATTTTTGTTTTCAACTGAAGACAATCCAGTCGGGGAAAGAATCTAATGAATAAAAACCAGTAAAGAAATAAAATAAAAAAAGAAAATTTAAAAATTTAAGTGAAAAAAATAAAAAAAAAATAATTTTGTTTTTTGTTTTTAATTTTTAATGATTTTTATTTTTTGGTAGTGTAATATTTAATAATAATTATAATATTATAAACAATTCTGCTCTCGTCTTATTTTAATTTTTGAGTAATTTTAAGCTGCACTTTCCTTTTTTAACTTTCTACTTTTACAACTCGCCTCTTTATCTCTTTACTTTTATTAATTAAAATATAAGATAATCGGAGCCCTCATTCTAAATCGTGTGCTCTCGGTAATTTATAATTCTTAGAAGTCATCATGTTTTTTGATTTGTTTAGTTTAAGTAGTTCAGTAATAAATTAATGAATGTTTTTTTCTTTACAAAACCCCCCTCTTTTTCTTAAGCTATTTAAACTATTTTTGTAAAATTTTCCAAAAAAAAAAAAGATTAAACAAAATAAATCGAAAAAAAATTTAATCCAGTAGTTCTTAAATGAAAAAAAAAATTGTAGTAGTATAACAGAAAAAAAAATAAAATAAAAAATGGTAATAGAAACCATAAATAAAAACAGAAAGAAAACCATGTTTTTAAATTTAAGTCAAAAGAAAAAAAGAAAAACAGTAACAACATAAAAAAATTATTGTGGATGTATTATTTATTTTGAATAAAAACGAAAAACTTTGAAAATATTTTTAAGAAAAAAAATCGAATGTGTTTTTATTTAATTGTGGCCGATATTAAAAAAATGCGTAAAACTCAAAGGTAAGTAATAATTTTTTTATGTTTCAAAAATCAAAGAAATTATTTTAATTTCATTTTAAATAAACTTCAAAACCACCAGAGTTTTTAATATTAAATTTAATTCGCATAATAAAGGCAAATATCAGCTTTAAGATTATGTACATATATTCCTAACAATGCCACGCCCACTTCTTTATTTTGAAGATTTATGTAAATTCTTAAGGGAGCTGAAAATGTCTAGATAGATAGATAGATAGATAGATAGATAGATAGATAGATAGATAGAGAGATAGATAGATAGATAGATAGATAGATAGATAGATAGATAGATAGATAGATAGATAGGTAGATAGATGGATAGATGGATAGATTGATAGATGGATAGATGGATAGATGGACAGATAGATAGATAGATAGATAGATAGATAGATAGATAGATAGATAGATAGATAGATAGATAGATAGATAGATAGATAGATAGATAGATAGATAGTTAGTTATTTCGTCGTCTAGTCTATAATGTTGTTTATAGTGAGGTCTACATCTACTACATTATAGACTAGACTATGAGCTGAAAGGTCAAAATCGGAAAGTTTGCTACCTACAGAGTGCGTTTGAATTCAGCATGGGATTTTACCAGTTAGTAAGTTGCTAAGTTGAGCTAAAAGGTCCAAATCGAAAAGTGTCAACCTGCTGAGTGCGTTTCTAGCAAATATTAGTCTCACGCTCACTATGGGCTCAATTAAAGAAAAATCGGAATGAAATATTGGTCCGAGCTCTATTTTGAGGTCATTTTTGGATTCGGCATGACATTTTACCAGAAAGTTGTGCTTTCAGCCAGATTTTTTATTTGAAGCAATTTGTGATATTAAACTGTGGTCTTGAGATCTAGAGCTGCAAAAATTTTAAAGATTAAATTTCTCACAAATAATATCTATTGTCTAATCTATAGTCTAGTGTATAGTTTACTCTTACATAATTCAAAATCTAGTCTATAGTTCACACAACTTTAGTTAGTCAAGGCTATAGTCTATTTTACAGTCTTGTCTATTATCTAGTAAATAGTTTAGTCAATACTTAGCATAATCTATAGTTTTGTCTATAATATAGTCTAAGATCTAATATATAGAATGGTCTATAATCTTGTATATAGCTTTGTCTAGACTCTTGAGTCTCGTCTATTATAATATAGTATATAGTCTGGACGACTTTTGGTAGCCTAGTCGAGATATAATATTTTAATTTTTAATAAAACTCAATTTTTGTGTTTATTTAGTAAAATACAAAATTTCAGGTATTAAGTGAACATTACAAATACGTAAGTGTATATTTAAAAATATTCCAGAACTATAAGTAACTATGTCACGCAAAAGTAAAAAGAATTAAAAAATTTAAAAACTAAAATCTAGAAATTTAAAAATTTACCTTTATTATTTTTAACATCTTATGAAATATATTTTTGGGAAACCCCTATTGCTATTACATAAATTAACAGTAACATTTAACTGAACAGACCATTTAACACAAACACATAAACTAAATTTCAAGGTAACTTTTAGTTAATAGAAATGTTAAGTCTTTAAAAACACCAGCACCAATGTTAAATCCGACACATTCTCTGTTAAGTGCGCGTACTGTTAATGTTTACTAACATTTATTATTCTCCTAGTACAACTCTAATATAAAGTTAAGCGCATGTGTTGTTGCTAGATTTATTATTGTTTTGTTTTAATATTATTGTTGTTGTTGTTTATTTTATGCATTTGCCAATTCTCTAGTTCTCATGGTGAAATGTTAAATAAGAAAAACAAAGAAAAGCATAGAAAATAAAAAAAAAACAAATTAAATTGATGCGCTTTTTTTTGTGTTCGCTGTTGGTCGGTCGGCTTTTTTTCGTTCAGTTGAAAGAAGTAATAGAGAAAGCAATAAAGAATCAACAGCATTTTTATTACTATTTCGTGTGTTTAGTACGTCGGGGAATTATAATTGTGTTGAGTGTGTTTTGTTAAGTGGAATTTCTATAAAAATAATTAATGTAAAATAAAGAAATTAATTTAAATGTATATATTTCATATAATTGTTAAAGATTTGCTAAGAATATAGATTGAAACGATGAAAAGCTAAACAAAAAAGCAAAAGTGAACAAAAATTTGCAAGAATAAGGCGAACCAACAACAAAAACTATACAGCAAAATAGTCAGACCAGCAGGTGTAGTAAAAAGAAAGCAAAAACAAAAACTAACAAGACAAATCCCACCACAATTTGCAACAATAATAATAACAAAAACAGCAAAAACAGACTGAAAGTGCACTCGAGGAATAAGAAGCACAGGCTGACGGTGTCAGGGATGGAAAAGTCAGTAGTAAGGTACTTTTAGACAAGAATAAAATTGACTATTTTATGGACTACACTAGACGGCTTTAGACTAGACTTTGAACTAGGTTAAAGACTGGACTGAAAACTAGACTTTAGAATAATGTACAGAGTATATTACAGTGCAGTTGAGACTATAGATTAAACTAGACTATAGCCTAGACTACAGACTAGACTATAGCCAAGACTACAGACTAGACTATAGACTATGCTGTAGACTATATATACTATATACTTTAGAAAAAAACTATATTATAGACTAGACTATGGACTAGACTAAAGAATATAAAGACTGTAGACTAGCTTATAGACTATTTTGTAGACTAGACTCCAGACTAGACTATATACGTTAGAAAACTACATTATAAACTAGACAATGAACAAGACTATAAAATATACTTTAGACTATAGACTATGATGTAGACTAGAATCTAGACTATATTACATACTAAACTACAGGCTAGGCTTTATAATAGACTACAGACTACACTATAGACTGGACGATAGACTACATACGGACTAGATTATAGATTAGGCTATAGAGCTCACTTTATACTAGATTATAGACTATACTATGGACTTGACTGTAGACAAGATTATAGACTACGCTGTAGATTATATACTAGACTGTAGACTAGACTTTATACTAGATTATATACCGGATATGGAAAAGATTATAGACTAGGCTATAGACCTCATTATAAACTAGATTATAGACTAGACTATGGGCCTGACTATAGACTAGACTATTGAATGTACTATTGACTATAATATAGCCATACAATAGACTAGACTATAGGCTAAACTTTAGGCTAGACTATAGACATGAATATAGACTTGACTATAGACTACACTTTAGACTATATATGGACTATATTAGACTATACACCTCACTAGAAACTACATTATAGACTAGACTATGGAGTAGACTAAAGAATATAAAGATTGTAGACTAGACTATAGACTATTCTGCAGACTAGACTCCATACTAGACTATATACTAGACTACACTAAAAACTGAACTATAGACTAGATATCGACTAGATAGAGCTAGAATGAAGACTAGACTTTAGAAAACTACATTATAAACTAGACAATGGACAAGACTATAGAATATACTTTAGACTATAGACTATGCTGTAGACTAGAATCCAGACTATACTACATACTAAACTACAGGCTAGGCTTTATACTAGACTACAGACCACACTATAGAATGGACGATAGACTAGATAGACTATAGACTAAACTTTAGGCTAGACTATAGACATGAATATAGACTTGACTATAGACTACACTTTAGACTATATTAGACTATACACCTCACTAAAAACTACATTATAGACTAGACTATGGAGTAGACTAAAGAATATAAAGATTGTAGACTAGAATATAGACTATTCTGCAGACTAGACTCCATACTAGACTATATACTAGACTACCTATAAACTGATATCGACTATAATGAAGACTAGACTTTAGAAAACTACATTATAAACTAGACAATGGACAAGACTATACAATATACTTTAGACTATAGACTATGTTGTAGACTAGACTCCAGACTAGACTATATACTAGACTATAGACTGTACTTTATACTAGAATATATACTGGACTACACTTTAGACTGGACTATAGACTAGATATGGACTAGACTATAGATTAGGCTATAGACCTCACTAAAAACTAGATTATAGACTAGACTATGGGCCTGACTATAGACTGTACTATAGACTAGACTATTGTATATACTATTGACTACAATATAGCTATAAAATAGACTAGACTATAGACTAGACTTTAGGCTAGACTATAGACAAGAATATAGACTAGGCTATAGACTACACTAAACTATAGACTTGCAGATAAGAGTAAGCCTGTAGAGCAGAACATAGAATAGACTTTTGGTAAATATTTCATGTACACATACACATTTAAAAATTTCAATTGTCCAGGACTGGACTGCATTTTTAGTTTTGCAAAAATAATAAAAACAACCATAACAAAAGGTTGGTTTTGTAGTGGCACCCTGTTTAAAACGTACTCTGATGTGTGTTGTTGTTGTTGCTGCTGCTGTAATATTTTTTCTTAAAGTGTGAATGAATACCGTTCGTTTATTTGTATGTTGTCATTTTCAACTTCTTCTTCTTCTTCGTTTTAATAGTATTTACACTTTCTTGTGACGACGCTAATTATGCAAGTGGAAACCAATTGAATACAATAAATAAATAAACATAACAAATAATTTAATTAAAAAAACGTGAAAAATTCAACAACACCAATAATAAATAAATAAAAAAAGAAAAATAACAGCAAAATAGATTAAAAAAACAAGTATTTAGTGCATAAAGCAAAATAAACAACAAAAACGCCAAAAGTCGTTGAACTAAAAAAAAATTACACACGTAACAACAAATTCTCATAACGGTGCTTGTAGTAAAAACAGAAACTCAAAAACTTTATAATTAACAAGAAAAAACAAAGTGCAATATAGTGTAATAAGTACATATAGGTATAGTTTTTTAATAAAAAAAGTTAAAATTAAATTTTAACAAATAGGTCCGTCTGGTTTTTTGTGATTATTTTTTATTCATATTTGTGGACCCCAGACATTAACATACGTTTGTCAAACTTTATTCCTCTAACGCGCGCTCTCCCTCTCTTGCTGTGTGTTTCTTTTGCAGCAGAATAGTATCTCTCTATTTTTTGTAACATTTTACTTGTTATTGGTCTAGTAAGTAGAGTTGCCAACACATTTTTTATATTATATTTATTGTGGATTTCGTTTAGAGATCTGTAAAAGGAAATATGTGATTAAAATTAATTAAAAAATTGAAAAAAGGTTCAAAATTTACGCCTAAACTTCTGAATCCCAGAAATTACATTTTAATATCTTTAACATTGATCCCAACTGTTTGCAAACATTTTGAAACAGATCTTCCGATTTCCTTATATTACAGAACATTATAAAGCAAATTCAACTTTTTGAAAAAATAATGCTTTTTTTCCAATTTTTGAACATTAGGGCCATAAAAGTTAATTTTAAATATTGGACTTTATTCAATAAATTCTATTAAATTTTGTTGAATATGATCGTCATATAATATTTTTAAAATATAGATTAAAAATTCCCTAATAAGTGTTTCAAAATTTGACTACTGACCTCCTTAGTTTATGGATTAAAATTCATTGAGTTAATTAAAACTTTACAGATTAACTAACAATGTCTTTATTTCGAAATCTGCAGAGTTTACATCGCAGGTACAGCTAAACTCTATTAGGTATTGGTTCTATTTATATAGAGGTTTATTTCCTTATACATACATTTTTTATAAATGTCCTTGAAATCTCCCAAAAGGGTTAAAAGTTGATTAACAAAGTTCGAAAAAAACTAAAATTTGAAATTAATCTTGACCATAACTGAAAACATGTTTGTTTTGTTTTATAAAAGGACAAAACTCATGTTTAAGTAAGATTTTGTCACTTTTCGCACTCAAGTGCTCTGAGATACATATGTTAATGCCCTGGGGAATTTGCATAAAATTATTCAGCAAGACATTGGCCGAATTGAATATAGCTTTGCAGATTTACTATTTCGAAATCTGCAGTATTCAAATGGCAGGTACTTCTAAACTCTAAGGGATATTATTTCTATTTCTATAGAGTTGTATTTCTTTATATTCTGTTTATAAGTGTCCATAAAATCTCCTAAAAGTGTTAAAAGTTAATTAACAAAGTTCTAATAATGCTGAAATTTCAAATTGTTCTTGACCATAACTGGAAACAAGTTTGTGTTATTTTATAAAAATACAAAGCTTATATTTGAGTAATTTGTCATTTAAGTGCCCTGAGATATGTCAATGATCTGGGGAATTTGCATAAACTTATTCACAACTCTATAGATATTGTTTGCTATTGAAAACCTGCAAGATATCAGCTTTTTAAGTTTGATTGCTGAAGTCAAAACATTTTTGCGAACAGTTCAACTGCTCATGTTTTGTTTATTGCCTTTGGATCTAGTTTTCGAATATACGCATTTTTATACATATCGCATTAACATCAGCATCAGGCACATTTTTGAAATGGAGCCCTTTTTTGGTCCGAGAAATAAACATTTTATTACCAGCAATGGCTGAGCAATGAACCAGACCCTCATACTACATTTGTGATATGTACACGCAATAAACACGGGCAGAGGGAACATCTCTGAAACGAATTCCGTACTTATAGCTCTTTCCATTTTGTCCCTTCAGTGTTTTTAACAAGCCTCCATACGAGACGACTTAGTACATACACAATATATCGTCTTAAAATCCAATAAAGGTCTAGAATATATTACGATTAATTACGATCTACCAGCAATAAGTATTTCTCTTCCTTCAATAAATACTTTGATATAATCCCAATACGTACACTGTATAATATAGAATTATGTAAACATTGGCAACCCTATCCGCTACTAATACATAATATTGATACTGTTGGCATTTTGCAGCCATTGCCCTTAGATTACAGCCAAAAAACATATCCAACCAAATTATTGCATAGAGATGCCAAATTTCTAACAAGAAAAGTAATTTATACAACAAATAATACATATACAACAACATATTTTTCTACAACAATAGAAATTATTAAAATATTTTGAGAAAAAAAGAAACAACAAAGTTTAACAAATTTTTAGTGAATGTGCGTGTGTGTGGTTTTATTGTTTACATTAAATTTCCATAACAGACTGAGACTGCATTAGTGTGCCTATAAAACTTTACAAAAACTGATTTGCAAAAACAAAAAGAGTGAAATTCCTATTCTAAAAAAAAATTAACACCAACCCATCAATAAACTACTTTATGCTAAATTAAAACTAGCAACAACAATAAAGAATCTTCCATATACAAAACAGAAAAGCATCCCAATTATCTTATCTCTATTTATAAAACATTATAAAAAAACTATTCAAAGAAAACAACAAAAAATCAACTAACTAATTTGTTTATATTCATGTTTACTGTTATCTTAACGTAAAAAACAAAAAACAGCAACTAGAAAAAAACCAAAACAAATAACAAAAAAATAACAACAAATACCGACCACTTCAAACACAATTTACAGAAATTCATAACAAAAACAACGCCCGTTATTTTGCCGTCTGTTCTTCTTATAGCAAAATCATAACAGAGCAAAGAATCAATAATAAAAACAAACAACGTCTATCGTTCGTGTTCTCTTAAATCGTTTTATTCGCAATAAAAAGTCTCTCTTAAACGCCACAAAAAAAGTAAAAACAATTGCCGGTTAACTTTTGACATTTGCTTTTAAACGCGTTCGCGTATATTTGTTCGTGTGTGTGTTTATAAATAATAAAAAAATAAAGTGTTTAATTTCTTGTTTCGCCCCCGCGTTCAATTATCGTGTACCGTGAGTGTAAGTGAGAGTGAGTGTGTGTATTATTGCCATATCTATAGAAAATAATTAGAAAAAATAGTGTGAAAGTGTTTAAATTCTCATTCATCCCCATCACTTGTTTTGTTAAGCGGTTAATTGGTTTAACTTTTCTAATCGTCTACTGGTAAGTGGCCATATTTATTGTTTGTTGTTGTTTTTAACTTTTAATATGTATTTTAATTTAATGATTTTAATATAAGTTTTTAAATGGTTGCAAAGTTTCGAAGGGTTTGTAGTTGCCACCATATTAAGATTGGTAGATGGAGAAGAATTGGGACTGTTGCAGAGGGGTTTACTTCCCGTAAAAATGCCTAACTAACTAACTAACTAACTAACTAACTAACTTACTAAGTAACTAACTAACTTAAATATAAACTAAATATGTTTCTTATTACAACTAACTAACTAACTAACTAACTAACTAACTAACTAACTAACTAACTAACTAACTAACTAACTAACTAACTAACTAACTTACTAACAAACTTACTAACTTACTAACTAACTTACTAACTAACTACCTAACTAACTAACTAACAAACTAACTAACTAACTAACTAACTAACTAACTAACTAACTAACTAACTAACTAACTAACTAACTAACTAACTAACTAACTAACTAACTAACTAACTAACTAACTAACTAACTAACTAACTAACTAACTAACTAACTTACTAACTACCTAACTAACTAACTAACTAACTAACTAGGTAACTACCTAACTAACTAACTATTTTACTAACTAACTACCTAACTTACTAACTAACTAACTAATTAACTAACTAACTAACTAACTAACTAACTAACTAACTAACTAACTAACTAACTAACTAACTAACTAACTAACTAACTAACAAACTAACTACCTAACTAACTAACTAACTAACTAACTAACTACCTAACTACCTAACTAACAAACTACATACCTACCTACCTAACTAACTAACTAACTTAAATATAAACTAAATATGTTTCTTATTACAAACATGTCTAAAACTATTCATATTTTATATATATTTGTAGATTTAATCATCAGTGATGCATCAGCCGCGTTACAGTCCAGCTCAAACTTTACCTCAAGTACCTCCTCATGGAGGTATGAGGCCACCTTTACAACAACCAACACGTCCTCCAACATTTGCCAATGTAAGTACAAATTTAATATTTCAAATTGTAAATTAATTTTTTACTCAATATAATTAAGAAGTCCAAAGTATTGATCTAAGTAATATTGAGAATGATTTCAAATCATTACATAAGTTGTATTTTTATATATAGATAAAGTTAGACTTCATATAACACTAGAAGGATAGGGACATCAAAGCTTATTTAGTTACATATTCTTGCAAAAAAAAAAAAAACATTTTTTTGTAAAATTCGATAAAATAAAGAATTTGGTTGAGAATTGTAGTAAATCATTCTTAAATCGGGAAAATTTAGTTCAGTTCTATTTTAGTTTTAGTTCAACTTCTGTTCCATTCTAGTTTAGTTGTTGTTCCTAAATTTGTATAAATTTTAGCACTTATTCTTCTATATCACCAAATGATTTTATTTATGATCTGTGAATACCCCTAAATGAAACCTGATGCAAAATAAAAAAATACAAATTGCAAAAGTGGGCGCTGTATGAATGAATAAAGATAAATACACGATATCGAATGAGTAAACACAAAAGTGTGTACCAGTGAGAGTACCTTAGTAGTCTGTTTTTCCGTAACACCGTTTGTCAGTCTGTCGGTGGAAGTTTTAATTATGTTTTTAAATTATTATTAATTGTAGATATTGTTCCATTTATTATTAAGAATAAATATGTATGTATCTGTAGACGTAGAAGCGAGAGTTGAGTAAACAAATTACTAGTTACTTATACATTATACAAGTAGAAACATAAATACATATATATATATGTATGTACATATATATAATAATTGTATTTTGCATTTATATGCCTATGACTGTATCTAAGTGGGCAGACCCTTTTATTCCTGACTTCTCCCACACCAACACACGTGCGAAAAAAAATTTAAGAAAAAGTAGAAAAATTTAATTGAAAGCAAAAATAAAAGGAAGAACTTAATAATAGCATAGAATTCATAAGAAAGGAAGTAGGCACTTTTAATATGAAATTTTAAATTGTATGTCTGTGTAGTGTCGTTGTAAAATTTTTATTTGAATTTCAAGAAAAATAAGTGAAAATAAATTAAAAAATACTTAAGGAAATTGTAATCGATAAAGATGACTTTTAAGATGTTGTCTAACTTATGGAATATACAGAGAACTGGGGTGTTGTGTTCTTTAGTATGAAATTTTGAATGTTATAAGGTAATATTTAAGAAATTTCTGAATAGTTCAGTTCTGGTTCAGTTCTAGTTCAGTTCTAGTTCAGTTCTAGTTCAGTTCTAGTTCAGTTCTAGTTCAGTTCTAGTTCAGTTCTAGTTCAGTTATAGTTCAGTTATAGTTCAGTTCTAGTTCAGTTCTAGTTCAGTTCTAGTTCAGTTCTAGTTCAGTTCTAGTTCAGTTCTAGTTCAGTTCTAGTTCAGTTCTAGTTCAGTTCTAGTTCAGTTCTAGTTCAGTTCTAGCTCAGTTGTATTTCAGTTCTATTTCAGTTCTAGTTCATTTCTAGTTTGTTTTAAATTCCTTACAATTGTTTCTAATCATTTATGTTAGTTTATATAAATTTGTTAATGGGAAAAAAATATAATTTTGATTAAATAATTAATCAAAAGTAAACTTCTGTACCAAGCATTTTTCGCACATAACTAATTGTACTAAAAAAACCTACATAAATTTATATCAAATAATTTTTGGTAACTTTATTGTTCAATAATTATTAAAATTTCATATACAAATCTCATAAATAAACCTTAATAAACATATCACGTCTCAATGTCTACAAGTAATTTGTACTTTGTACGTATGGCCAGAATGTCGTCAATTTGACTTTATTAGACCATATATTTATACATACATAAATAATCATAAACATTTATTTGAAAGTTGTTCTTTGGTTTGATTTTAGTTTATATGCTCTCTATTATCCTTTAGATTTGTGTTTGTTTGACTTTGCCTATTCCAGGAGATTTATGATATTTTTATAACTTTGTCTTTGTATTACTGCGTGCGTGTGTGTATAGATGTGTTTAATGTCGATGAATTTTTGGAGTGCCTATTCCAATAATAATGTATATTTTGCGTATTTGGATATGATGGTGGGCAGCATAAAGAGCTGATTATTCATACTCTTTTGTATGAAGTGACACGTATTTGCTATAATACATTGTTTGCATGTTTTATACTCTTGATTCATTTTGTGAAGTTGTTTTTGATTTGATTACTGTGCACATATAAAAAGCTAATTAGTTTTGGCCACTGTTGTTAACGATTGTCGATCACTGCATTAGTTAAATTTGCTTTATTTAATTGTTGTATCTGTGATTTTCTAACTTCTAAGTATTATTGCAATTTGGTTTTTGTCCTCAAACAGAATATGACTAAAATTTGGGAAGCACTAATGTAGTATAAAGCAAGTTTATACTAATTAACATATTTACTTTATAAGAAATAAAATTTGATGTTCTCAATATTTTGTTAAAATAAAACAAAATTTATAAAAATTTCTTATATAAATGTTATGTTAAATTTTATGTGACATCCTAATAGACACACATAAACTAACTTTTAAGGCCATGTAGAATCTTTTAATAACGTGTTACGCATTCAAATGAGTTGGTCATTTCTTTCAGCCCCAGCAACAGAGTTAAGAAAACTAATATATCTCAACAATTTTAAGTGAATTCATATGAAAAATTTACCTTTATCTCAAGTACACAACAATAACAAACATTAAATGTCAGCAAAATCTGTACAAAAGTAGATTTCTTTATATTTTCTTTTTTCTCATTAATTTAAAAAAAAAATCGTTGCATGTGTGTAAAAGGTCATTAAGATTTCATTCTTAGGAAATCATTGTGAAAATAAGTCATCTTTACTGAAGTTATTTAGACGAAATAGTGCTGGGGATGAAAGTTTAAAAATACTATAAGAGGATTAAACGTGGTATGTGGCAAAGAGTAGAAAGGACTGTTTTTCATTTGAAAATATTTTTGGCAAAGGCTTAAAACATTTTCTTAAAAATTCTTATACAGTTTTAGTTCAGTTCTTGTTCATTTCTAGTTGAATTCTAGTTCAGTTTTAGTTCAGTTCTAGTTCATTTCTAGTTGAATTCTAGTCCAGTTTTAGTTCAGCTTTAGTTCAGTTCTAGTTCAGTTCTAGTTCAGTTCTAGTTCAGTTCTAGTTTAGTTCTAGTTCAGTTCTAGTTCAGTTCTAGTTCAGTTCTAGTTCAGTTCTAGTTCAGTTCTAGTTCAGTTCTAGTTCAGTTCTAGTTCAGTTCTAGTTCAGTTCTAGTTCAGTTCTAGTTCAGTTCTAGTTCAGTTCTAGTTCAGTTCTAGTTCAGTTCTAGTTCAGTTCTAGTTCAGTTCTAGTTCAGTTCTAGTTCAGTTCTAGTTCAGTTCTAGTTCAGTTCTTCCTAAAATTTTCTTAAAAATTCTTGTACAGTTTTAGTTCAGTTCTTGTTCATTTCTAGTTGAATTCTAGTTCAGTTTTAGTTCAGTTTTAGTTCAGTTCTAGTGCAGTTCTAGTTCAGTTCTAGTTCAGTTTTAGTTCAGTTCTCGTTCAGTTCTAGTTCAGTTCTAGTTCAGTTCTAGTTCAGTTCTAGTTCAGTTCTAGTTCAGTTCTAGTTCAGTTCTAGTTCAGTTCTAGTTCAGTTCTAGTTCAGTTCTATTTCATTTCTAGTTCAGTTCTAGTTCAGTTCTGGTTCAGTTCTAGTTAAGTTCTAGTTCAGTTCTAGTTCAGTTCTAGTTCAGTTCTAGTTCAGTTCTAGTTCATTTCTAGTTCAGTTCTGATTCAGTTCTAATTCAGTTCTACTTCAGTTCTAGTTCAGTTCTTGTTCAGTTCTAGTTCAGTTCTAGTTTAATTATAGTTCAATTCTAGTTAAATTCTTGCTCAGTTCAGATCAGATAATAACAACATACTTTAATAATCCTTTTGGGAAAATTATCCCAAAAAATTTAAACAAAATAACAAAAAAAGTCAACCCTTTAGGTTGGGGTAGCTATCTTACATTTAGCTAGGAGGAAGGAAATTATTGCCTAAGAGACTCCTCTTCGATTAGGAATGGAAAATTGGTTACAATTAATATCTAATTTCGTGTGGGTTAAACAAATAATTTCTGTACAAAAAATTGGTTAAAATGACGGCTACATAAATTACCAATATAGATTTAAGAAACAGTATCATTGCATTTCAATTCGCTAATAAGTAAAATAAATCATGTCAAGGTATCACATGCAAAATTCAATTTTAGAGTGATACACTTATTACTTATAAAATTGCTGGGAACAAGAAAACATGTTTTAAAATAATGAAGATAATTTTTCTCTTGTTTTCTTTGGCGAAATAACTAGAATATTCGTGATTTAACAAGAAAAAATATTACAGAAAGAAAACAGCGAGTGAATGCTAACATCTGGCTTAAATTCGTAACTATGTACAAATGATGATGATGATAATAATGATTTCGTTTCTGTTACAGAAATATTTATAAAAAAAATGAAATAATCTGAAAAATCAAAAGCAGTATAAACACAAGGCTATAATTTTCCAACTTGAAGATGATGCTGAGTTTTTGGCTATAAATAAACACAAAGTTTAAAGAAAAATGTAAGTGAAAGAAAAGTATAAATTTCGATATGAAATACAAAACGAGGTATGGTATTATTTACCAACTATTGTATAGTTTTTAACTAACTATTAAAGTATGAAATAGCAACAAACAACAACAGTTAGTAAGAATGAATGGAAAAATCTTTGTTAACCGAAAAAAAAAATATTTTAAAAAAATCGAAAAATTTTTTATAAATGTATGAGTAAATTGCAAGAAAATACTGGCTAAAAAAAGAACAAACAAAATGATGAAAATTTTATTTAACAAGATGCTAATGATTATGACGATGATGATAATGACTATGACGACATCATCATTGCAACGGCAACAATCATTATTGCATCCTTGTCCTGCCTGTTTGTCACATACGGTTGTTGTTTTTGGTATCACAAAACAACATCATCATATCGTTTTATTTCGTTACGTCTCGTATCTTGTTGTATTGTTAAAGTATTAGTTTGAGTAGTTACAGTTAGTTTTACAAGGCTGTTGCTGCTGCTGCTATTGTTGATGCTGCCTGCCACGATGAATTTTGTTTGATGGTTCATCATTTTTCAACGTTTGCCATTTTGTTTTCCTTTTTATCCTTATAACAATGGCTGTTTGTATAAACACACATATACACACATTGTTGCAATTGTATATGTATATGAATGTATGTTTACTTAAGTATTATGTATATTTGTGGAAGTATTTAGTTAGTTTTCTATTCTAAACTATATGCTCAGTAGTTTAAATGTATTAAAACTATGGATTTACACTTCCGCGTTGGTACTACATACATATGTACATATATAGATATCTGAAGTCTTTAATTTACAAATTAACTTTTAAAGATTTTTTATTAACCTTATAATTAACCTGAAAATTACTTCCTGAGAATGACTTCAGATATAGTGAATTTGGAATTAAATAAAAGGACATCCCTCCTATGACAAGCCTGTGTTAAAATTATAACTTCTTCAGGTCTTTTTCAGTACTTTCAGGCAGCAAATTTTACCTCCTTTTCGCTTCTTTGGAAGTTTTTTTTTGCTGGGAAGTTGCAGGGTAATTTTACATGATGGCTTTTTTATTCAAGGGAAACCGATGACGTACCATTACACCTTTGTATGATTCACTGAGGCAGGTCAGGAAGGATCTATGTTTATTGGAAGAGAGCATGCGGAGTCATGTGCAGGATCTTTTAGATCGCAATAGCGCGGTTTAGATTACCGTATGCATATCTTTTGCCAACGCCTTTGGCAGAAATAGAGAAGAATATGCACGGAAAACCAGACTTGCTTTAGCACAACCGAGATTATGCTGCAATAACAGGCTTAAAGACTTCTTTCTGGTCATGCACAGACCATTCTGATTCAATCACTTGAATGATCTGAATGATCTAATCATAATAATAATAATAATGAACTAATTCTATGGTGGAAGCCGTATTTATCCGGACTTTTTACTTTAAACGGAACGCCCGTTTTAGTTCAGTTCTAGTTCAGTTGTAGTTCAGTTCTAGTTCAGTTCTAGTTCAGTTCTAGTTCAGTTCTAGTTCAGTTCTAGTTCAGTTCTAGTTCAGTTCTAGTTCAGTTCTAGTTCAGTTCTAGTTCAGTTCTAGTTCAGTTCTAGTTCAGTTCTAGTTCAGTTCTAGTTCAGTTCTAGTTCACTTTAGTTCAGTTCTAGTTCAGTTCTAGTTCAGTTCTAGTTCAGTTCTAGTTCAGTTCTAGTTCAGTTCTAGTTCAGTTCTAGTTCAGTTCTAGTTCAGTTCTAGTTCAGTTCTAGTTCAGTTCTAGTTCAGTTCTAGTTCAGTTCTAGTTCAGTTCTAGTTCAGTTCTAGTTCAGTTCTAGTTCAGTTCTAGTTCAGTTCTAGTTCAGTTCTAGTTCAGTTGTAGTTCAGTTCTAGTTCAGTTCTAGTTCAGTTCTAGTTCAGTTCTAGTTCAGTTCTAGTTCAGTTCTAGTTCAGTTCTAGTTCAGTTCTAGTTCAGTTCTAGTTCAGTTCTAGTTCAGTTCTAGTTCAGTTCTAGTTCAGTTCTAGTTCAGTTCTAGTTCAGTTCTAGTTCAGTTCTAGTTCAGTTCTAGTTCAGTTCTAGTTCAGTTCTAGTTCAGTTCTAGTTCAGTTCTAGTTCAGTTCTAGTTCAGTTCTAGTTCAGTTCTAGCTCAGTTCTAGTTCAGTTCTAGTTCAGTTCTAGTTCAGTTCTAGTTCAGTTCTAGTTCAGTTCTAGTTCAGTTCTAGTTCAGTTCTAGTTCAGTTCTAGTTCAGTTCTAGTTCAGTTCTAGTTCAGCTCTTTCAGTTCTAGTTCAGTTCTAGTTCAGTTCTAGTTCAGTTCTAGTTCAGTTCTAGTTCAGTTCTAGTTCAGTTCTAGTTCAGTTCTAGTTCAGTTCTAGTTCAGTTCTAGTTCAGTTCTAGTTCAGTTCTAGTTCAGTTCTAGTTCAGTTCTAGTTCAGTTCTAGTTCAGTTCTAGTTCAGTTCTAGTTCAGTTCTAGTTCAGTTCTAGTTCAGTTCTAGTTCAGTTCTAGTTCAGTTCTAGTTCAGTTCTAGTTCAGTTCTAGTTCAGTTCTAGTTCAGTTCTAGTTCAGTTCTAGTTCAGTTCTAGTTCAGTTCTAGTTCAGTTCTAGTTCAGTTCTAGTTCAGTTCTAGTTCAGTTCTAGTTCAGTTCTAGTTCAGTTCTAGTTCAGTTCTAGTTCAGTTCTAGTTCAGTTCTAGTTCAGTTCTAGTTCAGTTCTAGTTCAGTTCTAGTTCAGTTCTAGTTCAGTTCTAGTTCAGTTCTAGTTCAGTTCTAGTTCAGTTCTAGTTCAGTTCTAGTTCAGTTCTAGTTCAGCTCTTTCAGTTCTAGTTCAGTTCTAGTTCAGTTCTAGTTCAGTTCTAGTTCAGTTCTAGTTCAGTTCTAGTTCAGTTCTAGTTCAGTTCTAGTTCAGTTCTAGTTCAGTTCTAGTTCAGTTCTAGTTCAGTTCTAGTTCAGTTCTAGTTCAGTTCTAGTTCAGTTCTAGTTCAGTTCTAGTTCAGTTCTAGTTCAGTTCTAGTTCAGTTCTAGTTCAGTTCTAGTTCAGTTCTAGTTCAGTTCTAGTTCAGTTCTAGTTCAGTTCTAGTTCAGTTCTAGTTCAGTTCTAGTTCAGTTCTAGTTCAGTTCTAGTTCAGTTCTAGTTCAGTTCTAGTTCAGTTCTAGTTCAGTTCTAGTTCAGTTCTAGTTCAGTTCTAGTTCAGTTCTAGTTCAGTTCTAGTTCAGTTCTAGTTCAGTTCTAGTTCAGTTCTAGTTCAGTTCTAGTTCAGTTCTAGTTCAGTTCTAGTTCAGTTCTAGTTCAGTTCTAGTTCAGTTCTAGTTCAGTTCTAGTTCAGTTCTAGTTCAGTTCTAGTTCAGTTCTAGTTCAGTTCTAGTTCAGTTCTAGTTCAGTTCTAGTTCAGTTCTAGTTCAGTTCTAGTTCAGTTCTAGTTCAGTTCTAGTTCAGTTCTAGTTCAGTTCTAGTTCAGTTCTAGTTCAGTTCTAGTTCAGTTCTAGTTCAGTTCTAGTTCAGTTCTAGTTCAGTTCTAGTTCAGTTCTAGTTCAGTTCTAGTTCAGTTCTAGTTCAGTTCTAGTTCAGTTCTAGTTCAGTTCTAGTTCAGTTCTAGTTCAGTTCTAGTTCAGTTCTAGTTCAGTTGTAGTTCAGTTCTAGTTCAGTTCTAGTTCAGTTCTAGTTCAGTTCTAGTTCAGTTCTAGTTCAGTTCTAGTTCAGTTCTAGTTCAGTTCTAGTTCAGTTCTAGTTCAGTTCTAGTTCAGTTCTAGTTCAGTTCTAGTTCAGTTCTAGCTATAGTCTAGTCTATAGTCTAGTCTATAGTCTAGTCTATAGTCTAGTCTATAGTCTAGTCTATAGTCTAGTCTATAGTCTAGTCTATAGTCTAGTTTATAGTCAAGATTATAGTCAAGTCTATAGCATAGTCTATAGCATAGTCTATAGTGTAACCTATAGTATAGTATATAGTCTAGTCTATAGTCTAGTCTATAGTCTAATCTATAGTCTATCCTATAGTCTAGTCTGTAGTATAGTTAAAGGAAAAAAATAAAAAAATCGAAATCTAGAATTTAATGTCCGTATTTAGATCTACATAAATCTATTCATATATTCCAATAATTTTAGGGACACCCTTCATAACCCTCCTAATTTGTTTTTTTATAAAAAAATGTATCCAACTACACAAACATTTACAACTACTACCACACATCTAGTACACAGATTATTGTAATCCTTAACGATTTTATTATGTTTGCGCGTTGCAACATGCAATTTACTTTTGTAAGAGTATAATGTTCATTTATAAGCACCCTCCTTTATAACAATAAGGAAAAAAAATACAGACACAACCGAACACAAATGCACATATTCAGATAGACAAACTACATTTTACCCTACATTTTTTTTTTTTTGCAAATGGCTACTAACACTACTGATACAAACTCTATCCGACATTAAATGGGCCAGAGGGACAAAGTATGGAAAAAAATTTAAAGTTTTATTTTGTATCTTTTTGTATAAAAATATAAGTAGAAAATATATTTACATAAAGTTCAATATAAATTTTTATACTTTGTCGTTAATATTTAAATATTGTATGGATGTGGATCAACGAAAATCGTATGTAACAAAAAAAAAAAAACAACGAAGGATAATTGATAATTTGCAAAATGTTCCCATAATGGTCAAATAACAGATTAAGTTACTTTGTAATGTGTTAGTTTATTTGACTACAGGTTGTGAGTTCGAATCCCTATGCAAACTCTTGTCTATTTTACAACAAGGTCTTAAAGCATTAGTATATATTTTATATTTATATATCAGTTACCAAACAATTTCTAATTTTGTATACATAATTATGCGTTAACCCACGTTGTTCAAACTATATTATTTTATCAGCAACAATAAAATATAAAACATAAAATATAGAGAAAAAATTCAATCCAAGTAGCTGGAAACACGATTGTTGCATCAAAATAAAATAAAAAGTTTTGTATTAAATTGATCTTGTTTGAGTAAGAATTTAACAAACTTTTACATACAAGTTTTTTCCGCTATTTTTATATAATATAAATAAATATGTAGACGCTATAACAAAAAGAAAATAATAATAGATATTGCCAGTCCCTCTTGAAACTTTAATATTGTATATAATTTTTCATGTTTTAGGAAAAAATATATAAATTCATACATATTTATATGCTTTAATACAATTTTTACAATTTTCCCAGCAAAAATAAAACAAAATACTTTCAAAAGAATAACATTTATCACCACTCTAAAAGAAGCACTTAGTGAGCACTCAGTTCTAGTTCAGTTCTAGTTCAGTTCTAGTTCAGTTCTAGTTCAGTTCTAGTTCAGTTCTAGTTCAGTTGTAGTTCAGTTCTAGTTCAGTTCTAGTTCAGTTCTAGTTCAGTTCTAGTTCAGTTCTAGTTCAGTTCTACTTCAGTTCTACTTCAGTTCTAGTTCAGTTCTAGTTCAGTTCTAGTTCAGTTCTAATTTAGTTCTATTTCTGATCAACTTACTTTAATAATCCTTTTGCAAAAATTATTCATAAAATTTTAAACAAAATTAGATACAATTTGTGTCCTAAAAATATATTTTTTTAGAAACATTAAATCCTAGGAGCTCTAAGAATTAATTCCTTTATTATTTATATATTCTTACTACAGTTTCATATTTTGTTGTTGCTGCTTTTCTGTGTTCATATTGCAAAATAGTTAGTTTCGATGCAAGTGTGTGCTGTTAAAGTATCCTGCAGGTCATTAAACTTGTTCCGTTTAGTAAACTAAAAATTATCTATCAATCTATATTTCGGCATGGGGATTTTGCATATGCACCTACCTTTCTTTATATTTTTCCTACATAATAGCTATTTCCACAGTTGGTGGTTATAGTTTAAAACTATGACACAATTTCAGAACAGAAAATTTACTAAACAAAAAAGTTGCAATTAATTTATCAATGAGATGACTGAATTCCTTTAATAACACCAGAGCTGTCAACTGCCACTTTAAAAACTGCCGGGTTCGTATAACAAATATCATTTTTATTTGAATTCTGTTTTTGTTTCGAATACTATCAGTGTGAGTGAATGCATTAGTGCATTGTATTAAAAAATTGCTGTAAAATATAAAACAAAAAAAGGAGAACTACTTATATGCTTTTTAGTTTATTGCACACTGTAATTGAAAAGGACTTATTAACCAATGACTAAAGCACAATTCCAAAATTACAATATTAAAAGCTATTACTGTTATTAAAACTTACATATTTAAATTTTTAATAATTTAATTGATTAGAAAATCTATTTGCTACATTATGTTAAAGAAACAAACTAAAACAGGGATGACTAAAAGAAGACTTAGGTAGAATTGACATTTATGGTAAAATAAAACAAAAACTTTAAGACCCTCTATCCCTAGATCATTTAAACTTCAAGCTTGACTAGCAAAAAAATATTGGTTCAACTACTACCATTATATGAGAACATTGCAGGCAACCCTCTACCACAATTACTTCTACTCTTGGCCTGTTTATTACTATTTTGTTTTGTTATAAATATTTTTCATGAGTATGTGGGATTGTGTGATTTTTCAATCTCTTTTCTTCCTCTTTATTCAGTATTTTTTTTTTTTTGTTTTTTGATCGGAAATGTGCTGTTCTGTAATATCCTTTCAAATATGAACCAGCTGAACGTAACAAAAATGTTCACAATAAGATTTTTTAGTCCTCAAAACAAACAGCAGAAAAAACGACAATACAAAGCAACAAAACAAAAAAAAAACAATAAAACAAAAACCAAAACGAAAAAAACATTAAAAATAAAAACAATAGAGTGTTAAAAAATAGAACATTGGTAGTTTTAATTAATATTGAAGGCAGTCAGTAAATGAATGAGTGAGTGATGCAGACACGTATGAGAAATAAACCAAATAGAAACAATAAAAAAATCCATAGACCTTTAAGTTTTTTTATTCATATAAATTTTTAAAAACGGTTAATATTTTCTAATGATTTATTCATCATTATTATTATCTCTTCAGTTACCAAGGAAATGGCAGAAAAAAAGAACACACATAATATGAAATAAGTTAAATATCTTAAATTAAATTTTAGTGAAATATATATTGAAATTCGAGAGATGTAATAAAATCTTTAGTTCTCTAGAACTGAACTAGAACTGAACTAGAACTGTACTAGAACTGAACTAGAACTGAACTAGAACTGAACTAGAACTGAACTAGAACTGAACTAGAACTGAACTAGAACTGAACTAGAACTGAACTAGAACTGAACTAGAACTGTACTAGAACTGAACTAGAACTGAACTAGAACTGAACTAGAACTGAACTAGAACTGAACTAGAACCGAACTAGAACTGAACTTAAACATAAACTTATTAATAAACATTTTGAATTAAACACTACTCGAAAACATATGTAATAAACATACAAACAGTTATGAAAGTGAAACAATTAAGAGGATGAAGTATCAGTGATTAAATGCCTAGAGGAGAAATTGTAATAATCATAAACAGGTTTAATAAATCAATCTCTGCCAAAAATACAATTTTTTTGTTTATTTATTTATTTATTTTTTATTTATTTATTTATTTATTTATTTATTTATTTATTTATTTATTTACCGTTTATAATCACTTATTTGTTCTTACAAATAAAAAAAGTTTTACATTATTTAGATCACCAGTATTTTATGCCTGAAGCCATATATTAATTTCTTAAAAACAAAATCGTTATCAAATATGTCTCCCTAGTTTTAATAAAATAAGGAATTCATTACATAGAGGCAAATAAAAAAAAAATAACCCAAAGACATAAAACCGAAATTCAGGAGATAGTGGTTGGAGGTGGCCTAAAACAAACACTTGGAATCAGTGGAACAAAAATACACTAAAACACTTACCACAACAGGAAAAACACAATAAACGCAAGGATGCCCAACAGTAGCAGCAGCAGCGGTGGCAGCAGCAACCGGGGGCAAACCGTAGGCGTTCACACACAAATGATCCGTTTTAAAAATTTTCGTTGGTGGTGGTTGGGCCAACAAGGACGATGATGCTGCTGTACAAGTATAAAATAAAGGTTGTTGTTCTTGTTGTTGCTGCGTGGTTACTGCTGCTGCCGATGTTGTATTATTGTTGATGGCTGTGGTGTTGGTGGTGATGGTGTTTGCAGCAGCTGCTAAAGACAACAGGGACGATGTTGAGGCCGTTGTGTTAATGTTGTTGGCAACTGTAGCAATAGTATTTAATAATGATGATGTTGTTGGTGTTGTTAAAGTATTTGATCGCAAGTTGTTGCTGTTGTTGTTTGATATTGAAATGTCGCCTGAAGGTTTCAAAGTATTATTAGCAGAAATAACTAAGTTTGCAACAGTATTACTGTTGCTGTTGTTGGTGCTGTTGATTTCTGTGTTACAGTTAGTTGCTTTACTACTACAACTTTCTGTTGCTGCTGCTGTTGTTGTAGTAGTGGTTTCTATAGACGTTACCAAATACTCAGATTTGATTAAAGTCTCTAGTGTTGTATCAATATTTGAAACAGTTGCTACTTTAATTTCTTCTTTACTTTCTCTTATTGCTGCTGTTGCTACTGGACAACTTAAGAATGTTGGCGGTGTTGTTGCTTCTGTTCTAGTGGTTTCACAGTTTGAAGGTGTCAGATTTTCTAATGTGTCCGTTAATGTTTTAACAACTGTTGCCTGTGGTATTTTTCGTTGGTCTTTCAAAGATGTTTTCGACGTTTTCAATGTTGAAACAATATCTGTTGTCGTTTTCGTTGTTTTTGTTTCAAATGGATTTTGTTTTGCTGCTACAATTGTGGCCGTTTGTTGGTTGTGGTGTTGGTGTTGGTGTAGATGTCTTTGACTATGACTGGTTATAATCTCTATATGTTGGGCTGGTTTTATTGATATGGGCGATAATTTTCTTTTTATAGACGCAATTTTAATGGTTTCAATTGGCACTTTTTCACTCAAAGAAATAAAATTTATTTGATTTTGGAGTTATTTTTTTATTTTTCTTTTTTTGCTGTAGTATTGATTTAAATTTTTATTTGTTTTTATTTCGTATTTTATATCTTTGTTTTTTTGTTTCTAATTCACTTTGCAATTTGTCTACAAACCGAGAAAAAAGTCTAAACTTTATTGATTTATAAGTTTATACACGTTCCGTCCATTTCAAAATTTATGTGTAATTTAAGTTTGTATTTTCTTCGTTTTTTTTTATTACCTAAAATTTATTGTATGTATATGTTAGCAATTGCTAAAAAAGCAAAAATCTTGGCGTAAAAAATGTAGAGACTTGTGATCAAAACTTTTCTTTTTCTACTTTTTTTCCAAGGAAAAATAAATGTATATAAAACACAAGAAGAATTGGAAATAAATAAATATTTATATGACCACAAAAGTTTCATTTATTATTTATAATAAAAATAAATATTTATAGTGTACAATGTATCCTGCTATTATTTGTTCTAATTATATTTTGCAGTAGTTTTTTTTTTCTTCTCCTGCAGCCGAAATAACAAAAGGAAATAATGTTTTAAAATGTCATAGAAGATAGAAAATATAGATTTCTTTAGGCTCAAATATTTCTAAAAAATGAAACATTAATTTTAAAAACTATTATTGCCAGGAACATAAAAAGGAACCTTGATTACGAGCCAAGGAAAAGAAAATAATTTGCATTATGATTTGAACTTTAGGTATTAAAAAGAACGATTCGTTCATTACAAAAAGATATTTCTATTTACAACACAACTAACAAGTAAAGTCAAAAAAAAATGAAAGTAAACTATTGCCGGAAACGAACCTGAAACCCTCAGACTAACCCTCGAAGTCGACTATTTGGTTCCAAAAAAGTCGATAACTCGACTATCGTCTATGAAAAAAGTCGAAAAGTCGACTTTGTAAATAAAAGTCGAAAAAAGTCGAAAAGCCTGAAAGTCGAAAAAAGTCGATAAGTCTAAAAAGGTCGATAAGTCGAAAAAAGTCAAATAAAGACGAAGAAAGTCGAAAAAAGTCGAAAACTCGAAAATTGTAGAAACAAGTCAAAAATAGTCAAAAATTTAAAAATAGTGGAAAAAAGTCAAAAACTCTAAAATAGTTTTAAAAACTCGAAAAAAGTAAAAAAATAGTCGAAAAAAGTCGAAAAAATCAAAAAGTCGCAAAAAGTCGAACAGTTGCAAAAAAGTGGAAAAGTCGACTATTTATAAAATACTTATAGTCGAAAAGTCTATAAGCCGACTTTTAATTATATGAAAAAAAGAAAAATCGGCTTTTCATAAAATGCAAAAAGTCGACTTTTAACTAAATGAATAAAGTCGAAAAGTGACTTTTTCAACTATAGAACCCTATCGAAAAGTCGCAAAAAAAAAGTAAAAAAAAAATCAGAAAAAGTCGAAAACTCGAAAATAGTAGAAAAAAGTCAAAAATAGCCAAAAATTAAAAAAAAAACCTCGAAAATAGTGTCCATGAACTAGTCGAAGGGCTTCCCTAACGAAAAGTCGAAAAAAGTAAAAAAAAATCAGAAAAAGTCAAAAATAGCAAAAAATTAAAAAAAAAACGTCGAAAAAAGTCAAAAATAGTCAAAAATTAAAAAAAAACGTCGAAAATAGTAGAAAAAAAGTAAAAAATAGTCGAAAACTTAAAAAAAGTAGAAAAGAAGACAAAACTCTATAATAGTTGGAAAAACTCGAAAAAAGTAAAAAAAAAGTCGAAAATAGTCAAAAAGTCGAATAAATTCGAAAAATCGAAACAAGACGAAAAGTAGACTATTTACATAATACAAAAAGTCTAAAAGTCGGCTTTTAGCAAAAAATGAAAAAAGTCACAAAGTTGACTTTTAACTAAATGCATAAAGTCGACTTTTCGTTTCAACTATCCTAGCACACAATCAACTGTTAGAAGCAAACAACAATCAAGTTTATAGACTAGTTTTTGGTACTGCCAACTGACTAAGTAGTATATGGACTATTTTATGAACTAGTCTCTGGACTTGTCAATAGTTAATAGTCTTTGAAAAGTCTAAGTACTAATATATAGTCTGGAATATGTTTTAGATAATTGACTAATATATGAATTAGTCTATGGACTAGTTTTAATATGATGTTTGACTAACTTCTATTCATTTGTTCTTCTAGTCTTTGACTAGTTCTTTGATAACACAGGCCGATACATTTTTAATCCAGAGACTAAAGTATACTTTTCTTAATCCAGATCTAAGAATTTCTCCATCACATCTGGGATTTAAGATATCATATCCTGACTTACGAAAAATGCAATTTTTAGCCTTTTTTTTGAGACGTTATAACTTCTTAAGGACAATTTTATTTATAAAATTTCAATAAAGACTTAATATCAGACATGTCTTCTGACCCTAAGGGTATTATTCATAAACTTTTATCAAAGGTCTATAATTCAAATTTTCATACGAAATTTGTTCTTTAAACCTTTGATAAATGTTTATGAACAATGCAGTAAAGGTCTGAAAATTTCTCGAAAAGAAAGGAGACATGTTAATGTTATTTGAAATTTTATAAATTAAGTTGTCCTTGCGCAGTTATAACGTCTCAAAAACTGCATTTTTCGTAAGTCAGGACATGATATCACAAATCCCAGATGTGATGGAGAAATCCTAAGGCCAGGATTTATTTATGCGCTTGTTACATGGACAATTTTCTTGGCAATAGACTTATACATGAATTAATCAATAAACTAGTCTATTAACTATTCAATTAACTAGTTCATTGACTAGTATTTTGATCATTCTATAGAGTATTCTTTTAATTAGTCTCTGGGCTAGTTCATGAAATAATCTTTGGACAAGTCTATTGTCTTATATACGGACTAGTCTACTAATTAATATATAAACTAGCCCATGCATTATATACTAGGCTATAGTCTATAATGAACAAGTCGAAAGACTTCTCTACGACTAGTCAGTTGACTATGCTATTGACTAGTCTCCCGACTATAATATTGACTAGTCTATTGATAAATCTATTGAATAGTGAATGGACCAAACTTTTGATAAGACTACGAGCCAAGTGATCGTGAAGGTAAGGTAACTCCCTACTTTTAAGCGAGTGTGGTATGGTATGATATTATATCAATTAAAATCTAGTTACAAATTCTATTCCAAAGTTATATCTGAAAATAAACTTCGTGCTTATTTTTAGTTGAGAGCTTTTAGTTTAGAACTTGACAGAAAGAGTTTTGATTTTTTTAGTTAATTATTTAAATACATTTTTAAACACAAACATTCTACACTTATTCAATTAACAAAACAGGAGTTAAATTTTTAAAAATTACTTTTCTATATCTGAGAAAATATCTCAGATATACTAACCTGGCCTCCAGTAGGTTAGTGGTTAAAGATCTAATCTGGTAGACCGAAGGTGGTGGGTTCGATTAAAGAGCGCACAATAAACCCAATAGAGGTCTAGATGTATTTCTTCGGATTTGATGTATAAATGTTAATATATCCTCCTTTCAAACTAACTAACTAACTAGGACAAAAATGAACGTTTTAGAAATAGGGGATGGGGGCATAGCACCTCTTATATGAATTAAATATAAAAATCTCTTTAATTTGAAAATTATTGCAGCTTAAGAGCTTTAACAACTATTTGAACGTTAAGAGGAAAAATGGATGTAATTTGAAAATGGGTCCTGAATTCTTTCATATGAGAAACTATTGGAGCTAAAAGTTTTAAATTTTGCGATTATCTTCACCCTCGTTAACAAAGAGTGCATCCGTGTCGATAAATTTAAGCCCACCAAGTGGTTAGACATTAGTGAAAATCACTGTCTTTTTCGGTTGAATTGACTTTATGTCGAACTGGGAATTTTCAAATTTTGTATAAACATTTAGGAGCAAAATGGGTTAACTTCCATATAAGACGCTTTAAACTTCTCATATGAACTAAAAAAACAAAAAAATTTTATGTTCTAAAAACTATTAAAGATAAAAACCTTCAATATTACATGAAGAATTTTAACATCCAAATGAACTTCTAAGGGAAAAATTATCGAACTTATAAAGTAAACACACTAAAGTTTGCCCTCGTTAACAAAGAGTACAACTGTGTCGAAGATGAATTAGACCCAACCAGGTGGTTAGACATTAGTAAAAATCACTGTCTTTTTTGGATGCATTGACTCCTTGTTGGGCATTTTAAAATTTTGTCTAAAGATCTTTAACATCTTCTTCCATATAAGGCGCTTTAAACCTCCCATATGAACTAAAAAGCAAAAAAAAAATGTAGGTCTAAGAAACTATTAGATATAAAAGCTTAAAATTTTACATGAAGAACTTTAAAAGGAAAAATGATTGAATTTTCATAAATGTATAAGAGTTAAAGTCTTTAATTTCGCTCTAAAATCTTAAACGTAAATATTTGAAAATTTGATGGACTAGCAGTAGGGGGCGTGGCACATGCCAAATGAAATCTAGAATTTTTAAATTTCCCACAAAGGACTTTGACATTCATGTGAACATTTTACGGTGCAAATGAAATTCCTTTCAATAGAGGGCGTGGTATCGCCTATGGGAATTAAATACAAAAATTTCGTTTATCTGGGAAACTGTTAGAGAGAGAATCATTAAAATTTTACAAGAAGAACTTTGACATCCATGTCAAGTTAATGGTTTAACAATAAGGGGCGTGGTATCTCCCATATGTAATAAAAACAAACTTTCATTTACGTAGGAAACTATTAAAGGTAAAATCCCAAAATTTTGCACAAACATTTAGATAATAATTTGGTGAGAGGTATTTTGGTACCGTACAACTAAGAAACTATTAGAAACTTTGAAATTTGATTTGGAGGCTTGGCAATTACCATATGATTTAAGTACAAAAGTATGTTTATCTAAGAAACTATTAAAGTTAAAAACTATTAGAAACTTTGACATTCTTTTGAATATTTGGGGGCTTGGCAACTGCCATATGATTTAACTAAAAAACTATGTTTATCTAAGAAGCTATTAAAAAGTTAGAATTTTAAATTTTTTCACTGTTCTACCGATACTACAATGGAATGTGTTCCTTTGAAATTAGGGAATTTGTTCCCGATACTCGTATATTCTTGCGTAACATACGTCTATCTTCAAGAACACACCCATTTGTGGTAGATTGGTCAGTGGACCGTGCAACACATTACAAGGAAAATTCATTTTTCAGCCGCACTGTTCGTATGTGGAATAAACTCCCTGCAGAGGTATTCCCCGCCACTTTCGATATAAGAAGATTTAAATCAAATGTCCACAAACACTACTCCATTTATCCTCCTTTCCACAACCTATTTTCTTAGTTCCAACACAATGCTTCGCATAAGTAGGGGTCATCCCCTGAGTGGAAGTATAGTCGGGCATGGCCGACCATATAACATCCTACACCATGACTACTTTAAAAAATTTTTATTTTTCACAAAGAAACTTTTATGTTGAATTTTACATTAATTCCTTAAGCAATTTATTGATAAAAACCAAATTTTCTAAATGAGGCTTTATATAGGAGTATAGGTCAAACATGGGCCGATTCTCATTAAATTTGGGAAAAGGATATATATTTTTAAATAATCCTTAATTATGTTGATTTTTATTTGCGATACAAATGGTTACAAGTCAATTTTAGACGGGGGTTTGTATAGGGGCTAGGGTCAAATAAAGGGCGATCATTGCGAAAATCTGCAGTGTCATTTATACTTATATAAAACTTATTTGTGCCAATTTTTAGAAAGCCCAAATCGGGAGGTACGTGAAATAATGGACCGATTTCAACCATTTTCAATAGGCTTCATCCAAATTTCATCAAATTATCTTGAAAATTGAGGCCTGTACCTTGCGCACAAGGTTTACATGGACAGAAAGCCAACCGGACAGACGGACGGACGGACATGTCTTAATCGACTCAAAATGTGATTCTGAGTCGATCGGTATACTTAAAGGCGTAGGACCAATATTTTTGTGTGTTACAAACATCAGCACAAACGTATAATACCCTCCCCCACTATAGTGGTATAGGGTATGAAAAAGACTTTGAATCAAGTTTAAGTTTGTTATTTTAAAATAATTTAATTCAATATTTTGCTTTGAATAAGTGTACAATTTAAGATATTTACTTTAATTGTTGCTGCCTTTTGCTAGAGTTGAGAAATATTTCTATATTTTTTTAATTAAATCCTTGATTTTTTATAATTTTTTATAACTTTCTACAATACACTGATTTTATTTAAGTCGATTTTTTTTGTCAAGTTTTTTTTTTAATTATTTTAAATTTTTTTTGTAATGTTTAGTTGTTGTTTTAATATTAGCTTTTAATTAGTTAAAAGTTTTTGTAGTGTTTTTATATAATTTCCGTTTTTTTTTTAATTTTAAGTTATTGTTTAAATATTAAATTTTTTTTAAAACTATGTATTTGTTTTTTTATAAATTTTTCTTTAATAAATTTAAACTGTTTGCTTTGTTTGGAGGAAATGTTGCATTTAGTTTGGTAAATATAGAGCTTTTGTTTTTTTAATTTTTTTGAGTATTTTTTTTTTAAATAATTTGTTTCATTTTAGTTTATTTGTTTATTTTTGAATTTAATTTTCATTTTAATTAAAGAAAATATTAAGGTTTTTTTGTGATTTAAACAATTGTGACAATTTTAGGTTTTTTATGAGATTAAATTTTCGAGATTTTTTTAAGGTTTATTGTTTTAACACTTTTTCTTTAGATAGTTTGAGCTGTTTTTTACAATTTTTGTAATTTTGAGAATTTTCTTTTTAGCTTTTATTATAATTTTTATTAATTTTATTTATATTTTATTGTGAGTTATGTTTTTTAAGTTTTAAAATTTTTATAGAATTATTTTAAATGTTTTGCTACTTTTCTGTAAATTTTTCTTTTTAGTTATTTATTTTTTTTATAACTTTTCTAAATTAATAACTTTTTTTAGAACTTTTGTTATAACTCTGCTTTTAATTATACTTTTTACGTTTGGTTTTTTTTTTTAATTAATTCCAATTAATTTAGCAAATTTTTTCTAATTTCTTTTAATAGTTAAATATTTTAGCAATTTTATTTTTCAAAATCATGCCCGTTTCTTTAAAATGTGTTTCTTTATAACTTCCTGGTAATGGATTTATCAGTTAATAGTTCATTTTTTTATAATTATAGTAAATTTTTTTAAACAACAATTATTTATATTAATTCTTTTTTATTGATTTTCTAATTATTAGTTTTTTTTTTAGAAATTACGTTTAAGCCGTTTTATTTTGTTATTAATTTATGCTAAATATTTTAATTTTAAATATTTTTGTTTTATTTCTATAAACTCTTTAAGCCCCAAATTTTTAAACTTTAAACTTTATATTTATTTAAGTTTTCTAAAGGAATTTTAGCACAAATCTGTTCTTTTTTTAATGTTTCTTTTTTGACAACGTTTAACAATTTTAAAAATTAACAAAATCTATAATATTAAACCATTTACACATTTCATAAACGTGTAAATGAAAACAATGACGGAATTATTGATGGACTGACTGTGACTTTAAATCGAAGAAGAAAATAATAATAAAAAGATATATAATGCAACACTTGGTAAATTTAGCACGTTCTGTTAAAATATTTTCTTTTGTAATTTAAACACGCACTTTTTTATTAAATTTAATTATATTCCTTTAAATTTAATTAAATTTTTTTCATAAAAATTTTTTTAAATTTTTCTAAATTTTCTTTAAGTTTTTTTGTTTATTTGTTTAAATTTAAAAAATAAATAAATATTTCTATATAATTTTGTTTTTTTTTTATTTATCTCGTTTTTATAATTTTTCTTTTTAGGGGAATAATATTTTTGGCGTGTTTATTTTAACTTGACAATCGTTGGTCGAATGAATGGTATTGTGAATTTAATATTGAGTAAGGTTTGCCGCCGTTTAACAGAATTACAATATGATTCTTTTTTTTCCTCATATACATGTATATATATTTCTATATATACACATCAATTCTTCAAGTCTGTTCACTGCTATCAATGTGTATTTCGGTATTTCTTTCATTTACAAACAAATTGCACATATACGACTATTTTTTTTTTCCATATATTTTGGAGATTTTTGCAGATTCAAGCTTCTGACTCTAGTTGTTACAAAAACAAAACAACAACATCAACAAATACGAAAACATCATCATTTTTTATCTTTCGTTTAAAACGAATAACAACGAATTCAAGATAGATACAGCAGCTTCAGCTTCTCTGTAACATTTCAAACGTATTCGCGTAATTGTAACGAATATACAGCAACAGCTCTAAATATATTATTATTTTTATTTTCCTCTTTCACAAGCCGGCATTTAAATATTTTATGTGTGTACAAGTATTTTTTAACAAAAAAAACACTTAAATTTCCTTCATTAAGCGCAGGTTTAATGAGCAGCAACTCATGAGTAAGAGAACAAGCACGCGCATGCTTTTGTTTAAACCGGAAGTGGTAGTTTAACAGACAACACGAAACGTCTACATTTTATTTAGCAGCTGTTTAATGTAGACATAATTTATAATGCTAAATATTATATGGATGATGTGAATTTTTGGGTGCAACCTACGTCTTGCCCATAACAAGTAGGCGATTTTATCTGGTAGATAATATTTGTTTGCAAATCAAGAGATTTTTAAAGTTACATAAGAGAGAAGTTAAAAAAATCAGTAAATTACTCTTAAAAAAGTGATCTCTTACCATAAAGGGTGGTTTTTCAAGAAATAAAGCATTCTGACAGAAAATCTCAGAATTATAACTAAATTTTAAATGAACTAGACTGAACTAGAACTGAACTAGAACTGAACTAAAACTGAACTAGAACTGAACTAGAACTGAACTAGAACTGAACTAAAACTGAACTAGAACTGAACTAGAACTGAACTA
>NC_060953.1:48646715-48648172 GCF_022045245.1 Lucilia cuprina | reverse complement strand
GACTAGACTATAGACTAGACTATAGACTAGACTATAGACTAGACTATAGACTAGACTATAGACTAGACTATAGACTAGACTATAGACTAGACTATAGACTAGGCTAGATTATTGACTTCAGGGGATGCCCTATTTCACTCACATAAAATCTATCTATTGCTCTCGCTCTCTACATGTTTTAATATTAAAGTTAAAGAACTTTTACAAACAAACGGAGTAGTATTGTATTCGTTTTATTTCTGTTTTTATTTCGAAAACCAACAAACGAGTAAAATTACGTTAAAAATTGTTGTGATTTTTTTCAAAACTTTTTTTTCATTATAAGCAGAAACTCCATCCCTTTAACCAGATTTCTTTCTGAAATTTGTATTTCTCGTGCTGTTAAACAAGAACACTACATCAATGATGTTGACGACTACGACAAGAACGACGCTGATGATGAGAAAGAATAGTTTTGAAAATTTGCATGACTTTATTACAAACATTTTTTCGATTTTTTTATTATTATTTTTGTCTCTCTATCTTTGTAGAGAACAGAAAAAAAAGAAACAAATTACTTTATTTGTTTACATGAAGGATAAAGAAAATAAATTTAAAATCATTTTCCAGCTTTGATTTTTTTCTTTGGAATAGATTCCATATTATTTATTTTATGCAAACACAAGAATAGAAGTTCTATTAAGTTTGAAGATAAAAATGGCCAATTAGGAAAATGATCAAATATCATGTAAATGGGATTTTTATAAGAAATAATATTTATATATTGTTTTGTATAATTCGTATTACTAACATGCTATTATTTTTATTATTATTGACATTAGTTATTGTTTGCAATTACTGTAGAGTAATTGCTTAATATAAATTTCTTTATAAATGGATTTAAATTTTATAAAAAATGGATGACTTAACCCGAATGTTAACCAAATATACATATATGTATGTGATTCTGGATTACCAATAAATTGAATATTATATTCTAGAAAATAGGTATGAATGTAGTCTTTAGACTATAATCAAAACTATAGACTACACTATGTATAGTCGAAACTTTTTCTAATACTGTAAACTAGATTATAGTTAAGTATAAGACAAGAAATATTCTAGACTACAGATAACAGTCAAGAGTCATGAATATAGACCAGACAATAGTCACAGGACTATATTTAAATCATAATGAAAACTGTATTATCGTCAATACTAGTCTATAGTCTATTCGGTACTCTAGTCTATTGTCTAGTCTAAAGTCTAGCCTTTAGTTTAGTTTGTAGTATAGTCTAAAGTCTAGTCTAAAGTTCTGTCTATAGTCTAGTGTATAGTCTGGTGTATAGTCTAGTCTATAGTCTAGTCTATAGTCTAGTCTATAGTCTAGTCTATAGTCTAGTCTATAGCCTAGTCTATAGTTTAGTCTATAGTTTAGTCTATAGTCTAGTCTATAGTCTAGTCTATAGTCTAGTGTA
>NC_060953.1:48640550-48646615 GCF_022045245.1 Lucilia cuprina | reverse complement strand
GTCTAGTCTATAGTCTAGTCTATAGTCTAGTCTATAGTCTAGTCTATAGTCTAGTCTATAGTCTAGTCTATAGTCTAGTCTATAGTCCAGTCTATAGTCTATAGTCTAATCTATGGTCTAGTCTAAAGTGTAGTTTATAGTCTAGTAAATGTCTAGTTTATAGTGCAGTCCATAGTCTAGTCTATAGTCGAATCTGTCTATAGTCTATTTTATATCCAGGCCTATATTCAACTCTACAGTATGGTCTTTAGTGTAGTCTATAGTCTGGGCTATAATAAATTCTACAGTCTAGTTTTTAATCTGGTTTATAGTCTATTTTATAGTATAGTCAATATTATTGTCTTATGTCTGGTCTCTTTTCTAATCTAAACTTAGTCTAGTGGTCTCTTAGTCTTTTCTATAGTAATGATAATAGTCTAGTCTAGACTTTAGTCTAGTCATAAGGCTGTTCTTGTCTGTAGTTTAGTGTATAGTCTGGTCTAAATCTAAATCATACTCTTGTCTATAGTCTGATCTTTAGCGTTGTTCATTAGCTAATTGATAGTAGATTAAGTAGTCTAGCGTGTGGTCTAGTTTGTCATTTTGAATACTTTATCTTGCTTCTAGTTTAGTTTGTGGTCTTGGCTATAGGTTAGTTTAGTTCTTAATTCACTATAATATCCAATGTCTCCATAGATATGAGCGCTAGTAAATTTCATAGTTTCCCAACAGCATCATTTGCATTTATTTATTTGACACCAATTTTTATTTAAAAGCTATAAAAACCATTTACATAAACTCACCCCCCTCCTTCTAAAATGTAGAAATTTTACAGTACATTCACTTTAGGTCAAAAGGCACGTTCAAGCAAAAACCGATAGAAATAATATTTGTCCCCTCCATAAACGAAATATTAAGGCCGTTAACTAAATAAAATCTATAAATATTTGCATTTTAGTGAGAAGTAAACCAACACCAGTATGGACAGTTTGAGGCAAAAGAACCAACAAATAGACAAACAAACAAAAAAAAAAAAAGGAAAAATAAATATTAAAAAAACTGTTCAAACACCAAAATACCCCCTAAATGTCAACTTATTTTAAAACATGTTTTTCAAAATGAAAATACAGCAAAAAATTATCAACAAGCCAAATGTTAAACAAATGATGATTAATCGAATATTTTTGTATTTTTTTCCAAGTACTTAGCTAATTTTATTTCTCTTTTATTTTAAAAAATATTAAAAAATCATTTGTTATTAAAAGAATAAAAAAAGCATTTGCCTTATAATTAATTTTCAATTTTAATCCATAAATCTTTAAGTGTGATTGATATTTGTGGTCCATTTTCCTTGTCCTTCTTTTTTTCTTTTCTTTTTTTATTTATTTCTGTAACTTTTAACCAATAGTTTTAACATTTAGCAGCAAGTGACAATTTTTTGTAATTTAGTTGAGATAAGAAAAAGTCACAAAAGTTCGTATTTTCCATGAACTTTTTTGTTTTTCATTCTAGTTTTTTCTATTTTATTTTTTTATGTTTGCTGATGAAAAATGTTTTTACGTATTTTCTAGGATGAATAGAAATTGTCGAAAAAATTTTGCTGAAAAAAAAGAAATAGTATTGAAATTTTTTTTCAAGTCAATTTGCATGATGTCCATGCGGCAAACCATTTATGTTTTTTTTTTTCTTTAACTATTCAAATATTTTAGTACTGTATACTGATGTTGGTTTAATAATTTTATCGTTTCATTTGTATAAATTTTAGAGACAAAGTTCTAGAGCAAAAATATATTTTTCTTTCAAAGTTAATATTGGAATTTGTTTTAGTTTAAGTCGTTTTTTGAACGGATGTTTTTTATTTTAAATAAGTTAAGGATTTCAAATTGGTAATTAACGTTTATGACGAAACCTAAAGGTGAACTAAAACTGAACTGGAAACAAACTGGATCTGAACTAAAACTGAACTAGAACTGAACTAGAACTGAACTAGAACTGAACTAGAACTGAACTAGAACTGAACTAGAACTGAACTAGAACTGAACTAGAACTGAACTAGAACTGAACTAGAACTGAACTAGAACTGAACTAGAACTGAACTAGAACTGAACTAGAACTGAACTAGAACTGAACTAGAACTGAACTAGAACTGAACTAGAACTGAACTAGAACTGAACTAGAACTGAACTAGAACTTAAGTAGCACTGAACTGAAACTATGATGTGTTAAAATGAATATGTTGTATAACTTTAACGTTTAAAACAAAAATTATTTTCTTTATGCTTCTCTTTGAGATTTTTCTTTAAAAATTTTCATTTGTATGTGTGTGTGAATCATGCTGTATATAAATGTTTTGTAATATTTTACTAATGTATTTTATTATTATTAATTTTTTACAAAATCCTTATAAACACCTACAAAGCTACAGTGATTAATTAAAAAATGTCGGTGTTGTTAAAAGGGATCTTCTGTGTTTTTCTTTCTTTAGCACTTGTTTATGTAATGGTGTGTGTGTATGTTTGTGCGGTATGTTTTTTTGTTTTTATTCTAAACAAAAGTTAATAATGTACGTGTGCACATGTTTAACACATGTACAGTCAGCACATTCAAACACATTTATCCTTAATACATGAGTAATACATGAGCATAAAACGTTTCGTACTTACTGTCTTCTATTTATATAGAGGTAATTGTATCTCACTTTGGAATGGGATTTCCAAATTAGAACACAATACCAGTTAACCAAAACAACAAGACAACACAGAAAACCAAAACAAATTTAACCAGACATGCGTATGTATGTATTGTGAATGGAAAATGAAAATCGTACAGGTACAATGTTTTTGGAATTGTATTTGTTGGTATTTTCAAAATTAGGGTGGTGCACCATTTTTTATCTTCTTTTACATTTGTTTCTTGGTTTTGTATGTTTTGCATTATTAAAAAGCTTCTGTCAACAAATTCTGTCATCCTTAATGTGGAATTATTGTATTTGTTTTGGTTACAAAAATACTTCCACGTACATTCTTAATTTTTAACAATCCATTATTACAAATAAAGAGTAGGAAAAGTATTATTATTAAGTAAAATATTCTTTGCTGGGTAAGATGTCTAGTGGATAGAGATTTTTACATCAGGTGATAAACTGTTTATTTAAGCATTTAAATAAAATAAGATAAAAATTAATATACACAAATAACAACAATACTTTTCTTATATGTTAAAAATAAACTTTATAAAAACTATTTTAAAATTACTAACTGGATTTACTACTATATTCGTGTTATCTGCTTGATTATATACAGTTACAAAAGAAACCGATTTGGTTCCAATATAAAGAGCTTTTCCATTTGGTACTTTTTCAAATAAAAATCTTATTCATTCCCCTTTTGGCGAATTGTTTACTTTACTTCCGTTTTTAAAAACTTCTTAATATTTTATACTTTTTAAATGACAAGAAGATTTATTTTGTGTTTAAAACAAAGAATTGTGCCTCTTCTTCATACTAAAACCATAAAAGGGTCCTTATATTTGTATGTATGTATGCATATGTTTTTGAATTTTGGTTTTGATAATATTTTCACTAAACTCATACTTACAAACAGATAAAAAATACTTTCCTTACAGTTCTAGTTCAGTTCTGGTTCAGTTCTAGTTCAGTTTTTGTTCAGTTTTTGTTCAGTTCTAGTTTAGTTCTAGTTCAATTCTAATTCAATTCTAGTTCAGTTTTTTTTTCAGTTCTAGTTCAATTCTAGTTCAGTTCTAGTTCAGTTCTAGTAGTTCAGTTATAGTTCAGTTCTAGTTCAGTTCTAGTTCAGTTCTAGTTCAGTTCTAGTTCAGTTCTAGTTCAGTTCTAGTTCAGTTCTAGTTCAGTTCTAGTTCAGTTCTAGTTCAGTTCAGTTCTAGTTCAGTTCTAGTTCAGTTCTAGTTCAGTTCTAGTTCAGTTCTAGTTCTAGTTCAGTTCTAGTTCAGTTCTAGTTCAGTTCTAGTTCAGTTCTAGTTCAGTTCTAAATATATTTCATATTTGAAGAACTAATTTTTCTTAAAGAAAATGTCATTTACCATATGAAAAAATGTATTTTTTTTTATCGAAAGTTCCTGATTTTATTTAAAATTTGTAATTTTTATGAAATTTTTATAGATTTTTTTTTTTGAAAATTACACTTTTAATAAAAAATGCCAGTTTTTTCGAAGAAAATTTTTTTATAATTTTGAAAAAAGAAAATTATTCAATGTGCAGTAAATGTCTCCTGGGTTGCTGTCAAAGCTATTTGTTTTTATTTTCTCTGAAAAATAAAACTCAAAAATAATTGTGTATATTTCTGTGTAAGACGCATGAAAAAATAAAAATTCAGTTCCCAGTAACTGCATAAATAAAGACGAAAATAACAAGAAGAGTTTTAACTGCTTAAATGATGTTGCATTTTTTTTTCGTTTGTATTGTTCTCCTTTAATGTTTCTCCGTTTTACAACATTAAGAAGATTTATATTGTTTTCCTTTGGTTTTTATAATTCTTGTAATAAAATCTCTTAAAATTTTAAATGTTGTGGTATATGTATGTAGTTTTAGAAAATAGTTTAATAGTAGTATTTTATTTTTCAATTAGAGCAGTTTTTTTATTTTTTTTCAGGTTTTAAATACATTTGGGAAATTTAAAGGAAAGATTTTTCATTCAGAATTATACCAGTAAACATATACGAACTGTGGTTTTTTTTTATCCAATAGCAAAATTTTTTAAGTTTATGTTTCAGTTACAAAATTCTGAAATTTTCTCGTCTATGGAAATGTTTTTCTTTAAGGAAAAATTAATATTTATTATCTAAGCCCATGCTTTACTAAAAAAAGACAAAAAATTATAAAAATTATTTATGTATCTTAAACATACTTGTCATATTTTCATAAAATATAAATGATTGTAATCAAAACCATCAGTCTATATTTGAATTACGAACAGACAGATTACAATATCCTTGTCAGAGCAATAAATAGATTAGACGACTGTCATAAATACTTTATACATACACTTATGGTATGCGTGTAATATTCAAACAAATAATTTATCCTAAAAACCTATTAAATGCACCATAAGTGTGTCATTGTTTCCTTTAAACAAAAGAAGAAAAAAAAAACCTTTTCACTTTAACAACAAAAATAAATACAAAATGTCATTGTAGATTATAAACAGAGGAGATGCTTGTAAAAATAAAAATATAACAATACTTATGTATATATGTATTTAGTCAAATACAAAATTTATATACAATCTATGTAAAAATCTTTAAAATATTCAAAATCTTTGAATCCATATACAAAAGCTCACATATGCCTTCACTTTCAAACATAAATCCCAGTAAATATGAATTTTTTTTAAAGTATTTTTAATATGCTGCTTCACTCTACTAACTCATACCAATGAACCCCCTAGAGTGCGTATACTTAATATTAAATGAAATAAAATATAAATCATACGACATGTCAGCAAAACCTTTGTCAACACACACGAAGTCGTATGAGTGATCGTGTATGTGTGGAGTGTGATGAAATCATTAATCATACGCTTTGAGTAACAGGTTACAACGAATGAATTTTTTTGTTTCTTTTTTTAGGAGTTTTTAAGTTTTTTTGTTTTATCGAGTTGGGGTTTAAAATGCTTAATTTAAAAGTATATGTTATATTAAAAGCGGGCATAAATTTGTTGAGGTTATTAAGTGAATATTTATTAAGTGTTATTTACGGCTGTAACGAATTTTATTTTAGTAACATATTGAAATATAAAATTATAACAAATAACAATTTGCAACCCATAGTTATTATATGAAATATTATTACACCTAACTCACATCACTGTGGCTTAGAAGTATTTTATTAAATTTTTTTTACCTTAATATAGCCTATTGTTCAGTTCTCGTTTAGTTTTAGTTCAGTTTTAGTTCCAGTTCAGTTCTGCTTCAGTCTTAGTTCAGTTCTAGTTCAATTCTATTCCAGTTCTAGTTCAGTTCTAGTTCAGTTCTAGTTCAGTTCTAGTTCAGTTCAAGTTCAGTTCTAGTTCAGTTCTAGTTCAGTTCTAGTTCAGTTCTAGTTCAGTTCT
>NC_060953.1:48638216-48640450 GCF_022045245.1 Lucilia cuprina | reverse complement strand
GACTATAGACTAGACTATAGACTGGACTATAGACTAGAATATAGACTAGACTATAGACTAGACTATAGACTAGACTATAGACTAGAATATAGACTAGACTATAGACTAGACTATAGACTAGACTATAGACATAATTGTATACCACACTGGATTAAAAATATTTTTTTAAAAATCAAATTTTGCGTGTGAAATTTTGTTTTATGTTTTATAAAATTAAATGTTCTTTGTTATTAAAGGGTAAGACTGTAAAACAGGCTATAGTCCACTGTATACAAAACTGCAATAAACGCAGAAGAGAAAATTTGGAAATGAAGAAAGAAGTTTTAATAATTGGTTGTCAACATTTGACTATAAATATGTATTTCTGTAAATAAATCGCTGAACCCTTAAAAAATAAATTAAAATTTATTTCCAACCAAAATCAGTAAATTTTCATAAAACAAACAAAAAAAAATAATAATTTATTTTTTAATTGATTTAAAGTTTTTAAAACCTTCTACTTTACGAATAATTTACATAAATATGTACATACACACGAGCAGGAACAAAAAAAGTTAAATGGAAATGTCAAGAGTTTTTCTTGAAATAAAAAAATATGCAAGTGTATGGAATTTTTTTTTTATTTTAAGGAAACAAAAAAAATTTAAATAAAACACATACTTTTCATATGTAGCAACTGCAAATTGAAAGATGAAAAAAAACATACGAAAAAAACACAAAGATGGAACATCTTAGGAAAGTGGAAACAAAAATGAGAAAATAAAATAGAAACACATTTGGTGACAAAAACTTTATGCCACATTTAAGTAGAGAATGCATAAATATTAAGAAAACGAATGTATAATTTTAACAAAACAGCAACAGCAAAAAAAAAACAAAGTTGTGTCAAAAAAATTTACCAACACACACACACAAGAAAACACTTATTATGTGTATGTGTGTGTGAAGAGGCGAAGAGTTTTCTTGACATTTTAGTATGAAAATGTTTTATTATCACACATACATGCATATTGATTACAGTTAAGCACAAAAGTTTTGTATGACAATATAGAGACAATTGTATATTTTTTTAACAACTTTTAAATATTATCCTAAAATAAATCTAATGATTAAACTAAAAATTTGATTTTTTTATAATTCTTATTCAAAAAAAGTATTTGATCATGCTGTTAATTTTTATCTAAATTACTATGCAAAAATTTTGCAAATACCTTTTTTAAAGTTTATAACTTTTTTCAAAACATTATTTTAAATATTGGTTTCTCTTCAACAATGAATTTCCTTTAGACAAATTTACAGCCTGTGAAACCCTTCCGTTTCCTGAGGGCAATATTTAGAAACATTTTATATAAAAGTACTACATAAAGAAATTTGGGGTCCATTAAAATATAATGTTTTTCTTAAAAGTAAAAAATAAATTGTACCCTTTACTAAGTTTTAAATTACATACAGTATTTATAACCAGAAGAATTGCGAGAGTGTGTGTGTTGTATGTAAAATTACTTTATGTTAAAGAATGAAAAGAAACACTTAACTTTACTAACACTTAACCTAGTCAGCATTAAAGATTTTGCATATAAATAGAAAACCTTCATATGTATGTAGAAAAACGTATTAAGATGGCCCAACATAAAAGTAAATATTTTAACTATGCAAAAGTATTTAATTTGAATCGACTTAAAGAAACACATTTATGCTAAAAAGTTGCGTATAGTCCAAATCAAATACGTTTCAGAAAGGTCATACGGACTCTGACTCTCACCACAACATTATTCAACACCAAAACTTCTTTTCAATAGAGAAATTCTACATTTCTTTGAACTCATTTGAATACAGAAAATATTCTAAGTACACTTTTGCTTAAGTACAAAGTGTTTAAGTAAATATATGTATACGATAAAAAAAAACATTTTAATATATAAATATATGTAGCAACACTTTAGCACTTACACATGCAAATTGCCAACATACCTACATCAAGTTGACAAAACAATTGCAACTTTTTTGCCACATCAGGGTCGTTGCATGTCAAATTTAAATAACTCAATCCCCGTTAAAAGAAAATCGTATTTTTGGTGAAATTTAATAAGAACTGATATAGAACTAGAACTGAACTAGAACTGAATTAGAACTAAACTAGAACTGAACAAGAACTGAACTAGAACTGAACTAGAACTGAACTAGAACTGAACTAGAACTGAACTAGAACTGAACTAGAACTGAACTAGAACTGA
>NC_060953.1:48630134-48638116 GCF_022045245.1 Lucilia cuprina | reverse complement strand
TAGTCTAGTCTATAGTCCAGTCTATAGTCTAGTCTATAGTCTAGTCTATAGTCTAGTCTATAGTCTAGTCTATAGTCTAGTCTATAGTCTAGTCTATAGTCTAGTATAAATTTTGTTATCGCAGCACTGGGACTACCTTTTTGGGGCCAACCTTATGTTCATATGTGACTGTATGTCTGCTGGATACAAAATCATTTCGTAATAAAAATCTCAATTTGTGTAAAATAAATGAAATAAAATATTTATATGTGGAACAGTTTTTTTTAATTATTAAATGTAAAACAATAACGAATTGATCAATTATACTTTTACAAGGTAATTGATAAAGTCTTTGGATTTCAATAAAAACTAAAATGGAATTTTAAATTTTAAAACAAATTTTTATTAAAATTTACTAAGAATATTTTGTAATCAATATCTATGGGTCATTAGTGATAGTTGATAGAGTTATGGGAAAAAATAAAATATATATTTTTTTATAATAATTGTCTTATTTTAGATTAAGATTACTTTTTCATGTTGGAGTTCTGTATTAACGAAAAACTATATGTAATTCCACTGTTTTTTACTAATTACAGCTCAAATCTAATTTTAGCAAATTGCAAGTTACACAAAATCGTAATAAACAAATATTTAAATGTAACTGAAGAAATCCTTATAGAAAGCATGCCAATTTTAAGAATTTTTTGTGTTTGTAACTTTCTTAAGTTTCGATTAAATTCAATAATGGAATGTGTTGCCAATAATAGTTTTTCATACACGTTCCATTGAATGTCTAAAAGAAACAAAGAAAAAACGATATACAAACAATAGTTTAAGATGTATTTATATGCAAAAATTCTCAAAAGGAAAAGAAAAGAAATCAAACACTCACTGCTCGTATCAAGATGATAAAACATGTACCAGGGAATGTAAATTGTAGACAAGGAAATGGTAGTGGTGGTTAAATAACAAAATTCCAAGAAGAACTATCTTTACCCAGTAAACATTTCTGATCGAAATCTCTGATAACTAAAAAAATTTTTGAAATTTTTTTTTCCAAGTATTAACATAGAAATTGGAATAAAATCCTCTCAATCCAAAATCTGTTCTCAAATGTTTTAAGTTTGGGCAAAATATTGTTTTACAAATCATTCTCAAATGATACTGCTCATGGGGGTTGAAGTTATCTCCGCATACGGTTGTAATACATATTTCTTGTTCATGTTATAATAAAATGTAAAAATGATAAAAAATAGCAGCTCGACATTATTTTCAATCGAAATGCAAATAAATACTAAAAAAATGACGCCATATAGACAGGCTTTCCTTAAATACCAAACAATGTTGTCATTGGTCACCGACCAACAGCAACAACCATCTTTTCGAAAAGACCTAACAATAAGAAATGCAAAAAAGGCAAAATATTACAATTTGATAAGTAGTTGTTGTTGCTACTACTGATGGTTGTTGTTTAGAAAATAAATTATATTTCTTGAGATTTTAAACAGATTCTATTATTATTTTATCATATTTTATTTATAAACTTTTGTCTTCGTTTCGTTTCTTATATTTTATTTTGTTAAGTATAATTTTTCGCCACTCACATTAGTATGACATAGATATTTTTTGTTTTTTTAATAAAATAAATCCAATGGACTATTTTTTATAGTTCTAAGGTTTCATTAAATTGGTTGTTCAGACTTTTTTTGAATTAGAGACAGAGAGAAAATTACAAGATTTAATAAAATAAGAAGAACAATTTGCAAACATTTTTTCATGAAAAGAAAAATTTAATGAACATTTTTTGTAAAATTTAGTTCTTTTGCAGTTCACTTCAAGCTCAGTTCTAGTTCAATTCTAGTTCAGTTCTAGTTCAGTTCTAGTTCAGTTCTAGTTCAGTTCTAGTTCAGTTCTAGTTCAGTTCTAGTTCTAGTTCAGTTCTAGTTCAGTTCTAGTTCAGTTCTAGTTCAGTTCTAGTTCAGTTCTAGTTCAGTTCTAGTTCAGTTCTAGTTCAGTTCTAGTTCAGTTCTAGTTCAGTTCTAGTTCAATTCTAGTTCAGTGCTATTTCAGTTCTAATTCAGTTCTAATTCAGTTCTAGTTTAGTTCTAGTACAGTTCTAGTACAGTTCTAGTTCAGTTCTAGTTCAGTTCTAGTTTAATTCTAGTTTAGTTCTAGTTCAGTTCTAATTCAGTTCTAGTTTAGTTCTAGTACAGTTCTAGTACAGTTCTAGTTCAGTTCTAGTTCAGATCTGTTTCAGTTCTAGTTTAGTTCTTATTTAGTTCTTTTTTAGTTCTAACTCAATTCTAGTTCAGTTTTTGTTCGGTTCTAGTTCAGTTTTAGTTAGTTAGTCTCTTAGTTGAACAGATCTATATTCCGCAAAAAACTGCATTTTCGTAAAGAAAATTTTATTAATTCTTCCATAAAAATTCCAAAATCTTTCTCCGTCACCACACTTTAGTCACGACCCAATTCCTTTTCTAAGCAACAATACAAAAAACTATTGTCATCGTTAAAATGCACTTTGGTTGCGTACACATAAGAAAAATTATTAAATAAAATTCCATATTTCAAGGATATTTTTTTCATGGCAATTTTTATTAAAAGAACATTTTATCTGTTCACTAACGTTAAAAACGTGCTAAAGGAAAGAGACTTTTCTTAAGAATCAGAACATTAAAATTCGATACATATTCCCAAACTGCTTACCTCGTAGTACGCATTTAATTCTTTTGTCAGACCTTAAAAGGTAAAAAAATTAAAAGTTGTTTGCCAAATACCAATGAAATTTTTAACAACATTAAATGGTAAGATAAAAAGAAAACAACAAACACAATAAATAAACATGGCCAATTTTCTTAAGGTCTTTAAGTATATATTTTTTTTTAATTCCCTGGCTGGACCCATTCTATATACATGTATTTCGTGTGCTTTATGTAAATTTTTTGCGCTTTTAGCTTTTTTATTATTTGTTTAATTTTTCGTGTTTTTTTTTATTCTTTCTTAATTGTTGGCACATTTTGTGTTGCCTTTATGTTTTCTTTTCTTTGTGTTTTAATGTCACCAACAATAAACGTGAAAAGCATAAAAATATTACGAATGAAACGACACAACAGCAACATCAAGTGCGGAATTTTTTTAAATATAAAGCTTCATTAAGCATCAAGAACACAACAGTAGGTGTGTAAAGAAAAATACTAAAAGGACATTTTCAGAAATAAGGAAAAAACATACATTTTCAGAAATATGTTTTTCTATAGAAAATTATCAGAAAATAGTTTTTTTTTGTGTGAAATTGTCTCTTTTTATAGGAAATTGAAAAAAATATATATTTGTTTTTTCTATTTTTTAATGGAAAATTGTTGAAAAATTTTCTTTTTTTATAAAAAAGTTTTGAACATTTTCTCTTTTAGTTTATTTTTTTTTTAATTTTTATTTTTTTTTAAGAAAATTCTCGAAAAACTTTTATAAAATTTTTTTGACAATTTTTTCTTGTTAAGGGTATAACACCTTGATGAAAAGGGTATATATAAGTTTGTCATTCCGTTTGTAATTTCTAAAATATAATTTTTCCGACCCTATAAAGTATATATATTCTGGATCCTTGTAGATAGCGGAGTCGATTAAGCCATGTCCTTCTGTCTGTCTGTTGAAATCAGTTTTTAGAGGACCCCAGATATCGGCGAGTTCCGAATCTTTAATAATTCTGTTAGACATGCTTAGACATTTAAAATCAGCAAAATCGGTCGGTAAATAACGGAGATATGAGCAAAAATCCGAGACAACCTCTGAAAATTTCATCAAAAAATGTCATATTTTTTCATGCTTTGTTAAAAAAGCAAAACACTGTACATTAGAAAAAGATGTACACGTGTGTGTAGATGAATTTGATTTTACTCAGCTGTGTATTTTGTTTTGTATGTTTGGATGCTGTTGCCGTCATTGAGTTGTCTCTTTCTTTTTTCTATGGAAATTTTTTTTTAAATTTAAAAAAATGTCTTTTTTGTTTTTTTTTTTAATCTTGTTTTTTAAAGAAAATTTATACAATTTTTTTGAAAAAAAATATATAATATAATTTTTTTAAATTTTTTTGTAAAAATTTTTTTCGAAATTTTCTCTTTTTATAAAAAATTTTATTAAAAAAAAAAAATTCGAACATTTTTGTTGAATGTCTCATTTCTATAGAAAATTTCCGAAGACGTTTTCTTCTCTATAGAAAATTTTCGAAAATTCATTTTTTTTTAGAAAATTTTCTTTTTTTACAAAATTTTTTCTGTTCTTTTTATAAAAACATTTTGGAAATTTTTTCACTTCTACAATAATCTAAACAGTTTTCTTTTTAATTTCTAGTTCAGTTCTAGTTCAGTTCTAGTTCAGTTCTAGTTCAGTTCTAGTTCAGTTCTAGTTCAGTTCTAGTTCAGTTCTAGTTCAGTTCTAGTTCAGTTCTAGTTCAGTTCTAGTTCAGTTCTAGTTCAGTTCTAGTTCAGTTCTAGTTCAGTTCTAGTTCTAGTTCTAGTTCAGTTCTAGTTCTAGTTCAGTTCTAGTACAGTTCTAGTTCAATTCTAGTTCAGTTCTAGTTCAGTTCTAGTTCAGTTTTAGTTCAGTTCTAGTTCAGTTCTAGTTGAGTTCTAGTTCAGTTCTAGTTCAGTTCAGTTCAGTTCTAGTTCAGTTCTAGTTCAGTTCTAGTTCAGTTCTAGTTCAGTTCTAGTTCAGTACTAGTTCAGTTCTAGTTCAGTTCTAGTTCAGTTCTAGTTCAGTTCTAGTTCAGTTCTAGTTCAGTTCTAGTTCAGTTCTAGTTCAGTTCTAGTTCAGTTCTAGTTCAGTTCTAGTTCAGTTCTAGTTCAGTTCTAGTTCAGTTCTAGTTCAGTTCTAGTTCAGTTCTAGTTCAGTTCTAGTTCAGTTCTAGTTCAGTTCTAGTTCAGTTCTAGTTCAGTTCTAGTTCAGTTCTAGTTCAGTTCTGGTTCAGTTCTAGTTCAGTTCTAGTTCAGTTCTAGTTCAGTTCTAGTTCAGTTCTAGTTCAGTTCTAGTTCAGTTCTAGTTCAGTTCTAGTTCAGTTCTAGTTCAGTTCTAGTTCAGTTCTCGTTCAGTTCTAGTTCAGTTCTAGTTCAGTTCTAGTTCAGTTCTAGTTCAGTTCTAGTTCAGTTCTAGTTCAGTTCTAGTTCAGTTCTAGTTCAGTTCTAGTTCAGTTCTAGTTCAGTTCTAGTTCAGTTCTAGTTCAGTTCTAGTTCAGTTCTAGTTCAGTTCTAGTTCAGTTCTAGTTCAGTTCTAGTTCAGTTCTAGTTCAGTTCTAGTTCAGTTCTAGTTCAGTTCTAGTTCAGTTCTAGTTCAGTTCTAGTTCAGTTCTAGTTCAGTTCTAGTTCAGTTCTAGTTCAGTTCTAGTTCAGTTCTAGTTCAGTTCTAGTTCAGTTCTAGTTCAGTTCTAGTTCAGTTCTAGTTCAGTTCTAGTTCAGTTCTAGTTCAGTTCTAGTTCAGTTCTAGTTCAGTTCTAGTTCAGTTCAGTTCTAGTTCAGTTCTAGTTCAGTTCTAGTTCAGTTCTTGTTCAGTTCTAGTTCAGTTCTAGTTCAGTTCTAGTTCAGTTCTAGTTCAGTTCTAGTTCAGTTCTAGTTCAGTTCTAGTTCAGTTCTAGTTCAGTTCTAGTTCAGTTCTAGTTCAGTTCTAGTTCAGTTCTAGTTCAGTTCTAGTTCAGTTCTAGTTCAGTTCTAGTTCAGTTCTAGTTCAGTTCTAGTTCAGTTCTAGTTCAGTTCTAGTTCAGTTCTAGTTCAGTTCTAGTTCAATTCTAGTTCAGTGCTATTTCAGTTCTAATTCAGTTCTAATTCAGTTCTAGTTTAGTTCTAGTACAGTTCTAGTACAGTTCTAGTTCAGTTCTAGTTCAGTTCTAGTTTAATTCTAGTTTAGTTCTAGTTCAGTTCTAATTCAGTTCTAGTTTAGTTCTAGTACAGTTCTAGTACAGTTCTAGTTCAGTTCTAGTTCAGATCTGTTTCAGTTCTAGTTTAGTTCTTATTTAGTTCTTTTTTAGTTCTAACTCAATTCTAGTTCAGTTTTTGTTCGGTTCTAGTTCAGTTTTAGTTAGTTAGTCTCTTAGTTGAACAGATCTATATTCCGCAAAAAACTGCATTTTCGTAAAGAAAATTTTATTAATTCTTCCATAAAAATTCCAAAATCTTTCTCCGTCACCACACTTTAGTCACGACCCAATTCCTTTTCTAAGCAACAATACAAAAAACTATTGTCATCGTAAAATGCACTTGGTTGCGTACACATAAGAAAAATTATTAAATAAAATTCCATATTTCAAGGATATTTTTTTCATGGCAATTTTTATTAAAAGAACATTTTATCTGTTCACTAACGTTAAAAACGTGCTAAAGGAAAGAGACTTTTCTTAAGAATCAGAACATTAAAATTCGATACATATTCCCAAACTGCTTACCTCGTAGTACGCATTTAATTCTTTTGTCAGACCTTAAAAGGTAAAAAAATTAAAAGTTGTTTGCCAAATACCAATGAAATTTTTAACAACATTAAATGGTAAGATAAAAAGAAAACAACAAACACAATAAATAAACATGGCCAATTTTCTTAAGGTCTTTAAGTATATATTTTTTTTTAATTCCCTGGCTGGACCCATTCTATATACATGTATTTCGTGTGCTTTATGTAAATTTTTTGCGCTTTTAGCTTTTTATTATTTGTTTAATTTTTCGTGTTTTTTTTATTCTTTCTTAATTGTTGGCACATTTTGTGTTGCCTTTATGTTTTCTTTTCTTTGTGTTTTAATGTCACCAACAATAAACGTGAAAAGCATAAAAATATTACGAATGAAACGACACAACAGCAACATACTCATCACCTTTTTGCTAATTAGTGTGTGAACAAAATTTCAACTTTCTTTTTAACATTTTCATTTAGCATTTTGTTTTATTGTCACACAAACACAACACTATACATACATTTTCAGAAATATGTTTTTCTATAGAAAATTATAAGAAAATAGATTTTTTTGTGTAAAATTGTCTCTTTTTATTCTCTTTTTTTTTTTAAAGTTTTAAACATTTTCTCTTTTAGTTAATTTTTTTTTTAATTTTTATTTTTTTAAAGAAAATTTTCGAAAAACTTTTATAAAATTTGTTTGACAATTTTTTCTTGTTATATCCTTCACCTTCGTGAGAAGGGTATATATAAGTTTGTCATTCCGTTTGTAATTTCTAAAATATAATTTTTCCGACCCTATAAAGTATATATATTCTGGATCCTTGTAGATAGCGGAGTCGATTAAGCCTTGTCCGTCTGTCTGTCTGTTGAAATCAGTTTTTAGAGGACCCCAGATATCGGCGAGTTCCGAATCTTCAATAATTCTGTTAGACATGCTTAGACATTTAAAATCAGCAAAATCGGTCGGTAAATAACGGGGATATGAGCAAAAATCCGAGACAACCTCTGAAAATTTCATCAAAAAATGTCATATTTTTTCATGCTTTGTTAAAAAAAGCAAAAACAACACTGTACATTAGAAAAAGCTGTACACGTGTGTGTAGATGTATTTGGTTTTACTCAGCTGTGTATTTTGTTTTGTATGTTTGGATGCTGTTGCCGTCATTGAGTCGTCTCTTCTCTTTTTTCTATGGAAATTTTTTTTAAATTTAAAAAAATGTCTTTTTTGTTTTTTTTTTTAAATCTTGTTTTTTAAAGAAAATTTATACAATTTTTTTTTGAAAAAAATATATAATATTATAATTTTTTTAAATTTTTTTGTAAAATTTTTTTTTTCGAAATTTTCTCTTTTTATAAAAAATTTTATTAAAAAAAAAATTTCGAACATTTTTGTTAAATGTCTCATTTCTATAGAAAATTTCCGAAGACGTTTTCTTCTCTATAGAAAATTTTCGAAAATTCATTTTTTTTTTAGAAAATTTTCTTTTTTTACAAAATTTTTTCTGTTCTTTTTATAAAAACATTTTGGAAATTTTTTCACTTCTACAATAATCTAAACAGTTTTCTTTTTA
>NC_060953.1:48623726-48630034 GCF_022045245.1 Lucilia cuprina | reverse complement strand
TCTATCTATCTATCTATCTATCTATCTATCTATCTATCTATCTATCTATCTATCTATCTATCTATCTATCTATCTATCTATCTATCTATATATCTATCTATCTATTTCATAAATTTTATTTTATGCAAAATGTGTTTCGGAAAAAATTTGTGTAAAAATTTGAACTTTCAATAATTTTTAGAATAAGAAGAAACTATCTATTGCCTACAAAAAATACGTTTTAATTTTTTTTACAAAAAATAATTTTTCTATCAAAAGAATTTTTATAGCAGCAATCAAAAATTGTTTAAGATAATATTAAGTGTTTCTCTACATTTTAAAATTTTCAAAAAATTTAATGAAATATTTTCGTTTGTTTTTCTTTTCAGGTAAGTCCTTTTAAATTATGACTATTTAAGTAAGTATTTTGTTTATATTATTGTTGACAAGAACTACAGGATTTCTAATATGATAAGCAGCTTGTAAAATTGTGTGTGAGTGCATTTGCTATTGTTTTAAAAAGTTTTCCCTTTTAATGTAATTAATTTAAACATTATTTAACAAAAAGCATATGTTTGATTAAAATTTAAATTATAAATAAATAATAAAATACATTTAAAAAAACCACTAATACCACATTTAAAATAAATACAAAATCACACTCATTGTTGTATTAAAATACATACATATAAATGAACAATAATACATTTTACAATTCTATAAATATATATGTAACCAAATGTAAATAATTTAAATATTATTTCCACGACGGTATAGAGGGAAAATGTGTTAAGTGCAGTTTTTTTTCTAAATTTTAAGTTAAAAAATTGTTATTTTTAAGAAAAGGAACTGAAAAATTTTATCTAAGAAATATATTAAAATTTCTCTAAAGAATACTTTTCCTTTTTTCTTAAGAAGAAAATATTTAATTTTTTATTTTTACATTTTGCATTTCTTGCCCTCAAAATTTTGCACTTTTTTACGACAAAATTGTTTAAATTTAATTCTTATTTGAGTTACAATTTTCATTTCTCATTTCATATGATTAAATCATAACAATTGTATTATTTTCCTTTCATTGCAAATTATGCAAAATTAGTTTCACTGTTTGATTTGATATAAATTTAATTCATTTAATTTAAATTGTTAAATTGTCATAATGCGCTTTAAATGTAAAAATAAAAATGACATGTAAAAATTAAAAAAAAAAAAAATTAAATATAAATGAAACCATATAAATCAAATTCATTTTAAGAGTAAAAATTAATTAATTACTTTTTGTGTGTGAGCGTGCATGTGTGACTCTGTACTATTCATGTAAATACATATAACTATTGGTAATTATTAATTTAATTAATGAACAATATAAATATTTATATTTAGTATTAAACGGTTACAAAAATTGATATGAAATAACACACGATCATATGGAAGGAGTGTGTATTTTTCACTGAAAATATCACAAAAAGAAAATTTTATACACAAATTATTCTCTGCTTCTAATATTCCATAAATAAAAAATTTAACAAATAAAAATTTAATGTACCTATTTATTTTCTTTTTACCTACTTTGCTAATAATTGAAATTATTCAGTGAGTTCCTTTCATCCATGTTATAGGCATGTATGGTCTTAAAAGAAAAAAAATTTTCTACCTTTTCAATTAATTATCGATTTTGTAACTTAAATGGCAAATCACATGTGGATTTAAAAAAATGTCTATTTGTAGTATATTTAGTATGTTAGTTATTGTATTACGTACTAGATGTAATCAAAAACAGAAAAATATCTACCAAAAGTGTTAGAAGATTACACGCCACATTAACAGCACATTGCCCATTTGTAAATACTAATATTCTACACTTTAATATTTCTTACACACAAAGTGAAACAAGTAAGAACGAAAAAAGAGCATTTTTTTGTTGGGTTAACCCAATAAACATTATGGAAATTAAATTAAAATTACACAAAATGTTTGAAATTTAAAATTATTTTTATACTTTATACTGAACTAGAACTGAACTAGAACTGAACTCGAACTGAACTAGAACTGAACTAGAACTGAACTAGAACTGAACTAGAACTGAACTAGAACTGAACTAGAACTGAACTAGAACTGAACTAGAACTGAACTAGAACTGAACTAGAACTGAACTAGAACTGAAATTGATACTTATTTAGTTAGTCAGCTAGTTAGTTAGTTAATTAGTTATTTTTCTTAGTTAGTTAGTTAGTTTGAAAGGAGGTTGTATATATACATCAAATCCGAAGAAATACACCTAGGCCTCACTAACTTACCGGAGCCCACCAGTTATTTTCCTTACGCAATTGTCAACTGGTTTCACTTCACTCAACTAAAGTTATAGTAATTTTTACATTATCAGCTCCATAAATACCAACACTATGATGTCCTTTCTACAGGACTTTCTGTCTATTTTTGTTGATATTGGTTGTATAGCTATGTATATATATAATTCTATTTTTTCACTTTAATCGCATAGAGAAACTCTTCGAAAAATGTCAGTTGTTTGTAAACTTTAAAAAATATAAAATTGCAAAATCTTTTTCTGGTTATGGAGTAAATGTTTGTATGTAGTTGTCTTGTTTGTAGTATTTCCTAAAGGAAAAAGGAAATTGAAAAAAAAAAACTAAACTCATGCACACTTATGGGCGCTCCAACATAGATATTTTATATACATACATATACATATAAAGGGAAAAAGAACTCAAAAGTATTAAAGAAGTTTTAGTTTTAAAAATATTAGGATGCCACAAATTGATTGTGCTGGTAGGACTAACTTGATTAAAAGTGTTTACAAGTTGTATTATAACTAATTTACTTTGTAGCGTTTCTATAGCGAATAGAAAAACTGTGTGATTAATATTCTCTTTTAATTTTGGAATCAGCCTACTGAAAGATCCAGATTGTATTGGATACACTTTTGCAGTATATGTTTATGACATGATTATTGTGTACTTTAATACTTAAAAAAGTTTTAGTTTTCTTTTTATAATAGGAAAACGAGAAAGAAAAAAATAAAGTATAACCAAGTAGTTAAATAAAGGTACAAAAATTAAGGAAATTGAACTAGGTGATAAAGGCATTAAAACCCATATGGGGTCATTATTTGACAATAATAATGTTTAGAAGGAATTTTAAAGTTTAAGTTAGTTTTTAAGTTAAAATTTTGTAAAAAAAATTTGACTTAAATTTGTTAAAATTTCCTATAAAAGAAATATCATTCTGTTTGCAATAACTTAAATCTAAAAATTTCCTTAAATACTTAAGTTTTACATTTTAAAATATTTATTTTTTGTTTGTTGAAATTTCTAAATGATCTCTTAATATTACTTGTAGCATAAAATAAATGTTTGTTTTTGAATATTCTGTATTCTGCAAAATTATTTCCAAATAAATGACCATAATTTCTTAACAAAATAATTTGTTGAAATGTTAAAGTTTTTTTTGCTTCCCTCTTGCAAATGTATGTTTGAGTGTGACTGAACAGTAACACCTTTTGTTGCAATCATCCAGAATAAGAAAATTATAACAAAAACATAATAATTGTTTCTTCAACACCTAGTTGATTTTGTTGCAACACTTATTCTTATTCTACTTTTGTTTCCAACAACATCTGTTCATCCTTATTTAATAAATCGAGTAAAATTTCAATGAGGTTTACCAGGGTCGTTATAGTAAAATACATAACAATTATTCAGAAAAATAAATATGTACAGTGAGTGTTAAAAGTAAGCTATATATTAAATATAGTATATGAGTTTTGTTTTTAGCACTTGTAAGAAAACTGACGTAACTAAATTTCGATTAAAATTTTGTAATTTAAATATTTGTAATGTAACTGATCTTCTTTTTGTTGTGACTAACTTCTACATATACATATGCACATATTATACTTAAAATATCTTTAAGAATCCTTGACATTTTATATAATTTTGTATGCATCTGTGAAAAACTACCCATGCAATAACCCTGTGCTTGCAAAAATATCTTTAAGAAAAGTAAATAAATGCCATTGGTAGACAAAAAAGTCTGAAAATTTAAAAAAACTAAAGCTTAGGATATAAGCTATATCTGATATATAGATCTATGTGAATTAATAAACAGACTTAAATCCAGACTGTAGACAATACTGTGGACTATAGACCAGACTTTACAATGGAGTATAGACACGACTATGCTCTGAACTATAGACAAAATTAAACTCTGGCTAGTAGAAAAGACTATTGTCTGAACTTTAGACCAGACTTTACACTGGAGTATCGACAAGACTATGCTCTGAACTGTTGACAAAACTAAATTCTGGCTAGTAGACAAGACTATTGTCTTAACTGTAGACATGCTATGTTCTAGGACTATAGGAAAAGATATATATTAAACCACAGATAAGTCATAGTAATGGCTATAGTCTGGACTATAGAAAAGGCTATAGTGTGGACTATAATAAGAATATAGCTTTGACTATAAGTTACTCTTTATTTTGACTACAGACATGGCTATATTATGGACCATAAAAAGTCTTAAGTGTGTGGACTATAGACTAGCCATTAAACAATTTTAGGCAGGTTTAGACTATAGTTTAAACTATAGGCAAGACTATAATCTAGATTAAAGACTTAAGTATGAACTATAGACTATAGACAAGACTACAACTAGACTTTATGTAATACTATAGACAAACCTTTAGTTAAGACTATAGGCAACAGAACAGATTTACATTTTGAACTAAGGATTAGGCTATAGTATAGTTTGGAATGTATTCTGTCATGTTGACTATATTCTAGAGTCTAGACTTTAAACAAGCAAATGGTCTGAACTGCAAATAAGAATATAATTTGGTTTATAATTAGAACTATAGTCAGGACTAGTATGAACGATATATAAGGCTATTGTATAAACTATAGACACGTCTTTAGGCAATGCTATCATCTAGACTATAGTTCAGTATATAGTATGGACTGCAAACAAAGCTATAGTCAGGTCTATAGATAATGCTACAGTCTGGAATATAAACGTAGTTATAGTCTGAACTTTAAACACGTTGAAATATAGCCAATGTAATTATCTGGACAATAGAAAAGTGAATAGTCAAAATTTTGTATAAAACAGTAGTTTGAAATATAGATAGCAACAAAGTCTGGACTATAATTCCGACTAAGAATTATGTAATATAACTAACCTATATACTAGACTATAAAGGGCTTGAACATATGTAATAAAGGCTTATTTGACATTATCTATTAAACAGTTTCGATCCTTACAGTTGAGTTTACTATGAGGGTTTGAAATCTTAAACTTTTGGAAATTCTTTCGAGACCTACTATCGTATGATATACAAAATACATCTACTCAAAAATTCTTCATTCATAACATACTCAACAGCACACACTCATACTAACATACATAAAGTATTTATCAGTAAAAAGCCACATACTAATGTTATATATATATGTATATATAAAATTTGAGACCCGTTAATTTTGAAAGTTGTGTTAGTACTCTTAAATAGAGATTTAAATGAATCGCCTATAATCATTATATGACTTCTCCGTATATTTATGTATAATAATACAAACAGTAATTATAAGGTTTGGCTAATAAATGTTGCATTCATAAGCCAAGAATTGCTGGATAGTTCCATGTTTAATTGATTGAGTTTGTAGTTGTTGTTAAACTGACCAAACTTAACGCAATTCAAGTAGAATTAAAATCTTTATGTAATCTTAACACCTCAAATATTTTTATTGTATATTTGAGTACTCCTGTTTAATTATGTATGTGTGTGTGTGTGTGTGTGTATATTTTCAAGGGTTTGTATATACGCGTGTGAAATAACAAATGTTAAACAAAGGCTTAAAATGTTAACAATTGTTTGGTTATTCAAATTACAACTCATGCTAAATTATCTTTGCATGAGTTTTTAAATCTATGAGGACTTAAATAACTGTGAATTTTGCAGGTTCAAGGGAATTGAATGAAAAGAAACAAATTGTAAGAATTAATGAAAAAATAATTTTTATATTAACAATTTCAATTTTATTTCTGGATATTTTCGTTATATTATTATTTTGTAAAATTTACATTTATAGAAAAATTTCGCTCAGCATTCTATAAGTTAGTTAATAGTATAGTCCAAAGACTAGTGTATATCCCAGTCTTTATTCTAGGGCATAGTCTAATCGCTTCTCGAGTTTATAGTCTACAGCAGCGAAAGGCAGACTCACACCACTACAGCGTGTAGGTGTTGTAGTTGTGTGAGTTATGTATTATTCTCTGACGCTCTCTGTGCACTGAGCAAAATGTGTGTCCAA
>NC_060953.1:48564803-48623626 GCF_022045245.1 Lucilia cuprina | reverse complement strand
AGTCTAGTCTATAGTCTAGTCTATAGTCTAGTCTATATTCTAGTCAATAGTCTAGTCTATAGCCTAGTCTAGTCTATTGTCTAGTCTATAGTCTTGTCTATAGTCTAGCCTGTAATGAAGTCTGTAATCAAGTCTATAGTATAGTCTATAGTCTAGTCTATAGGCTAGTCTATAGTCTTGTCTATAGTCTTGTCTAGTCTATAATCTAGTCTATAGTCTAATCTATAGTATATTCTAGTTTATAGTCTAGTCTATAGTCTAGTCTATAGTCTAGTCTATATTCTATTTTATAGTCTAATCTATAGTCTAGTCTATTGTCTAGTCTATAGTCTAGTCTATAGTCCAGTCTATAGTCTAGTCTGTAGTCTAGTCTATAGTCTATTTTATAGTCTAGTCAATAGTCTAGTCTAGTGTATGGTCTAGTCTATAGTGTAGTCTATAGTCTTGTCTGTAATCAAGTCTATAGTCTCATATATAGTATAGTTTATAGTCTAGTCTATAGTCTAGTCTGTGATCAAGTCAATAGTCTAATTTCATTATATCTCTTAAATGTTTCCTAAATCAGTCGACGTGTAGAGAAAACGTTTTGACATTTTTTTATTCTCACCTAATAATGTTCTTACTTTGAGCCATTCGAATTTATAACATTTATAAAACTTGCCAATTTTTGCTTTCAACAAATGCTTGTGGCTTTTTCTCCTTTTTTCAAAAATAATTTTGCCTCATGCTGTGGTCTTATGCAGCTAGTTCGTTCAGTCGTTCCAGCTTCTGTTTCTGTGCTGCGAAAATGTTGACGTTAAAAGCAAATACCATTTAAGCGTTAACAAGGCTCTGAATTTGCTATCCCCATTACCCTAATACCTCCAACAATGTTGCGTTTAACTGCAAAATAACATGAAAATACACATTTTATGATATTTTATCTCTTTTCAACTAATGGAGACAGAAAAACAAAAAGAATTGTCTGGTCAAAAAAAAAAAAAAAAGAAAAAAATGCTAAAACGTTGAATTTGGCTTAAAAGTGGACACAATTTTAATTGTAGCAATTTTGTGGGTAAAATGCTTTGTTGTCTATTGCTGGGAATATTAGCGTGGATATGGTAAGCATGGCTGTAAACACGATCACTTTTGTATATGTAAATGAAGTATTTTTATTTATGGTAGTATAAGTACAATTTCGAATGTCTTACGGAGCTGTTAAATAATACCGACCATAATATGTCATCGTAATCTGTAAACGTCTTAGTCTAATCTATATTCTATAGTCTAATCTATATTCTATAGTCTAATCTATATTCTATTTCATATCTAGTCCATAGTCTTGTATAGTCTGGTCTAAATATAGACTATATAGTCTAGTCTATAGTCTGGTTTATTGTCTAGTCTATAGTCTAGTCTGTAGTCTATTCTATAGTCTACTCAATAGTCTATCCTTGAGGCAATCTATAGTCTAATTTGTAGTCTTGTCTAGTTTATAGTGTAGTCTATAGTTTAGAGTATAGTCTAGTCTATAATCTAGTCTGTAGTTTAGTCTATAGTCAATTCTGAAGTTTAGTCTATAGTCTAGTCTATAGTCTGGTTTATTGTCTAGTCTATAGTCTAGTCTTGAGGCATTCTATAGTATAATTTGTAGTCTTGTCTAGTTTACAGTCTAGTCTTTAGTCTATAGATTAGAGTAGTCTACTCTATAGTCTGGTCTATGTTCTAGTATATAGTCTACTCTTTACTAGACCATAGATACTCTATTGTCTTGTCTACGGTATAGTCTATAGTCTAGTCTATTCTACATTGTAAAGATTACTAGTATATAGTCTAATCGATAGTCTTTACATAGTATATAGATGTTCTAATTTTCATTCATTTCTCAATGCCTCTTACATTTATTATTTATTGTCAAAAAGGAATGAATTGTCAAATATTCTAATTTCAAAATTAATTACATATAAATTTTGGTCATTTTGTATAAAACTTTTAAAATATTTTTCCCTGAAATCATTAAGAAGAGAATCACTCAAGATGTTCTAGAACCATTAAAATTATTTTAGTTACCAAATAAATTACAAAAAAACGTGCTGAAAATTAATTAATTTTTTTAATGACTCTTGCTGGAACAATTTTACCAATTGTCAGTTGTATGTTCTACGACATTTGTTAGAAAGTCAGTGCTTTGAGAGAGCTGCTGACAAAGAAAAAATAACACAAAAATATAAAAGAAATTAAACAAAATTTAGCCCTTGGGAGGATATAACTGTTGCGAACACTTTTATATAGGCTGTATTTTAAAGCTAAATTTAAAAACACAACTAAACAGTTTTTATTCTTTTAACTGTAATTTTGAAATTAGTTTTGTGTGGCAGTGTCTACTTCAAGCTTAAAAATCATTTAAATGTTGAAAATTCACCAGAAACATTAAGGCAACATGACAAATGACATTTTAACAATTCTAGCTAAATAAAATGAACAATTTGGGTAATTGTGATTGTAGGAGTGAAGATAGTGTATGTGTGTGTGATTGTGTGATTGTGTATGTTAGCAATCAGTTAAATGTACAGCTGTTGCTTGCAATTTAAATCGGAAAAAGGATGCAGATGCACTAGCATTCTATTACAAATAAATATTATAACACGAAAGTACGAATACATTTTTTAAGTAAAAAGTCTAGTCTATAGTCAGGTCCATAGTCTAATCTATAGTGCAGTTCATAGTCTGGGCTGTAGTCTAGTCTATAGTCTAGTCTATAGTCTAGTCTGTAGTCTAGTCTGTAGTCTAGTCTATAGTCTAGTCTATAGTCTAGTCTATAGTCTAGTCTATAGGCTAGTCTATAGTCTAGTCTATAGTCTAGCCTATAGGCTAGTCTATAGTCTAGTCTATAGTCTAGTCTATAGTCTAGTCTATAGTCTAGTCTATAGTCTAGTCTATAGTCTAGTCTATAGTCTAGTCTATAGTCTAGTCTATAGTCTAGTCTATAGTCTAGTCTATAGTCTAGTCTATAGTCTAGTCTATAGTCTAGTCTATAGTCTAGTCTATAGTCTAGTCTATAGTCTAGTATATAGTATAGTCTAAAGTCTAGTCTATTCTATATTCTAGTCTAAAGTCTATTCTATAGTCTAGTCTATAGTCTAGTATATAGTCTAGTCTATAGTCTAGTCTATAGTCTAGTCTATAGTCTTGTCTATAGTCCAGTCTATAGTCTAGTCTATAGTCTATTCTATAGTCTAGTCTAAAGTCTATTTTATAGTCTAGTCTATAGTCTAGTCTATAGTCCAGTCTATAGCCTAGTCTATAGTCGAGTCTATTGCTTAGTCCGGTTTATAGTCTCCTCTAGTCTATAGTTTTCCCTATAGTTTAGTCTATAGTTTATTCTTGTCTATAGCCTAGTCTTATATTTAGACTAGTCTATAGTATATTAAAGAGACTAGTTCATATTCTAGTATATAATCGACTCTGGAATCTATATATTGTCGAGTCTGTAGTCTATTCTATAGTCATATCCATGTGTAGTTTATAGTCTTGCCGATAGTAGAGTTGATAAATATGCAAATGCTTAAAACTAAAGTCTCATTGACATTTCAAATATTCTAGCAAGCTCTAGTCTTTACTAAAACACAACTTGTATCCGAGTTTCGCTTAGCCACTACCTCATGATGTTGAGGCTGGTGTTTATTAAAAACACAAAAAAACGAAACAGAAAGAAAACACGAGAAGTAAACTTAACACACAGCACTCTTAAGCTTTTATCTTAATTGCTTGTCTAGGCAAAAAACTAAAAAAAAAACAATGAAATGGAAAAAGAATGATGATTTCCTAACTGACACTAACATCCTTCAGTAGTTGCCTTCACTGCTCTACAATGTACAGTGGTGTAGAATGGATGATTTTTTGCAGTAAGTAGACACATACTTATACATTTATATGTTAAAAACTTGAGGGAGTTTTTTTTTTTTAAATTCGAAGATGGCCTCTATGAAGACACCGTGAGATCGGTTTTAAAAAGCTTTAAAATTCAGCTCTGTTATGATTTATAATATACAAATTTTTTCCAAAATTATTACTGTTCTATTGTGAAAGTCTGTAACTGTAGCTCAGTTTGTATGTCAGAATGATGTACTAAATAACAACATTGTTTGTTAGGCTTTTAGCGCAAATGCTCGTTGGCTTTTAGTACAATTTGTCCGCAGAGAAAACACCAACTGTAATGGTAAGTCTTTCGCAGATGTAATGAAAAACAGTTGAGGCCAATTAATATTTGACGAAAAAAATTTTATTAAATAATGATAAAATCAATAAAAGTAAAATACGAGTAAGAATTAGAATTCCTTTAATTCGTTCAAGAAAAACGTAAAAAGTTACTAGACAATAGACTAGAATATAGACTAGACTATAGACTAGACTGTAGACTAGACTATAAACTAGACTATAGACTAGACTATAGACTAGACTAAAGACTAGACTATAGACTAGACTATAGACTAGACTATAGACTAGACTATAGACTAGACTATAGACTAGACTATAGACTAGACTATAGACTAGACTATAGACTAGACTATAGACTAGACTGTAGACTAGACTATATATACTAGATAATAAACTATACTATTGTCTAGACTATAGATTAGACTCTAGACTACCTATAGCCTAAACTTTAGTCTAAATTTTAAACTGGACTATAAACATAACTATAAACTAGTCTATATACTCGACTATACTAGACTAAACCATAGACTAGACTATAGACTATACTAAAGACTAAACTTTAGACTAGTCTACAGACTAGAGTATAGACTGGACTATAGACTAGACTATAGACTAGTCTACAGACTAGACTATAGACTAGACTATAGGCTAGACTATAAACTAAACTATAGACTGTAGACAAGACTTTAATATAAATGTTAACCTCGATTCATGATTACATTCATTGCGTTAGAATTGCACGATGCCAACTATATATGTTGCAATTATTTATGTATGTATTGTGTGTTGCACGGTTATACAATATGTTTTTATTTAAATATACACATCCTCCGACAAATACATCCCCATATACTTACATACATGCATTTACACATGATTATGTATACAAGTATATTTTTCGATGTGTGCATTTATTTTCATGCCCGAGTACATACATACATTGACATATGTATATATTTGCATATGTATGTATGCGGTTGTGTATTAGTTTACTAATGGGTAAGCAAAGTTTAGTTGAGCAGAATACAAAAGCTCTTTTGTGTTTTATGCAACAAACAATGAAAACGGCAAAAAATGCATGTACGTAAACACATATACACAGGCAAATATACTATGCATATTAGTACAGCTCATGAAAAAATACGAATTTAAGTATTATAATATCTTACTGATTTGTATACTAAAAATATGCGAAATGTATTACCGGAGATCTTTTTCGAAAAGTTTTGATTTTTAAGTTTGAATAATTCGTTCCACCTTTAATAATTGCAAAAATCTTTATACTCCTCTAAAATGCCTTGTTTTTTACAAACAAAGTATTACGGATGTTGTTTAACTAAACAACCATTATGTCGACGACCACGATGTCAATTCAGGGCAACACGTTCTGTAGATAAGCTGCTGCTTCTACTGTTGTTGCAGCAGCTGTTGATTATGACAATGATGGCCATCTTCTTTTATCATCATTACTTTGTGCCAAGCAAACTCATCATCCTAAATAAACGTTATTGTCACCAGAAAAAAATGCAAATTTACCAAACAGAAAAAACTCATGAAGACTGAATAGACACAATTATGAACATGGAGCAAATTTGATATTTACTTTTTTCAAACTGTCCTGTACGAATCTTTCTACTTTTTCTGCATATATAATGCGCGAAGTTAAATCCTTTTCATATTCAAGTTTCCATTAACAGATCTACAACTAAGTACTACTCTTAATAGCTAAAGTCTTTGAGTGTTTAGCCTCTAATCATAATTCTATGTTTAGATTTCTCCATAAGTATATTTGTCCAGTTAGTTTCTATGAATTTAAATATTTGATAAGAAGTCGTTTAGCGGTTAATTACACGAAAGATTGATGAATTATTAATTAATGAGTTGTGTCATGTGTTGTGTACTTGAGTGTACTGTACTGTAATGTAAAATGATAAATATTTGTCCTTATTGTTCCTGCTAACTAAAATGGCGGAAAATGCGGTATAAGGTTGTTATTAACAAGACATTACATTTGTGGAAAATAGTTTTGCATTTGAAAATGTAAAAAGAAAATAAAATATTGAGTACTTAGTTTCTGAATTAGTACTGAACTAGAACCGAACGAGAACTGAACTAGAACTGAAGTAGAACTGAACTAGAACTGGACTAGAACTGAACTAGAACTGAACTAGAGCTGAACTAGAACTGAACTAGAACTGAACTAGAACTGAACTAGAACTGAACTAGAACTGAACTAGAACTGAACTAGAACTGAACTAGAACTGAACTAGAACTGAACTAGAACTGAACTAGAACTGAACTAGAACTGAACTAGAACTGAACTAGAACTGAACTAGAACTGAACTAGAACTGAACTAGAACTGAACTAGAACTGAACTAGAACTGAACTAGAACTGAACTAGAACTGAACTAGAACTGAACTAGAACTGAACTAGAACTGAACTAGAACTGAACTAGAACTGAACTAGAACTGAACTAGAACTGAACTAGAACTGAACTAGAACTGAACTAGAACTGAACTAGAACTGAACTAGAACTGAACTAGAACTGAACTAGAACTGAACTAGAACTGAACTAGAACTGAACTAGAACTGAACTAGAACTGAACTAGAACTAGAACTGAACTAGAACTGAACTAGAACTGAACTAGAACTGAACTAGAACTGAACTAGAACTGAACTAGAACTGAACTAGAACTGAACTAGAACTGAACTAGAACTGAACTAGAACTGAACTAGAACTGAACTAGAACTGAACTAGAACTGAACTAGAACTGAACTAGAACTGAACTAGAACTGAACTAGAACTGAACTAGAACTGAACTAGAACTGAACTAGAACTGAACTAGAACTGAACTAGAACTGAACTAGAACTGAACTAGAACTGAACTAGAACTGAACTAGAACTGAACTAGAACTGAACTAGAACTGAACTAGAACTGAACTAGAACTGAACTAGAACTGAACTAGAACTGAACTAGAACTGAACTAGAACTGAACTAGAACTGAACTAGAACTGAACTAGAACTGAACTAGAACTAGAACTGAACTAGAACTGAACTAGAACTGAACTAGAACTGAACTAGAACTGAACTAGAACTGAACTAGAACTGAACTAGAACTGAACTAGAACTGAACTAGAACTGAACTAGAACTGAACTAGAACTGAACTAGAACTGAACTAGAACTGAACTAGAACTGAACTAGAACTGAACTAGAACTGAACTAGAACTGAACTAGAACTGAACTAGAACTGAACTAGAACTGAACTAGAACTGAACTAGAACTGAACTAGAACTGAACTAGAAATTGAACTAGAATTGAACTAGAACTGAACTAAAACTGAACTAGAACTGAACTAGAACTGAACTAGAACTGAACTAGAACTGAACTAGAACTGAACTAGAACTGAACTAGAACTGAACTAGAACAGAACTAGAACTGAACTAGAACTGAACTAGAACTGAACTAGAACTGAACTAGAACTGAACTAGAACTGAACTAGAACTGAACTAGAACTGAACTAGAACTGAACTAGAACTGAACTAGAACTGAACTAGAACTGAACTAGAACTGAACTAGAACTGAACTAGAACTGAACTAGAACTGAACTAGAACTGAACTAGAACTGAACTAGAACTGAACTAGAACTGAACTAGAACTGAACTAGAACTGAACTAGAACTGAACTAGAACTGAACTAGAACTGAACTAGAACTGAACTAGAACTGAACTAGAACTGAACTAGAACTGAACTAGAACTGAACTAGAACTGAACTAGAACTGAACTAGAACTGAACTAGAACTGAACTAGAACTGAACTAGAACTGAACTAGAACTGAACTAGAACTGAACTAGAACTGAACTAGAACTGAACTAGAACTGAACTAGATCTGAACTAGAACTGAACTAGAACTGAACTAGAACTGAACTAGAACTGAACTAGAACTGAACTAGAACTGAACTAGAACTGAACTAGAACTGAACTAGAACTGAACTAGAACTGAACTAGAACTGAACTAGAACTGAACTAGAACTGAACTAGAACTGAACTAGAACTGAACTAGAACTGAACTAGAACTGAACTAGAACTGAACTAGAACTGAACTAGAACTGAACTAGAACTGAACTAGAACTGAACTAGAACTGAACTAGAACTGAACTAGAACTGAACTAGAACTGAACTAGAACTGAACTAGAACTGAACTAGAACTGAACTAGAACTGAACTAGAACTGAACTAGAACTGAACTAGAACTGAACTAGAACTGAACTAGAACTGAACTAGAACTGAACTAGAACTGAACTAGAACTGAACTAGAACTGAACTAGAACTGAACTAGAACTGAACTAGAACTGAACTAGAACTGAACTAGTACTGAACTAGAACTGAACTAGAACTGAACTAGAACTGAACTAGAACTGAACTAGAACTGAACTAGAACTGAACTAGAACTGAACTAGAACTGAACTAGAACTGAACTAGAACTGAACTAGAACTGAACTAGAACTGAACTAGAACTGAACTAGAACTGAACTAGAACTGAACTAGAACTGAACTAGAACTGAACTAGAACTGAACTAGAACTGAACTAGAACTGAACTAGAACTGAACTAGAACTGAATTAGAACTGAACTAAAATTGAACTAGAACTGAACTTAAACTAAACTAGAACGGTCAAGGATTTATTCTTTTTATCATATTTCAACATATTTACTTTATATAGACATTATTAACACACAACAACCAAACATCCATCCAATCATATCAATCATACAGTCACACGTTATCTATCTCTGATGCACTCCACCCACATAAACATAACAATTTTCCAGCAAATGACAAGTGCATTCGGTTGGAACTGGTTGGTCTCTTATTTACTAATATTACTTCACTCTTTCTACTCCAAAAAATTTATGACTATACTACATGGTTTTTTGGCGAATAGAGCGACAGAGAAAAAATTAATAGTTTTAGTTGTCAACTACTTTTGAAAATTTATCCATAAAAACAGGGACATAAAGGGAGAGAGTAAAAAAAACTAAATCGCTTGCTAAACTTTGGGTCATAAACTTTTGTTATAAAACTAATGATTGTTGTTGTTTTCTGCTATTTTTTTCTTCGTCCTTTCCTATAATACACAAATTTTTGTATATTTTCAAAAAAAAAAAAAAAAAAAAAACAACTGTGTATATGCGAACACAAGAAGTTTTAATAATAAATTGAAATAAATTGTACCCCAAAATATAAAAAAATAATAATGAAAATAAAATTGTTTAATGCATGTAATTTATGATAACAAATGGCATGTAATATTTTAAACAATTTAACTATCCAACAATTTTAATTAAACTCTATAAAGAATGGTATAATATTTTTAAACTACATACATTTTGTTTGCTAGCTTAGAGTGACAAAGTGTTAAGTCTACTATGTATATAGACAAAATGCTTGTAAACAAAATGTTAAATTAAATCCAATAATTGTTTCGAATAATGATGGTTTTAAATAGAGTGATTATGCAAAACAAGCTTAGTCCATTCTTATTTAGAACATATAATTAAATGTGTTTACACAAATTAATGTTGATAGTTTTTTTTTGTTTTTGTAAAATAGGACTTAAATTTTTGTGATCTAAGCTAATAGTGTGAACATATGCTTGTTTTTACGAGATAAATATTTATGTATGCATTAATGTAAATTGCATTTCATATTTAAATTAAATCCTTTGGTGCTGTACATAAACATAATTAAGACATGTATTTTTTTTAAGAGCCCAGATGTGAATAAGCTTTCTAAGACTACTACTTAGGAATGGCCGTTGTACCCCATGTTGTACTACAAATCCTTCCCTATACGTGTACATATCTGTCTGTATAAACTATATAAATTTTTCTGACTTCTAATATTATAAGAAGATTTTCTTCACTTTAATCATATATCATAGTTGTTGCAAATTTATTATGTTAAATTTAATATTTACACAACTACTACTACCATATACGAGCTTGATTACAACAAACAATTATATGCTTGACGTAATCATTTGCATGCTAAATTTACCAATATTATGATTGATTGGTACAATCAAAATATATGATTACAGTACTTCTCTTTGACAAAAACTCCAAATTGTGCGACTCCTTTAAGCCTCTTTCGTACTCTATTTAAATTATCATTTCCATGTTGTTTATCAACTCAATGTAATTGTTTGTTATTCAGTTAAATCGTTTATTTTTGTTACTCTTCAATGTATTTAGTTAGAAAATAATTAACGTCATGCAAAACTTGAGGGATTTACAAACGTACTATTAAGTTTAACATTTTAAAAAAAAATTGTATTAAATAATGTCATACAATTGTTATAATAAATTAACTTTGAAATTTTTACTCCAATTTAAACATACATATGAAATTAGTTTTGTGGCACCCTAAAGGCACAGTGCAGTTAAATATTGTCTTAACTTGCTTTTGCTTTTCTAATGTTTAACAAAATATTTAATTGTTTGTGATTGTAGAGTAGATATTATATATACATATGTATGTATATATGTTTGTAATTAGAACGAGAAATGTAAATTGAAAATTATAAAAAAATAACAAAACAGATAAATTACTCAGGAGTGTCATAAGTACATACTTTTATCAGTACTAGAAAGAGTACTTGGCTCAATTAGATTATACTATGGACTAGACTATTGATAAGTCTATAGACTAGACAATTGACTAGACTATAGACTAGAGTATTTTCTTAACTATAGACTAGATTACAGACTAAACTAAACTAAAGACTATAGACTAGACTATAGACTAGACTATAGACTAGACTATAGACTAGACTATAGACTAGACTATAGACTAGACTATAGACTAGACTATAGACTAGACTATAGACAAGACTATAGACTAGACTATAGACTAGACTATAGACTAGACTATAGACTAGACTATAGACTAGACTATAGACTAGACTATAGACTAGACTATAGACTAGACTATAGACTAGACTATAGACTAGACTATAGACTAGACTATAGACTAGACTATAGACTAGACTATAGACTAGACTATAGACTAGACTATAGACTAGACTATAGACTAGACTATAGACTAGACTATAGACTAGACTATAGACTAGACTATAGACTAGACTATAGACTAGACTATAGACTAGACTATAGACTAGACTATAGACTAGACTATAGACTAGACTATAGACTAGACTATAGACTAGACTATAGACTAGACTATAGACTAGAGTATAGACTAGACTATAGACAAGACTATAGACTAGACTATAGACTAGACTATAGACTAGACTATAGACTAGACTATAGACTAGACTATAGACTAGACTAAAGACTAGACTATAGACTAGACTATAGACTAGACTATAGACTAGACTATAGACTAGACTATAGACTAGACTATAGACTAGACTATAGACTAGACTATAGACTAGACTATAGACTAGACTATAGACTAGACTATAGACTAGACTATAGACTAGACTATAGACTAGACTATAGACTAGACTATAGACTAGACTATAGACTAGACTATAGACTAGACTATAGACTAGACTATAGACTAGACTATAGACTAGACTATAGACTAGACTATAGACTAGACTATAGACTAGACTATAGACTAGACTATAGACTAGACTATAGACTAGACTATAGACTAGACTATAGACTAGACTATAGACTAGACTATAGACTAGACTATAGACTAGACTATAGACTAGACTATAGACTAGACTATAGACTAGACTATAGACTAGACTATAGACTAGACTATAGACTAGACTATAGACTAGACTATAGACTAGACTATAGACTAGACTATAGACTAGACTATAGACTAGACTATAGACTAGACTATAGACTAGACTATAGACTAGACTATAGACTAGACTATAGACTAGACTATAGACTAGACTATAGACTAGACTATAGACTAGACTATAGACTAGACTATAGACTAGACTATAGACTAGACTATAGACTAGACTATAGACTAGACTATAGACTAGACTATAGACTAGACTATAGACTAGACTATAGACTAGACTATAGACTAGACTATAGACTAGACTATAGACTAGACTATAGACTAGACTATAGACTAGACTATAGACTAGACTATAGACTAGACTATAGACTAGACTATAGACTAGACTATAGACTAGACTATAGACTAGACTAGACTAGACTATAGACTAGACTATTGACTAGACTATAGACTAGACTATAGACTAGACTATAGACTAGACTATAGACTAGACTATAGACTAGACTATAGACTAGAATATAGACTAGAATATAGACTAGACTGAAGACTAGACTATAGACTAGACTATAGACTAGAATATAGACTAGAATATAGACTAGACTGAAGACTAGACTATAGACTAGACTATAGACTAGACTATAGACTAGACTATAGACTAGACTATAGACTAGACTATAGACTAGACTATAGACTAGATTATAGACTAGATTATAGACTAGACTATAGACTAGACTATAGACTAGACTATAGACTAGACTATAGACTAGACTATAGACTAGACTATAGACTAGATTATAGACTAGACTATAGACTAGACAATAGACTAGACTATAGACTAGACTATAGACTAGACAATAGACTAGACTATAGACTAGACTATAGACTAGACTATAGACTAGACTATAGACTAGACTATAGACTAGACTATAGACTAGACTATAGACTAGACTATAGACTAGACTATAGACTAGACTATAGACTAGACTATAGACTAGACTATAGACTAGACTATAGACTAGACTATAGACTAGACTGTAGACTAGACTATAGAATAGACTATAAATTAGACAATAGACTAGACTATTATTATTATTTTTATTATTTCACAAAATAAGGAACAAAACTATTTTACCATATTGGCCTCTTGTGTACAAACAAATAAGGGCAATTGTACTCATTCTGTTGCATATTTACGCATCTGAATAAAATAACATATATGTATTTGTATTTGTACTTTTATATGATGGTGTAAAAAAATATTATACGTTTCCCTAAGTGCATCTGTATACTCGATTTTAAGCCATTGTAATTACTTAAAAGCTTAAGGGAATCTGTATCAAGTGAATATTCCAATTTATATACATAAATGTTAGCAAAACACAGCGCAGTCGTGTAATAAACAAAGAAAATAAAAAAACGATGTATATAAAGGTTGAAGTTTAGATCTGCAGGGTCATAACTAGTAAAATTCTTAATTGGTCACTAACAAAACTAAAGGGTAGCTTTAGAGATAATGTTTTCTTGTACGTCCATTTTTTTCAAAGTGGTTTTTGTGCAACAAATGTGGGTGTTGAACAAAATGTTTACTGCAGACAATTTATTCTGTTTACATAAATTTTATAATAAAATGCGTTTATTTTCTTTTTTTATTTGTTATTTTATTCTCTCGAAACTTTTTTTTTATAGTTTTTCATCTTGTTTTTTGTTGGCGTAAGTTTTAACACCAAAAACATATACATACATGCATTATATTTTGCCTTTTTTAGTTGTTATTTTTGGTTTAATAATAACCAAAAAAAATTTAAAACAATCGGAAATATGTTTTTTCTGTAATTGTATTACTGTTGTAGTAGTATTTTTTTTTCATATGTATGCATGTGTAGCAAGTAGGTGTTGCTTAAAATTGCATTTTGTTTTCTTTTTTTACAAATACATGAGTGATTATGCAATTTGTTATGTATTAACATGAATTTACTGCATATGAATTAAAGAAAAATCCTGGTCATGCAATGATAAACATTTTATTTTAAAGGATTTAAAATCAATTTAAATATTTATAGAACATTTTAAATACGTACACAGAGGGAAAAAAGACGTTGTTAAATTAAACACGATTGGTATCAAATTCACTAAAAAGGATTTATAATTTGTCAATAACAAACGTTGTCAAAGTATGTACATACAGTTGTCAAATTAAAACAAAAAGATAAAATAGTCAGTTTTGATCTACAACTAGCGGCTAATAGTATGGACAAACGTTTAATGCTCACTTTTGACAACGTATTGTATATATTTCTGTACTTTTCTATCCGTTTTTTCCCTCTGTGTATATGAAGTATTATATTTTAGGAAAATGTTCAGTTAAAAAAAAAAAAAAACATTTTCTGTTAATAAAATTTTCAAATTCGATTTCTTTTTATACATAATTTTTACAATATTTTCTCTTCTTACAGAAAATATTTAAAAAAATTTACAATATTTTCTTTTCTGACAGAAAATATTTAAAAAATTTTCTTTTTACGAAAAATATTTAGATTTTTTAAAATTTTTACTTTTTTATAGAAATTTTTCAAAAAAGTTCTTTTTGATAAAAAATTATTACAATTTTTTTTTCTTTTAATAATGTTTGCAAACCTTTCTTTTTGCACAGAAAATTTTTGAAAGAATTTTTTTTGTAAAAAAATTCACAAAATTTTCTTTTTCACAAAATTTTTTTTTAGAAAATTTTTACAAAATTTGTTTTTATAGAAAATTTTTACAAAATTTGTTTTTATAGAAAATTTTTACAAAATTTGTTTTTATAGAAAATTTTTACAAAATTTGTTTTTATAGAAAATTTTCACAACATTTTCTTTTCAATAGAAAAAACTTGTTATTTTTTATAAAAATTTTCAAAAAACAAAATTTTTTATAAAAATTTTCAAAAAAAATTTTTTTTATAAAAATTTTCACAAAAATTTCCTGTTTTATAGAAAATTTTTACACATTTTTTATAGAAAAATGTTCACAAAATTTTCACAATTTTTTTTTATAAAAAAATTTTCACAAAATTTTCTTTTTTTATAGAAAACTTTTACAAAATTTTCGTTTTGATAGAAAATTTTCACAACATGTTATTTTTTTTATAAAAAAATTTCACAAAATTTTCTTGTTTTATAGAAAATATTCACAAATTTTTGTTTTTTTGTAGAAAATTTTCACAAAATTTTCAAAAAATTTTCTTGTTTTATAGAAAATTTTCACACATTTTTTATAGAAAATTTTCACGAAATTTTGTTTTTTTGTAAAAAATGTTCATATACAAAATTTTCTTTTAGAAAATTTTTACAAAATGTTTAAAATTAGCCTTTTTTCAGAAAATTTTCACACCCTACAATATAAAGTATCGGTTTAGACTTAGTTTCTGAGTCTGTCTGTCTACCTGAGTGTCCATGTAAATCTAGAGGTTGCAATTGTTAACATAATTTGATGAAATTTGGCACATATCTCCTCTTTCGGTCCAAGGATGAACGCTATTGAATATTGTTGAAATCAGTCCATTATTTTGTGTAGCGCCCATACAACCGTACACCTTGAATAGGACGTTTTGAACTCATAGTTATGCTAAATGTTCCAGCATGTCAAAAAAAAAAATGTTCCAACATTTTGTTTTATAGAAGTCTAAATGGCATTGCCAAATTTTTATATGATAGGGCCTCATTTGACCCTAGCCTCCATACAAGCTCGTATTTAGAAAATGACTTTATGGTCAAAATTGAATTATAAACACTAATAACATGATGAAATTCTACTTTGATGTAGACGTAAATTCTTCTTGACAGTTCCTTGTCAACAATACGGAAAACAAGTAAGAAATTTTAGCCGGGCGAGGCGGACCTAAAGGCTAGTATAGAACTTAGTACATGTACCAAGTTTCGTTGAGTTATATTCAAAATTGCCATCTGTAGTTTGATTACAAGGTTTACATGGACGGACGGACAAATGGACAGACGGACAGACAGACAGACTGACATACAGACGGAGGAACATAGATAAATCAACTCACAAAATGATTCAAAGCAGATTGGTATACCAATAATAATATTGGTGCATTTATACTTGTGTTTCTCAAAATTTAGCTTTTCTCTAAAAAACTATTGTATTTTTCAATAAACTATTTATGTAAAACTGTAGTATTTTAGATCACGCTATAAAAATGTATATTTTTTCTTTACCGCAAAGACAAAGGACGCCTTAAATCTAACTATAACGAATTTTTCTGATTTTAATATAAAATTCTTTCATACTCTTGTACCCCAATCATCTACTTCAAATATTTTCACATTCTTTTTTTTATATTTCTATATACAAAGCAAACATCATGATGCTAAAAGAATAAAAAGAAAACAACAATATTGTTTGTTGACTACACACACACACACATACATACAATCACATAGATACTTGAATATTATCAAGTTTTTTTTTTATTCGAGATTTTTTTTTTAAATAAAAACCATCAGCAACAGAAGAAGAGTTGTGGAGAGGGGGTTGTTGTTAAACAACCATAGAATTTTTAGAGCAAAGGTCACGTTCGAACAGCTGATTTTTATCAAGTTATTTGACTTGTGTTGTCAATTACAATACAACCAACATCCGTCCTCCCTGAATTTGCGGAAAAAAATAATATCATCCTCAACTCATCTTATTCTTAGATGAAAAATTAAATTTTCTTGGTTTTTGTAGGAGGAGAAATGTGTTGGATGAGGTGGTAGAAAACATGCCAATAACAAATAAACTATAGAAAATAGTTGTTGTTTTTATTTTTCTTCTTGACTCGTTTTTTTTTTTGTAATTTACGAAATGAGTTGTATTTTAACCAGGCAAATATTTACAGAAAATTAGAATCAATATACAGGAAACTAAAATATACATATGTATGCACACACATGTGTGTGTATGTGTGGCGTGCGTTTAAAAGGAAGTCATGAAATAAATTAAATTTGTAATTGGATTAAATATTCCTACATATACTAATATAATTATGTGAATGTGGACAACTTTAGTTGAAATAAACAATTCGTGGTTTAATTCTTGAGGTTTTTTTTGGAAACAATGTGAATGAGGCTTTTGATGTAGATGTTTTAAATCTGACATCAGTCTCTTAAATTTAGACATTTTATGGTTTTTCATTTTTACAAAAGGTTGTTATAAAAATTTCTATTTTTACAAATATATATTTACACTCATAAAATTAATTGAAGTACGAAGTAGGTCAAAGTGAATTTCCGGTTTTATTCAAACTCATAATCGATTTGAAATGAAACTGTTAACGATTTAAGAATACAAAGGATTGAATTAATCCCAAAATGTGCTTGATATAAAATCGATTCGTACTTGATTTCTTAATTCCGAATATATCATCAATGCTTTGCTAATAAAGTGCGAGATAAAAGGATTTTGAAGAAAAATTCTAATTGTTCAAAGATTTTTATTTGAGACCCCGAAATTATAATGGAAATCCGAATGACCTTTAAAGGAATCATCGAACACCTTATATAAATTAAATTACATTATTTTATTCTTTCTAAAACTCTAGCACTGGTTGTTGCAACTTTCACTCGATTATGCCATGGGTGATCTCTAGCCCCGAAGAATATATCCAACCTCTGACCAACTAAAATAGTTAATTTCAAATAATGTGAATCTTCCTTCAGATATCTGAATTATAACTTTACGTGGATTGCTAAATTAAAACTTCGAGTCCTAATTCCATTTTAAGTAAATTTATTTAAGATGAAATTTTTATCGATATCTGTCACCGAAATCCCTCGATCTCATTACGTTATTATCTGTTACTTTACTTATAACTTTAAAGAGAATTTTAATAGGCAAGTCAGAGAAGTTTTCTGGGACTATTAAGATGGAGTGAAATGAGAGAACCATATATACAGGTACCACGGGAACCGCAGGCCCACTGGGCGAAATTATGTACTTTGTGTTGTTCTGATTTTTGCAATGGTCCCCTTGGAGTATACCTAGTGGCTGATGTTTAACCCTAAATTGGCGGAAAGGGAATTTCGGTAAAATGGCTGAGGGTGAAGTCTAAAAGTTGGGATAAGTTTAGTGCTGTTCTCAAAATAATAGATACCCCGAAGAAGAGTGATATATATATATATTTAGAATTTACTCTGTTCATACCAGATTTACCACAGTGAATAAGAACATGTCCTCGGCTTATTTGTTGTATTTGTGTTTCGGTGTTGGAACTTAAGCAATGGGGCAGCCATTGTCAGAGATTAGATAGTTCGAGTACTTGAGCAAAGTGCTTATACATTAACCGGTAGAATCATTTGAAAAAATTGTAATGGGATGGTGGTTCGTCGTCTAACCAGCTCACACGTTGGTTGTAAAAGCGGCAGGTGTTCATTTTTGTAGGGACTCATATATGAGGGGAAGGGTCAATTATGGATCGATGCTCATAAAATTTGATAGAGGGAATTTGGTTCATATAAAACTTCCGTCGAATTTCGTTAGATGCTGTTTTCCGGGAAGCCACTTCTATAGGGGCTATACGAAAACGTGAACCGATATTGCCCATTTTAAATTCCAAACAAATAGACATTAACAAAAATTCAATATGTTTGTGTAAAAATCAAAATTTTTTGTTTTTTGATCAAACAAACCGCAAGCGTTTGTGCAAACACGAAACTCCCTCATACACTACACAACAGGCTTGCACAAACGTAAAATACTGTTAAGTTTGTCAAACCGCTTGTGTAGTCAATTTGGCCCTTAAAGAATGGGGAGACACGATCGTCTTAGAATAAGACGACCCAGAATATATATACTTTTGTGGGTCCGTGATCAGTATTTCGATGTGTTACAAACATAGCTACTTTATATTGAGATTTCAATGTGAAAATCATTATTTTACTCACAATAAAATAACAGTGTTGTCAGCGAAATAAGAAACAAAAGGTCCAGGTCCGTATTTAATTCAAACTCTCCATTTATAATCACTTTTTTAAGTAGTTACAGATAAGCGATCATCCTTACCATTTTATTAGACTTGTTGGGCAACTACACTATACTCTAACTAAAACTTTACGCAATTGTTTAACTCTAATTTAAAATCTACCTCCTTCTTGTTTGTAGTTCTTTGTTTTTGTTTCAAAAAATCTTGCTTCTCCATCAAACACTTATCATGTTCCAAATATTCTTCATATATGCATGTAAAAGTTGGATGTTTGTAGTTGGCAAATAACTTTAACTCCTCATAGTGTATTGTCTGTCTGGTATTTACCCTGTTTTACATTTTATATCGTTACAACTACAAGAGAAAAAGTCTCCAGTGTAAGATGTCGTCTTGAAAATTTACACATTCGTAATGTACAACATACATATAACAACATATGAAGGAGTGGAAAAAAACAAGAAAAAAAATTAAATAAAACAAAATATATTTTATATTTTAAAGTCATCTATTTTATCTATTTTATTTTTGGTATTTTTTTTTCTTCTGCAATTTTTTCCTCTCTGTTTCTAAGTGAATTTAGTTTTTGTTTTCTTAAAGTTAAAATAAAAAAAAATAATACATACATTTAAAGAGACATGGTACTATAAGTTTGTATAGGAACAGTGAACGACAAAATTGAGCTCCTTAAGCTTAAGCATTCTAAGCTTTGTGAAATGATAGAGAGGTCCCGCACAGAGTAGTGTGATACAGAGATTTTCTCTATAAATATTCATACATCATAAACATATCTGGACATTGGAATCTCATTATATCCTTTACAATCTTCTACCCTTCACTGTATTATCATATGAATACAATTTCACTTTGGATGAGATTTACTTCATCAGCATATTGTTTACACACATGTACAACCAAACACACATACACACTCACTAACACAAACTCCTCCAGTTTCCTCGACTTTACTGATGATGAAAACAAATCTAGTCGAATTTCGTGTTGGTGGTATTGTCTCGTATTTTTGATTTTTTTGTTTCTAAAAAAAATATCCTTCCTTAATTTTTTTTCCAACATCTTCTTCTATTTCACCATAAAAATCGTAATAGTATGTTCTCGTTGTAATTGTATATATTTAGAAGAAAGATATTCTGGGCGCCACTGAAGCCATAAAGTAGTAAGAAAAATGTTTGCTTATGTTTGTCATCAATTTCATTACAAAATATAACGAGTTAAACTATCGAAAGAGGATGACAAACATAAAGATAGTATACTTACTATAACTTAAATATTTTTTTTTTTCATATTTTTAAGTGAAACTTTAAATCTAATTTGAATTTAAAAAATATTTTTGTATATTCATATATAAAATATATATTTGTATGCTCTGTCTTGGCTATACTTCCCTTAGTATTTTCTATTCACATATATGTATGTATATATAAAGTATGTAAACATAATAATTTTTTTGATTTGTACAAAGTTATAAAATAAATACTTAGTTGTTTGTTTTATATAAGTAGTTATAAAAATTCTTAGATTTCTTTTTCTATAAAATTTAAACAATTTTTTAATATTACTTTTCTTTTTTTTATTATTTTTTCTTTCAGGTAAGTTATTTATTTGAGAGAGATTTCAATATTTTGTAAGTAATAAATTGTAATATTTATATTGTCTTAAATAATTTCAATAGTTAGTCACAGTGTTTATACAGATAAATAAAATTAAATAATTTTGATTTGTTATATCTACGAAATTTAAAGTCAGGAAAGCAAGCACATTCTTGTAAACTAGAACTAGAACTGAACTAGAACTGAACTAGAACTGAACTAGAACTGAACTAGAACTGAACTAGAACTGAACTAGAACTGAACTAGAACTGAACTAGAACTGAACTAGAACTGAACTAGAACTGAACTAGAACTGAACTAGAACTGAACTAGAACTGAACTAGAACTGAACTAGAACTGAACTAGAACTGAACTAGAACTGAACTAGAACTGAACTAGAACTGAACTAGAGCAGAACTAGAACTGAACTGAAACAAAACTAATAGTATTTAGAATTGGAAAAAATGTTATTAGTTATTTTTCCTAAAATTTCTCTTAAAAAAATATTTAAAAAAATTCAACTTTTGCATAAAATTTAAAAAAAAAAAAAACTTTCGTATCCTTACTTATCATAAACATAAGATTGCTGTAGCACACTTGGAAAACAATTACAGTAAACAATATATGTACTATATGAGAAAAAATCAAAGAATGCAATACAACTTGTGACAGGTTCATATATAAATATTTTACAGTAGTAAATGTTTTTAGTAGAAAAACAAATGTTTCAGCAGCGGACATTAATGTTTAAGTTCGACCGAATAAATAGTTTAATTGAAATTTAATAAATATTATATTAATCCAGGAACTAATTATAAAATGTAAAAAACTCCAAAAATTTTATTAAATACTAATTAACAATACTTAATTTAATATTTCTTAACCCAGCAAAAGTTTCTATCAAATGCGAAGAAATAAGAAGTATTCATTGAAATGTAAGTTACTGGGTAAGCACAGGCCATAACCATGTTCTTACTGGGTATTGTTGATTTATTATATTTACATACATACATTTGTATAATATCAAATACTAATATGATTGCCAAATTTGGAATAATGTATGCAAAATAAATCTTATTTTTTATAAATTTGGCGAAATATCAATTACAGAATATTATTATTCCTAGGTTCGCAAATATTCGGTATGACACGAGCACTGGCCAATATAATGTAATTGTTGTGGTTTTTCCATTGTATTATTACAAGTTGTTTAAATTAAAACAAAAAAAAAACATGTAATTAATTATTTTATTTTAAAAAGTGATTTACAATTAAATTATATTTATTCGTAGATGTGATTATATAATTGTAGGAAAAGCCCAAAATATTCTAACACTTTAGTTGTTAAACAATATATATTTTTTTTGTAAAATTCTATTATTTAACTTACATCATAATTTTATCTAAACAAAACCCTAAAAATTAAATTTTTTGGTAATTATTCCAATTCGAAATGATAGACAAATTCACTCATCCATTTGTCTGTTCGTTAAAATTTTTCTTTTTATTGTTAACTTTTCATTTAATTGACATGAAACAAGAGCATTGAAATCATTGATGTAGCCTTTTTTTCAATACAACAAAAAGTCCTTAACGTGGTGGAATGCAAGTGACACTTGGAGTGACAATGAATATTACGAATAATTGATTATGAAAACACAATAATATACACAAATATACATACACACATACTAGTATAAAACAAACGTTAGAAAAGCTGAACTAGAACAGAACTAGAACTGAACTAGAACTGAACTAGAACTGAACTAGAACTGAACTAGAACTGAACTAGAACTGAACTAGAACAGAACTAGAACTGAACTAGAACTGAACTAGAACTGAACTAGAACTGAACTAGAACTGAACTAGAACTGAACTAGAACTGAACTAGAACTGAACTAGAACTGAACTAGAACTGAACTAGAACTAAACTAGAACTAAATTAGATCTGAACTAGGACAGAATTAGAACTAAACTAGAACTAGAACTGAACTAGAATATAACTAAAGCTAAACTATATCTGAACTTCTATATTGGACTGTGCCGAATCTTATATACCCTTCTCCATGGTGTGTTAAAAAAACATTCAGTACAAAAAAGTCCACTTTTACATTACATTCTTCGGGCTCAACTTGCTTAAATTCATGTTTCTAATAATATTGAATATTATAGAAAATTCAAAAAGAGTACCTTTTGAAAAACGAAAATGTACCCTTAAATATCCCTTTTATGGGATCTCACCTAATTCAGACTCTACATACCCATTTTCTAGGTTCAATATTCTAGGTTCAATATTATAGAAAATTCAAAAAAGAACTTTTACCGAACGAAAAAGTACCAAACAAAACAAAACAATTCCTATTAATTTGTTCTCGTCTAATCCGTCAAAAAGTACCTTTTAAAAACAAAAAAAGTACCAAAAAGTTAATTTCATATTTCTATGTTCAATGTTATAGAAAATTTAAAAATTACCATCTGCAGAACGAAAAAGTACCAAAAAATCCCCATTGATTTGTTCTCGTCTAATCCGGGCTCTACATACTTAATTTCATGTTTCTGGGTTCATTATTATAGAAAACTCAAAAAGTACCTAGCTTTTGAAAAACGAAAAAGTACCAAAAAGTTCCTTTTTATGTGTTCTCACCTAATTCCGAATCTACATACTCAATTTAATTTAATTTCAATATCATATAATATTCAAAAAGTAACTTTTAAAAAATGGAAAGTATGGTCAATTTCTGGATATCTGGGATCCTCTAAAAACTAATTTCAAAAAACACACAGACGGACAGACATAGCTTATTCAACTTTGCTATCTATAAGGATCCAGAGTATATATTTTATAGGGTCGGAAAATTATATTATAGAAATTACAAACGGAATGACAAACTTATATATACCCTTCCCTCGAAGGTGAAGGGTATAAACACTTCAAATCGATAGCAGATCCTTAAAAGGTCCGCAACTGGTTGCGATACCTTAGAGTTTGCATAAAAAATATTTTAATAACATACTTACTAAAAGGGCGTTGACTTGGAATCATCTCGATTTTTTTTTTAAACATATTTTATAAAAAAAACGTTTTTCTATTTAGTTTTCTAACTTTTCAATTTTTCAATTAAAAAAATATTTCTTTCTTTATTTAAACACAACGTACCAACAAATAATCACAACAAAGTAGTGAATTGTTTAGAAATGAAAAAACTGCTTTAAAACAAATCGGCATAACCCGCAAAACATTAAAGGATTAATTAGGGGGTCTAAGAAAACAAAACTAAACAAATCATAATACAGTAGAGCATTGAGTGCATTATCCTGCAAAGTATTCACATATTATTTTTAGTATATGTGCGCGAATGCTCCAAATGAGATGTACTTAGATGAATGTTTAGAAACCCTACATTATTTCTATGTATTAACATTATCTTTAGCCGATTCTTACCCACTGTTACATATATAAATATGTACATAAAAAAAATTATGCTAAATTTAATTGACTGATGGTTGGTAAGTTGGAAGGGGTCAGACAAATATTTACCGTACAACATCAGCTACAACAATAACAACACCAATTGGCTACTACGGTAGTAGCAACAAAAATTATATAAAAAATGTTGAACAGATATGCCTGAATGTCTGGCCTGATAATAAAGTAAGGGCAATGAAAAAAAAAGCTGAACGTTTTTATTTTATCATGGGGCAGAACTAAAATTCAAGTTGTTTGTCGGTCTTCCGATTTGCACGTGTGTAGAGAGGTTGAAGGTTGCTGCTGCTACGTTGTACTTGTATGAGGTCAACAGCAACGTGCTCATTGAGGTTTTTGTGCCTTTAATTTCCCAGCAGTTCTAAGTATGTCGACTTAGAACTGAACTAGAACTGAACTAGAACTGAACTAGAACTGAACTAGAACTGAACTAGAACTGAACTAGAACTGAAATAGAACTGAACTAGAACTGAACTAGAACAGAACTAGAACTGAACTAGAACTGAACTAGAACTGTACTAGAACTGAACTAGAACTGAACTAGAACTGAACTATAACTGAACTATAACAGAACTAGAACTGAACTAGAACGGAACTAGAACTGAACTAGAACTGAACTAGAACTGAACTAGAACTGAACTAGAACTGAACTAGAACTGAACTAGAACTGAACTAGAACGGAACTAGAACTGAACTAAAACTTAACTAGAAGTGAACTAGAACTAAACTAGTAAGTTAAAACACTCATTGGAAAGTGCAGGGTTTAGATAAGTAGCAGCAAATATTACAGACATGAAACTAGAAATTAAAAACTTACACAAGGAAAGAAGGAAAAAATTAACCATGTATTTAAAAGAACAAGATAAAGCACGAAAAGTTGGTAGCAAATAACCCTTTCCATTAGACCCAGGATATTAAAAAAAGTAAATCCCAAGGATGCATATATTGAAATAGATTCGTAATACGAGCAAGTGTCAAAGTTAATCTAAAGAATTTTTTGAAGAATTATTTTACATAAAATATATCTACCGTAGAGTTCTGCTTAATTCCCTTTGAGTCAAAATTCACATATATTTTCAAATCTTTCAATATTCTTAAAAAAAAAATCATAAATCTTTCATTCGTAACATTAATTAAATTTCATTCAAAATGTTGTGATTTCATGAACTTGTAGTGTTCCGTGTTTTATTTTTTATTTATTTCCCTTAACACTTATTGCGAAAATTCAAATTAATGTTAATTTTTTCTTGTGATTTATTCAGTTCATTAAAGAACTTTAACTGTGTATTTTAGTTTGTTTTACTAGTTTGTATTTAGTTTTGTGTTTAATCGTTTGGGGTAGAAGAACAAAAAAAAATAAAAGAAATAAATAAATAATTGTTGTAAATAATTCATGTTCTTTAATCATGCAATAAAGGAATTTGTAAGTTGTCGTTTTTAACACTTTTCCACACACACTACACAGGTAAATTATACACAACACACACACACTTTAACAGTAACCCAGCAAAGTTATGATAGCAAGTATTTAAATATTATTTCTCCGAAGCATGTTTTCGATTTTTATGAACATAATTAGTATTAATAATTATGATGTAAATTTTTAAATTATTATATTTGTAAATTGTCTCTATTAAATTAATACCTCTGTAGTTGCCGCTTTGCTCGCTGGGTAAAAAGGCACTCTCTCTTCACATACCTTGTAGCGAAAAATTTGTTAAATCCAAATGTTTGCATTTAAATACAAAATAACTTACAAATTTACAAAATAAGCAAAAAAAATAAAAACACTACCACGAAACTTTTCTAGACATAAATTGTGTATATGTGTATGTTTTAACTTGTTTCTTTGGTTTTTAGCCATCATGTTGTAGGCATGTTTTCCAAGGTACTTTTTCGGTTGTTTTTATGGCAAGAACACGTATACATATTTTCTGTTAAAATTTATATCATTTCTACAACATTTCTACTTGGAATAGTAGCCAAGTTATTGTTGCAACTTTAAGGATTCAACAAAATTCATTATTTTGTATGCTAAATAATAAAGTTCAAATGAAGACCTTAAATTTTGCACATTAACTATTTTATATACTTAATAGAGACAATGTTGCTCAGTTCGGTTTATAACCAGTTGAAGTTCAGTTTTAGTTGAAGGTTATAGTTTAGTTCTAGTTCAGTTCTAGTTCAGTTCTAGTTCAGTTCTAATTCAGTTCTAGTTCAGTTCTAGTTCAGTTCTAGTTCAGTTCTAGTTCAGTTCTAGTTCAGTTCTAGTTCAGTTCTAGTTCAGTTCTAGTTCAGTTCTAGTTCAGTTCTAGTTCAGTTCTAGTTTAGTTCTAGTTCAGTTCTAGTTCAGTTTTAGTTAAGTTCTAGTTAAGTTCTAGTTCAGTTCTAGTTCAGTTCTAGTTAAATATGTTACAAAATTTTCTTAGGAGAGAAATTTTCGAAAATTTTTTAAACAGAAAAAAATATTGTTGAAAAAATTTTATCCAAAGTAGATTTTTTTTAATTATCTAAAAAATCTTAGAAAATATAACTTTTTGAAAATTTTCTGTTAAAAAGAGAAATTTTACAAAAAATATAATTTTTATAGAAAAAATTATAAAAAGGTAAATACCTCTAGTCGTATTTCTTCTTAGAGAGATAAAAATCTTCTAGAATTCTCCGAAATTTTCATAGAAAAATGATTATATTTAATAAAAAAACTATAGAGTACTTCCCAGGTCGTTACAAATCCGTTTAAAATCACCTGAATCAGATTTCTTGAATTTTTCAATTAATTTTAGTTTTGGTTATTTTGTATTTATAGTAAATCATTTGCTATTTGCAGCTCTTAACTACCAGTAGATATACTCACAGTTATACATTTATGTAGTTTTTACCTTTAAGTTTAAAGCATTTTGTATTGAAATTTTATAAACGACTGAATAAGTTTTTTTATGTTTTATTGTGTGTTGTAGTTGTTATTTTGTTGTTCTGCAACTTGTTACCGGCTGATTAAATGACTGAATGTCTGGCTGGTTGGTTTGTTGTTTGGCTGGTTGAATGGATAGATGGATGGCTGGCTGACTGGTTTGTTTTGACTAGAATTGAGTTGAATCGAATTGAATTGGTCTGACTGGGCTATATGCACTTGGCTTATTGAGCCTTTAAGTAAGTGAAGGTAGTATGATGGAGAATAAATGATTTGTTTCTTTGCAATTGCAACTAACTGCAATTGTTAGTTTTTGCTCAAGCTGACTTTTACCTAGAGCTTTACATGTTTTTTTTAAGTTAGTTGCATTTTCGCGGTTTTTGTGGGGTAAGTTAGTTCGTGGAATATTTTTTTGTGGTCTTTTTTGTAGTATTTTTTAAGTTAGTTGAGATTTTTTTAGGTTTAGAGACAGGCTTCTATCGACTAAAATCCGCATAATTTAACTGTCTACTATTCAACAAACGCTATCGCTGTCGTCATCAAAGTCTGGGCAATTTTTTCTACTTTTTCCGGATTTTTCCTTTTTTATTCTTGCCTTTTGTATTTAAATTCCTGTTGTTTGCAAAAAAGAAAAAAACGGCTTAAAAAATCCAAAACTTGATTAAAGTTTAAATGTATGAGTTTCTGTTGCATTTCACTTTGGGTTTTTTAATAGCAGTTTTATTATATGTAGTCAATCAAAAAGTGCCAACAAAATACACAAATACGTAGTAATCATGTAATTGTTGTACGTTGGGGTTAAAGGTTACTGTTCGTTTGTCTGTTTTTTTCCTTTTATGGAGAATTTGAATTGTTGAAAAATTATCATGATATTACACAAACAAAACATAGCTTAACTATATGCAACTTTTTAACTTTTTTAAGAGAAATTTAACGCTTTTGTAATATTCCAATCGTTTGTGGCAAAAAAGACAAAATCTTGAAACTGTCTTATTTTCCTATTTCTCTTTTTTTGAGGAATTCGTAATGAACATCAAGAAGTTTTTGGGGAAAACATTGTAGTTGTAACATGATTTTTTAGTTTTTATTATAACGTTTGTCATTTCATGGTCTTTAAAAAAAAAGTAAAAATCAATGATCTTAAGAAAGTTCATGATATTTTTATAGTTTTTCTACACATTATTGAAAATATTATGAATTAAGCAAGAATTGAACTAGAACTGAACTAGAACTGAACTGGAACTGAACTAGAACTGAACTAGAACTGAACTAGAACTGAACTAGAACTGAACTAGAACTGAACTAGAACTGAACTAGAACTGAACTAGAACTGAACTAGAACTGAACTAGAACTGAACTAGAACTGAACTAGAACTGAACTAGAACTGAATTAGAACTGAACCTGTTAAAAAATATGTACGTTGTACAATATTAACAAAAAATATCCAATTACAAATTTTTGGAATTATTATTAGAATTTCTATTCAATTTGGCTGGAATAGGAGTTTAATAAAAATATTGTTCTTTAGTGATACCTGAGAAATAATTGTTTTGTTTTATTTTTCCATAAAGAACATGGTTTTTTGCAATACAACTCGTGTCATACTTGTTGCCATTTTCTCCCGCATCCCTTATGTCCTATTTTGCAAAAAAAAAATTGTACAATGTAAGCACTTTTTCACACCTAAGGTCATGCAGAAAGAAAATGACATAAAAAATGCGTATAAAAAATAAATAAATTACATCCAGACAGATATGTAGAATACACCCCTACGAGCAAATTTTAATACAAACAAGTAAACAAACACCTACATAGAGAAAGATAAAAAATCACAGGTAAACGTAATGCAAATATGGTGATAAAAAATTTTACAAGAAAAATTATTATTGAATTGGAAACGTGTCTTTAATAATTTGCATGATATTGTTATTTTATATATGTTTAGATGTTTAGGGTGGTCTAACCGAAACACAATAAATCATTTTATATGGTAGTTTACTTAGTTTTTTCATTTTTAATAATTTAGTTGGAGTATAAATTTAACTTATACAAAATTTCAGCACATTGACTGTCTGACTAGCAAAGTTTTATGAGAAAATTTAAATTTTTAATTGATGCAAAAATTCGACCTTGTGCTGTTGGATAAATGAGCATTTCCATTAACGGAAAACATTAATATTTATCTGCATAAACATAACTTGCAATTGCTGTTCTGTTCTTTTTAACAATAAAAAATAAAAATACATAAAATAATGACGATAATAGTGATAAGAGAAAAAAAAAAAACTATGAAAAAAAACAATAAATATTAAAAAAGCATATCACTCAGAGGAATAATACACACATGTGTGTTAACAATACACATATAAGCGTATTAATACAAATACTCATGCACATCCATATGTATGTATGTGAGAACAAAGAAAACAAAGTACAATTTAACCTTGCAGTTCAACATTGTATTGCAAACACTTCATTCCAAAGAGATATGAACCAATAAATATAGACCAGGACACGCATCTCGGAGTATAGGTATGTACTACGTGAAGCAATTTATTATGATGAATTTGTCTGCATATGGAGGCAGATATTTAAGAGAATAAAAACTTGCTTAAAGGCTGCTTTAGAACTTTAAAACAGTATTGGTTATGTTAGTTTAGGTTGATAGGAGGATGAACATAAGTTCATAAAATCCGAAGAAATACTCTTAAACCACTGTCGTACCTGTTGTGTGTTGGAAAAACACAAAGCAACAAAAACTTTATATAGTATTTACTGAATATATTATCGCCCGATGTTCAGAAACATATTTTCCTACATGTAAATCTTAAGGATTTTCCAATCAGTTTTCATGAGGTAATATGCTATATAGCGCTCCAGAGTGTCGCTATTCTCTTTAGATGCTCTATATTGATCTGAATCGGCACGACCTACATAGAACCCAGCATCTATGTGCTTTGCTGATCATCTATGTGGTGTCTCCATCTTTATTTCCGTTCATTAACTTTATAACTTTATAACTTTATAACTTTATAACTTTATAACTTTATAACTTTATAACTTTATAACTTTATAACTTTATAACTTTATAACTTTATAACTTTATAACTTTATAACTTTATAACTTTATAACTTTATAACTTTATAACTTTATAACTTTATAACTTTATAACTTTATAACTTTATAACTTTATAACTTTATAACTTTATAACTTTATAACTTTATAACTTTATAACTTTATAACTTTATAACTTTATTGGCAATTGTTGTTCTGGAAATCAGCATTTTAAACTTCTGTTAAAATATTTTACTCTATTCATACATTGTATAAAATTTGATGAACTTTTCACTGTCTATTTTGTATATTATTATTCTTTTGTATCTTTTTAATATTTTTTGTTCTCTTGTGTTATCATAACATTACATACATATATGTATGTACGTATTTGTACGTAACTTTTTGTTTAATACATTAAAAGTATTGAAATGCAAAACATTTATATTTGAAACATTGTATCTATGAGATTCTGCACTTGCTTTTATTCATTCTACATATAAAAATATACCAATGAATGAATACGACTTGAATGGATGAGTATTTTTATGTGTGAAACGTGTGAATAATTAAGTGGAAGTACACTTCTCTATATCTATGTATAAACTATAAACTATATTACATCCCAGTCATGACGTTGATGGTTACAATCATTTTTTTGTATTTTGGCTGTAGTTGTTTCATTTCATCGACATCATCTTGATTATCCGGTGTTACATCATTTTCAACTGGCACGTTGTAAAAGCTTTAGCAAACACAGATATTATGATTCTTGTGAGGATCCTCGACGATTGTGAAAGGATTATACTTAACAGGTACTTTCAATAACGTCATGGATATTTCTGTTTGCTGTAAATTGATTATTGAGTCACAACAAAGGAAATGCATTATTGTAATGTTTGTTTGCAAAACATTTTATTCTTCTATTAAGACTTATGTTTTTGAATAATAACTTGAAGAAGAAGTTTATTACTCATATTCCAGTTATTGACAAAGCAAAGGGTCACTTTCTAGAGGAACAATTTTGATTGTAGCCACAAAATGTTTGAAAATAATCTTCCTTTTTAAAGACCAAAAACTTTATAATAAGACAAAATATTTTCTAAAGAATATTTTTCTCTTGGCCTGAGAGAAAGAGAGAAATTTCTCTAAAGAATAAAGTTAAACACCAAATTAATAAATCTTTCAAAACCCCAACACTAGTTTTCCTCTTGATCCTGTAACTAAATTTCCTACATTTACATATTTTACAACTATTAAGTATAAACTTTTTAATACAACAATAAAATCCAAAAGCTTTCCTGGTGGATGTTTCTGTCACTCGGGACCATAAAAAGACCTTCAATGTTTAAAAAAAAGTTCTAAATTGCAGCAACTATTTTAACCATTTTAGTGTGTTGCACACATGACCATAATAATGCGGTTAGTGTTTTCTATGTATGAGTGCTTTAAACGTAAATGCAACACGAAAGTATTTTTCACATCCTGCAGCGGCTGTATACTACACCATTTCCGAAAGTAGTTCTGCAATTGTTGATTTTATGTCAGAAATTTTCAATTATAAATGCAGCGAAATGTTGTATTTTTTTAATATAAACATTTTAAATAGATATTTTTTAATATCTTTTGGAAATGGTGTTGATTGTGAGTGTGAGTATGAGCAATTTTAACAAATATGCAAATAGTTAAGAATAACAACAACAATAACAAATTAAATATACACTATACATTCATACATAACGATAGGAAAACAAAAGGAATGAATACAAATAAAACTAAATAAAATACAAACAACATTTAAAACGGAAATAAATAAAAACCGAAACAAAATGAAATAAACAAATAAATGAATATTTTGCCAGTTGGTTTTTGTTTTGTTTGGTTAGTTGTACATTCATTAGTTCATTGGTAACAAGATACAACAAACTAAGTCGATAACATAAATGTATGCAAAAGTAATTATGTTTTTAACGATAACTTTAAAAAAATTTGAAATAGATTTTTTTGTAACTAAAATATATGTGTATAACGAAATTTTCTACTAAGTCAACTTAGGTGCTTATTATCTAAATGTATACTTACATATGTATATAATTGTAGTTTATTTCATTTCAGTTTCAGCTTCAGTTGTTTCTTTTTTTTTCATTTTGCATTTCATTACACATACGTACTGTTGTATCTCCTTGTGTTATCTATACGTTTAGAATTTATAACTTTGTGGTTCTTTTTATGTATACTTTACATTTATGTTTTTAAAACATAGATTTTTACTGCTAGTGCATTTTGAAAGTCTGAAAACCGTTTCAATAAATACTTGTGTTATTCTACTGTCCACAAAAAATTTTGTATATAGTTATTTGAAAAATATAAACTAATTCTTCATAATGAAATTTGCTAACAGTCTGTATTGTTCATACATGTTATGTTAAATTTTTAAAGTTATTTTCGTTATATCCATGTATTCGAATTCATGTGAGTTCTAATTCAGTTCTAGTTCAGTTCTAGTTCAGATCTAGTTCAGTTCTAGTTCAGTTCTAGTTCAGTTCTAGTTCAGTTCTAGTTCAGTTCTAGTTCAGTTCTAGTTCAGTTCTAGTTCAGTTCTAGTTCAGTTCTAGTTCAGTTCTAGTTCAGTTCTAGTTCAGTTCTAGTTCAGTTCTAGTTCAGTTCTAGTTCAATTCTAGTTCAGTTCTAGTTTAGTTCTAGTTCAGTTCTAATTCAGTTCTAGTTCAGTTGTAGTTCAATTCTAGTTCAGTTCTACCTCAGTTCTACTTCAGTTCTACTTCAGTTCTAGTTCAGTTCTAGTTCAGTTATAACTCTAGTTCATGATCCAATATTTAATCCTGAAGTGTCAGATATGTTTTAAATTTTGTTATATGTTATATAGATATAATATTATAATTATCTATTTAAAAATCACTATGTCATCAAAAAAAATTAATATATTAAATTTTTCTCTTCTCTTTACAGGTAAGTCAAAAATGTTTTTAATATAACCTACCTACATACATACCACAGATTGTCGAACAGGTATGATGATGAACATAAAATAGTTTTTGCTATAAAAATAGTTTATGAATTTTAAATTAATTTACCTTAAAACAATAAAGATAAATACGTATAACTTGGCATTTGTTTTTTTTGTATTTTTCCAAAACTTCTGCAAAATGAAAAACAAAGTAAAATAGTTTTTAATCCTGTTGACATTCTACATACTATACTTGGCATGTTTATATATCTTCTCTACTGTCACATTATTAAAACCGTAAAGAAATAATCTACTCCTGTTGGTACTATTTTACATGCATCTATAGCTTCTTTTACTTTATGTCTTGATTCAAATACTTGTCATTGTCTTTACTATCGCCGTCGTCTTAGTCGTTGCCGACGTTTACGATGTCTTCATCTTTTTACTCCATCGTATTCGTCTTCTTATGCATGCATATTCCATTTATATTAATTTTACGCTGTCAACCTATCGCACGAAAAATTCTAAGAAAACCTTCATGCATTTACGACGTCTTCGAAAAGGAGAGTGAATCCAAGAAGTAAGAAACAAAATTAACGAAAAACAACTAAATATGCCACCAACATGTTAAAAGGAACCACTGTCAGTAGTTCCCAAACATAAATAGACGACATACTTTAAGTCAAAATATTCCAAAACTTTCAGCACTAGAAACAGACTTTTTATTAGATCTTCAATATTTGTTTTATTATTTTTAAAATGGTTTCCAGGTAAATAACATGGTTTCTCAAATTTGATAATGAAATAAGTTTTCTTTGTACATTTAAGAATCTCTTCCCTGTATGATTTTTTTTCTTGTCTTCTGAATGTGTCGGTAGTTTCGTTGCATCAGATCTGAGGGAAGGAGTTTCGTTGGCTTTCTGTTGTTTGGATAAACTAGGTTGTCGTTATAAGAGATGCATGTGAGTAGATAAATGAATAGATGATTCCAATGCAATGTGTTTACACCTGCGGAAAATAGTTACTGCCATGTCAAACACAACACAGCAAAATAATAACAACCATAATAACAACGCAAATTACACTCAAAGAAAATTGTTAAAGAGATAATGAAGAAATATGGTGGCGAATGACAGAAGCGTTCTTTTGTAGGTCAAGGTTGTCAATATTAATATCAAAAGTTTCAGATGTTGATAAAAATTTAATTCAGTTCTAGTTGTGTTCTAATTCGGTTTTGGTTCAATTCTAGTTCACTTCTATTTCAGTTCTAGTTTAGTTCTAGTTCAGTTCTAGTTCAGTTCTAGTTCAGTTCTAGTTCAGTTCTAGTTCAGTTCTAGTTCAGTTCTAGTTCAGTTCTAGTTCAGTTCTAGTTTAGTTCTAGTTTAGTTCTAGTTTAGTTCTAGTTTAGTTCTAGTTCAGTTCTAATGCAGTTTTAGTTTCGTTCCTTAATTGCACTAAAATTATTTCTTTTCTACAACTAATACTACGTGTGTATTTATTTTCTATGGGTGTATAAGTTTCCATGTGTGCAGGAGGCATTTTTTCTAGAGATAATGGCAAAAACTGCATTTAAATGTCATGTTTTTCTTTTTTTCTGCCAACAATTTATATTTCTTCCTTTAACTGGTTTTATTTAGCAGTTTATTTTTTTACAATTGTTCATAGATCGCTTTTTTTGTTGTTCTCTTTTTTTTCTTTAATGGATTTATTTGTTTCTAATGCTCCCCCCCTCTAGCTCTTTAACAACCGAATAATAATAATAGCTGCAGCAGTATTTTGTAGTTCACCTAATGGGGTTTCTATATCTTTTAGATGTTTGTGGATTTTTTTAATCGTTTTTCTTTCTAGGCATTCATTTCCATTCTTTCAGTCATTTATTTGTAACTGTAAGTGTGTGAATGACTAAGATGGATGAGAAAACTAACGGCTGTGAGTCAGAAATCTATCTTCGTTTTCCTACTATTTATTGTTGTCGTTGTTGTTTTTTATTCTATTCTAGTTCTTTTTTTATGCATTTTTATTTATCACTCAGTCCTTCAGCTGACGCCATACGTATTTGACATTTAAACTAGTGGGTTTTCAATAACATGACACTGCTTGATATTTTTCTTTATAGAATTTTTTAAATAAAGATTTGAATTTCTCTATTAAGTCAGGGTTTTGTGGTGAAATAATGGAATTCCATTTAAGTATTTTTTATATTTATTTTAATTGACCAGCATGCGAACACAATAAGAGCAATCTTATCACCACTTGTACTTATGAAATAGCTATCAAATTTACACCACAAAATCCAAATAATTACAACTCTGATTTAACTACCAATAAAATTTCTTTATAAAAAATACATATAAATATTTCTAGTACAAACTCTCTGTTTCCCTGCTAGACTTGTATTATTTTGGATTATATGAGAATAGCATTTTCCAGATGCGTAATAAAATTTTTAAAGGAAACAACAATAAAGTGGTAAACCAGAAACAGTCACCAGTGTGTCGTTTATTTCCCACAACCAGATGACTTCATAAAAAAAAATCGAAGGGAAAAAGGAAGAAGTATAAGTAAAATGAAAATACAAAGGAATGTGTCAGGATAAACTTAATGAAAAAAATACCATGAATATTTTTCGAAGAAATCCATCAAATGAAAATGTGTAAGAGGTTTTTTGCATTTAAAAAAAATAACTGGTAATGTTTATAGACATTGTTTCTCGGTATTGAATGAATGAATTTTATACAAAGTTTTAGACACTTTATATTCATTGAAAATATTGAGAAAAATTAAGTTAAAATTTTAAGTTGTCAATAATTTAAAATAAATAGAGAGATACTTAGGTATAGGAAGATGGGAGCTGGTAAGGTATTGGGGTTTTCTGAGAGCTAATACTTTTGTAATCAACTTTGAGTAACTGTAACAGTGCAAATATTTGGGAATATTCCTTGATTCGAAATTATCATGGTATTTGAATATCGGAGTCGAGAGCAATAGAGAGTCGCAGTGCTATACGTTTTTGTTATTTCGCAGTAGTACTTTTATAATAACAGTTTGAACATATTAGACGATTCACCACAGCCCCTTTGTGTTTCTTACATGATGGTTCATGTAATGACCATTACTGCTCCATTGCGTAACTTCCGAGATGCAAAAACATCACTACCGCTTACAACCACACTGATAGGATGATATCTGTTGATTCGGCAAGAGTGCCTTAAGACGTAATCTGTCGATCAAAATACGAATCCATCAAATAATCCGAATATATTTTTCTTACTAAGAGAGAACAAACTGGTAGAATATAATATTCGAACATATACGAATTAGTGTGGTCCCCCCTATTCCTATTCCTACATCTATATCTATTGTATACACATCAAAACAACTCATTTCCAACGCTTACTCCTACAGTCACTCTTCTGCGGAATATAAGTCGAAGAGCTTTATGTAAAGACCTGTCTTGTGAGAGAAAAACTAAGAAATAACTCACCACTGCCCCTTCGTGTATCTTACACGCAGGTTGCAATTAACGTATATGAGTGTTCCGGTCCATTATACGTGCGCTTTGCTCAAGTACTCGAGCTATCTAATCTCTTGCTATACCAGCCAAACCACACTACTTAAATGGCTCTGCTTATTCGGCAACAGCACGTAGAGAAACGTAATTGTCAGTCCGAAACACGGATCATATAATTTGACTAGACGTTATTTCAGTGGTCACAAAGACCCACTGTGATAAGTTAAGCATGTTTTAGAGTAAACTTCAACTTAGCCATGTAGGATTATCTTTAATAAAGAAAAGGCCGTGACGACCTTTTACTACAACTCTGTCCTTTCTTGCTATACCATAATTTAGCACACCATCACTTCATTCGTCAAATCCATCAATTACTCCATCCGCTTTACAGAACCAGAGTAGACATCAGAAACACCAAAAAACTCCACCTCGTATAGTAAATCTTTGCACACATGCTCTGCAGTTTATACCGCTCCTAGTTTCTAGGAACGATAATAGAAATTTATATTAAAAATTACATTTCATGATCAGTCTTTAAACCAAGCAGCCTCTGGCCGCGAGTTTGGGTTTAAAACACAGTCACTACGTGGATCCCAAAGGAACCTCAACCAACTGACCAACCAAAACATAGTCCTGTGGGCAACTGGCCACCCATATTATCAGATTAAATCATCCTAGGTCAAGCCAAAGGTTGATAGATTTATAATCCCGCAGACTAGAGATATTGGTAGCTCCTCTTTACCCCCGGATTGCAATACACTAAGATGAGATCTGTCATCAAGGAAACAAGGAGTCTTCTGCCGAATATCTAGGCAGTCTTTTACCGAACACCCTCTTCCTGCGATTTTGGTTTTTAAACCCAAAACCATTACGTGGATCCCGAAGGAACCTCAACCAACTGAACAGTCAAGACATAGTCTTGTGGGCTAATAATACGGATTATCATCTAAGGTCAAGCCAAAAATTGATAGATTTAGGCAGACTAGAGGTATTGGCAATACCTTTTTATCCAAGGTTTGCTTTACACTAAGATGCTATCTGTCATCAAGGAAACATGCCCCGGGGGGTCTTATACGGAATATATGTTGTCTCGACAACAGCACTGAAATTATCCTGCACTATAGACCTTAATGTGTATCAGTCATTTACCAATAATTCTCTTCTCGCTCATCCCGAAGGGACTTTTTCAATAATAGTGCCCCTTCAGGGGTACCGGTTACCGTGGTATCAAATTATAGACTTTAACATGTTTAACAAACACTCGCATCCCGCACATACCGAAGGCCAGATCAAAGGCTGGTTATACATTTGACACCTCCAGTTCATAGCCCTGGTAGTCAAAAGGTATTGGCAGCACCTCTTTAACCGCGGATTGCTATAACGCCAAGATAGGGGAAGATCAGCAATGTAATAATGGGGAAACATATTCTAATCTAAGGTTTCCTTGTCTAGAGAAAAGTCTTGGAAAATATTTGGAATTTTTCATAAATCCCTGCAAATTTGGGTGACCATCTCAAGTTAGTGATTTACTCCTAGTAAAAGTATTAACAAATGGACTACTCAGCAACTTATTATATTTGGTAATAATATTACTTGAGCATGTTTTCACTTGGGCATGTTTTCACTTTGACTGTCTTATTTCCTTGTATTTATATATTATGAAAAAAGGATACACCGACACCCATGCAAAATTGCTATATTATTTAAATATTTATTCCATGTTATTTTTATTTATGTGCCAGCATGTAGGAAAATAAAATGTCGTGTTAATTGTTTATATTTATAAAACATTTCATAACTTTGCATGAGTGTTCCTTGAATTAATTATTACTTAGTTGGGGGAACAGGTATCTGTGTGTGTAACCCACATACAAAAAAAAAATATTTTTTTTTCAAATTGTTAATACTCTTTACGGGTATATCTTAAATGTATTTATATAAAACCGACAACCAAAATAACAACAAGTATAAATGTAAAAGCAACAAAAACTTCTTGTGGTTTCAATTCTCAGCAACAAAAGGAAACCATATGTACATACTAGGTATTGTATACGGATTGAAGTTCCAGAGCAGGCAAAAGTATTGTAAAATGTAATTAAGAATAATTGTATCATTTAAGTAGATACATAAACATAGTTTCTATAGGAAAAACTCTCTTTGAAATGAAATACTTTTCTGCTGAAGAACTGTCTAAGTAATATCCTGGCCAAAGAAAGCTCTTTTGCTAAAGAAAAACTCGCTTTTTTAGGAGACACTTTTTTCTAGCAAAATTTCCCTTATGGAGCCACTAGTTATTTATAGAGAAACCCTTTTTAAATGAGATATTTCTTCTCTAGAAAATAATAAATAGAAAAACTATATCTTTTTTAGACAATATTTTTTCTTAAAAAGTCGTATAAGGGGACACTTCTATAGACACTTTTTCTACGCCCTTTTTCTCTCTCTCTCTTGACGAAATTTTTTTTAATTATATTTTTTAGGGGAGTGTTTTTCTATAAAAACTACTTTTTATAGGAATACATATTTTATAGATAAACTTTCTTTTACAGAGATACTTTATCTATAGAAAGTCTCCGTCCAAAAGAGCAACTTTTTACAGAAAACTCTCTATCTCTGAAAAATGAATTCTTTCTTATTGAAAAAGAAGAATAAAAATTTTTTCTTTAAAAGAGTAATTTTTTTGTAGAGAAACTTTTCCTTGTGAATAAATGGAGCCACTTTTTATTGAATATTCTACTTCACTGTCTCTCTTAAAACTTAATTCTTTCTTTATGAAAAAGAGGAATAGAAAAATTCCCTCTTAAGGTGTAAATTTTTCTTTAGAAAAACTTTCTCTTATGAAGAGACTTCTCTGTGGAAAAACTCTTTCATAACAAGATACTTTTCCCATGGGAAAGCTGACACTTTTGTAGAAAAACTCTTACTTAAAGAAATACTTTTTCTAAAAACAAATTCTCTTTTACTCTTTTATAGAAAATCTCTCTTTTAAGGGGACACTTCTTTTATCTTAATTTTTATCTAAAAATAAATATCAGTTAAGAACTTATTTTCTATAGAAAAAAATATATTAAAAAAAAACATTTTTTCTATAAAAATCTCTCTCTTATGAAGATTTTTGAAAAAAGATTCCTTTAATGGTATACTTTTTCTATTAAAACAACTCTCTTAAAGAATCACTTTTTCTGTAGAAAACCCTTCTCACTAGGTGACACTCTTCGTATCGAAAAACTCTCTCTTAAGAAGACACTTTATCCTAATTTAAGGAGATGCTTTTTCTATAGTAAAACTATCTCTTAACTGTACAATTTTTCTGTAGAGAAACCATTTTATAGAAAAACTCACTTTAAGAGAAAATTCATCTTAACATTAATATCAGTTACGAAAACATTTTCTATAGAAAAAAACTATACTAAAGAGAAATTTTTTCTATAAAAATTTCTTTTAATATAACACTCTCTCTTAGGAAAACACTTTTTCGAAATTTTGGATTTTAGAAAGTCTAAAGAAAACAGACATTTTTCAATAGGAAATTTCCCCTTTAAGGAGATCCGTTTTTGTAGAAAAGCTATCTCTTAACTGTATAGCTTTTCAGTAGAGTAAACTTTTTATAGAAATTCTCTCTTTATGATAAACTTTTTCTTTAAAAAAGCTCTCCCTCTCTCTATCTCTTGAGTCAGTATTTACCAAAGGTCAGTTTTCAAAAAGTCTGATACTTGATTTGTTCGGATTTTTTCCTATCAAACTAAATATAAGAGAACAGAATCCTTTAATTTCCATATGTATTATTAACATACAAATGTATATGTGTAAACACATTATTTCTATTTGATTGTTTTTATAATAAAAGGTGTTTATTTGAATTAAATTCATTGTTAATAATCATTTCGAAAAGGTCCTTTAACACATACTTGTGTGTAAAAAGCACTTATGTTCTCTTCTCTCTCTCTATGTCCCTTTCACTCTATCTAAACACATTTACACCTTTACATTTCCTTCTATAGAGAAAGTGTGTAACAAGTAGTACTCTACTTGTTGTTTCCATACACTTAACATTTAATTGATATAACGACAATGGTAGAACAGTTATGTGTGTGTGTGTGTGGTTAAGTGAGTAAATGTATAATTTATATTATATTTTATTTACACACAATACATTTGTCTTTAATTAGCCTTAATACAGGTTTTATTTATCCAATTATTATTTTAAACACAAAAAACACTACCAACAATACAAATTTACTTAAGACTTTTTTGTCGTAATTTTCTTTTATTACATTTTATTTTTTTGTTTTTCAAATTGTTTGGTTTTCTCTAATTGCTGATAATTGATTATATTCTTCCACCAAATTTCATTTCATCACTCTATAAAAATTCACTTAATTCTACAAGTAACAACTAGCAACAACAAATACACAACACCATACACTTCATAACAAAAAAAAGGAATAGAATTTGTAAAAACTGTAAAAGAACCAAAAACTATAGAAAGAAAATAAATGCCATTTATGACCCAAACACAGCACTTTGGCAATATTCCACATGTAGCACTTACTTTGCTCATTTCATTTACTGGTCGTTTGGTTGGTCGGTCAGTTGGTCTCTGGCGGAAATCAAATGTTACACTCGTTACATTCGTTATGGCAGCATTTTTTTTCAACTAGTATTCTACCACGACAGCCCAAAGCATGAATTGTGGAAAAAAAAATCATACAAATTAAATGAATGAAAAATAAGCAAAATTATTGCAAATGACCAAAAAGAAAAATCTCATAAAATTTAAATGTTATCAGTGGTGGTTAGGGACAAACCAATGAACAAAAAAAAAAAAAGAAATAAAACGAACTAAACTAAATAAACATCAAAAAGAAATTAACTATGAAATGTAAATAGTTGGGGAAATTGCTATAAGAGTAAAACAAATTTTCCAAGATAAAAAAGTTTTCGCGCACAAAAATTTCAAAGATAAAGTTCCAAAAAATGATTATTTTTATATTCTTTGTACTTTAAACAACTAAAGCAAAGAGTTATTCTTATTGAAAATACATAAAAGTGTTAAATAAAATGGAAACATTAACTCTCAATAGAAATAGAAAATGTGTTTCCTAAAAAGTTTTCAATCGAAAAAGTTTTCTCTAAAATGTTTTCAATCGAAAAAGTGTCTCCTAAAGTGAGACTTTTTCTATAAGAAAGTGTATCCCAAAGAGAGAATTTTTCTGTAGGGAAAGGGTCTCCCAAAGAGAAACTTTCTTACAGGAAAATTGTCTCTCAAAAAGAGACTTTTTCTATAGGAAAAGTGTCTCTCTAAGAGAGACGTTTGCTATAGGAAAAGTGTCTCCCAAAGAGAGATTTTTGCCATAGGAAAAGGGTATCCCAAAGAGAGACTTTTTCTATAGGAACAGTGTCTTCCAAAGAGAGACTTTTTTGCTTAGGAAATGTGTCCCCAAAAGAGAGACTTTTTCTATAGGAAACTTAATCTATAGTAAGAGACTTTCCCTGTAGGAAACGTGTCTCCCAAAGAGAGACTTTTTCTATAGGAAAAGTGTCTCCTAAAGAGAGATTTTTACTATACGAAAAGTGTATCCTAAAGAGAAACTTTTTGTATAGGAAAAGTCCCCTAAAGAGAGACTTCTACTACAGGAAAAATGTGTACTAATACAGACTTTTTCTATAGGACAAATTTTTACTAGAAACATACTTTTTCTATAGGAAAAGTGTTTTATAAATAGAGACTTTTTTCCTGGGAAAAGAGTATCCTAAAAAAGACTCTTTTTCATTAGGAAAGGTGTCTTCCAAAGAGAGACTTTTTCTATTGGAAATGCGTCTACCATAGAGAGACTTTTTCTATAGGAAATATGTCCCTATAAAGAGACTTTTTCAATACTAAAAAATGTTTCTTAAAGAGAGGATTTTTCTATCGAAAAAGTGTCTCTTAAATTAATGTTTTTTCTATAGTAAACGGTAACATGATGATAAAATTTTCTATAAAATTTTCTACTTAAAACAAAATTTTTTTATATATAGAAGTGAAGAGAAAGTTTTTCTATTAATAGAGTATCTTCTTAAGATAAATTGTTTCCGTAGAAAATTTTTCATCTCAACATAAAGTATTTCTTTAGATCCATTGTCTCCTTAAGAAGGAGTAATTCATAGAAAAAGTACATTCTTATGGGAGCGTTTTTCTCTAACAAAATATCTACTTAGGAAAGGGATTTTCTACTGAAAAATTGTCTCTTAAGATGAGATTTTTTCTATTTAAAAATTGTCTTTTAAGATGAGAGTTTTTCGATGTAAAAGAAGAAAGGTTTTCTGTAGAAAATGAGGGAGAGAGAGTTTATTAGAAAGAGGGTCTTCTTTCCCCATTAAATAGAATTTTTCTACAGAAAAAGTATCTCCTTAAAAGAGAGGTTTTCTGATGAAGAAATGTCTTCTCAGGAGAATGTTTTTGTAGAAAAATCTTTTCCTTAGAAGAGAGTCTTTTTATAGAAAAATATCTTCTATGGCCAATATTCTCTCCTTAGTTGAGAAATTTCTATTGAAAAAATTTCTCCTTTAGAGAAAGTTTTTATGAATGTTTTCCTACAGAGATAATATATCCTTTGGAGAGAAATTTTTTCTACAAAAAATTTTCTTTTTTAGAGGGAGTTTTTCTAAAGGAAAATTATGTCTTTTTATGACATTTTTCTATTATAAAAGTGTTTTATTTTAAACATTAAAAATATTTCTTTAGAGCGTCTGTTCCAGATTTCATAGGAAAACATAATTCATTTTAATAACTAATTTCAATGTCCCTTTCTTTTGTCTGTCTTTAACATTTGAACTAGTTAATTTAACTCCACTTAATCTAAATTTAATAAAAAAGTACTTAGGCGCTTTCATTAAATCAATATCATTAAAAACGAAAAACAAATAAACCTCTTTTAGCACATTTCACATTAAAAATAACTCCTTTCTAATATTTGTTTAATATTCAATAATAAAAAGTTCAATTATGAGAAGAAAAAAAAGTAAACGCTCTAAAGAAAAAGCAACATTCAAAGACCATGAAACTAAAAGCAAAGAATCGTTTAATTTTTAATGAACTTTTGCGTGGTATTTGATAATTTATTTGTACAATTATTTTTTATTAAGTAGAAGCCATTATAAATCATTTCATTACAATGACGTTTGTAACGATTTTGTTAAAGAAACAGAGAGAGACTCTTGCGGCGCTACACTGCTTTTGTTAGCCATTGTCATCCTTTTGGCGACCATATAATTATCATAATTTTTTTGTAATAAATATTTCACTGAAAAGAAAGGCAAAAAGAACAAAAAAATCGATTTTACATTAAAGCCAAAAAGTAACAACAGGCTAAAGGAAATAAAAGATATTTTTATTTGTAAGTACATAATTCTGAGTTGTATGTATGTGAATATTTTTTGTTGGTAGTAGGTGGCCTTTATTTTATGCCACCGTATATGTCTATGTTTGTACATATGTATGTGTATAAAATTGTGATTTGCCTTTAAAACATTTTACCAAATAAAACACCAACAGCCAATTGCCATAAATTTAACAGTAGTATGTTTTTCATTCGTTCGTTTGTATGTTTGCAGTTGAAATGTTTGTTTGGTTGCTTTTGCTACTTAAATCATGGCCATTATTAGTATGTGTTTTACACTCAAACACACTCAGCTCTTCCAGCACATTTCAAATTTCATTCCCAGTCAAACAAAGTTACAGTCACAGTCACCATGTAATGTCTAATTTTATAAATGCCCTAGAGGAAATAAGTACTGGATGTTTGTTGTTTGTATTTGAATACTTTGTATTCGAATATAAGGCCTTCTGTAAATGTAACCAAAAATGTGTATTGATATTTTGATATACAGAGTAACACATACACACATATACAATGCAAAATCCTATAATTGTGACCCTAAACTAGCTGAACTAGAACTTAACTAGATCTGAACAAGAAATGAACTAGGACTGAACTAGAACTGAACTAGAACTGAACTAGAACTGAACTAGAACTGAACTAGAACTGAACTAGAACTGAACTAGAACTGAACTAGAACTGAACTAGAACTGAACTAGAACTGAACTAGAACTGAACTAGAACTGAACTAGAACTGAACTAGAACTGAACTAGAACTGAACTAGAACTGAACTAAAACTGAACTAGAACTGAACTAGAACTGAACTAGAACTGAACCAGAACTGAATAAGAACTGAACTAGAACTGAACTAGAACCGAACTAGAACTGAACGAGAACTGAAGTAGTTGCCATTGTGCGCTCCCTCCAATAAGGTGAAACCATTGGTGAAAGAAGTCAGATTGTTCATTTCTTTTCCATATGTAACACTTAATGAGAAGTTCATTAGGAGATTGGCATATACACCATCACAGATTATATGTGAAATGGTTGCTTGCAGTTTTTTAGAAATTTAAAAATTTTCAAGAATATCTAATTAACTCATCTCGAATGTAATTTATAAATTATGATAAATAATAATTATTGTTTTCACATACAAAAGTAGTTTTCCTTAAACTAAATGTGTTGACTGGGAAATCTTTTAAGCACATTATAAGTTTCATTAAACAAAATTTTGGCTTTAAGCATTTAATTTTGTGTTTATTTCAGTTTTGGTTTGTTTGAACAACACATGCACTTGTACTCTAGCATTAATATTAGGGTTCAAGACACAATTATAACAATAATTTTATTACTGAAACCTTGCAAATAAATAATATTTTATTTATCAATTTATCAAAAATTATTAAAATCGTATAGTAAACATTTTTATAAAAAATATTTAAAATTGTGAACGACCCTATTGTTTTGTTTTTTTTGCCTTAACACTAAAGTTTCTTTCTTATGCGTATCCTTGATAACTATTTTTATAGTTTTTTCCTACTGTTTCACTATTTGAACTTCGAGAAGAATTTAGAAATATAATGTTCCTTGTGAGATTTCATAATTAAGTTGAAAAAAAAAAAATAATTTTGTTATTAAAACTAAATGCATATTTCATAAAAATGTACTTATTTCGTGGAAATTGGTGATTTTAAACAAAATTTAAAGTGATTTGTGATTTAAATCAAAAGTGGTGTAAAACCTTCTTATGTGCCCAGTATACATTGATGACGTGTCCTATAACCGCTTTTGTCCCACTCGCCTTAAGTAATAAGCCGTTCAGCTGTAAAATTCGCCTCATATCTTAAAAATGTTTTAATGCGCGGAATATAAGTATATCAACGTTTTCAGAGCTTTGGTTGTTCGGACTTCTGACAGGATGTCTGTGATATGATTAGTTCTGTTTTTTTTTTTTTTTTTATAATTTTCCACTTAACCAAGAAATATTAGCTGGGATCAGTGTTTTAATGTTTTTGATATATTGTGGTTCTTATATGAAAATTGTCTAAAAAAATATAAATTATCGTACATTGTCTAGAAAAAAAAAGAAATTTTCGAAAATTGTCTATAAAAATAGAAATTGTCGAAAATTGTCAATAAAAATAGAAAATGTTGAAAATTGTCTATAAAAATAGAAATTGTCGAAAATTGTCAATAAAAATAGAAAATTTCGAAAAATTTCTATAAAAATAGAAATTGTCGAAAAATGTCTATAAATATATAAATTTTCGAAAATTGTCTATAAAAATAGAAATTTTCGAAAATTGTCTAGAAAAATAGAAATTTTCGAAAATTGTTTATTAAAATAGAAATTTTCGAAAATTGTTTATTAAAATAGAAATTTTCGAAAATTGTTTATTAAAATAGAAATTTTCGAAAATTGTCTATAAAAATAGAAATTTTCGAAAATTGTCTATAAAAAAAAAGAAATTGTCGAAAATTGTCTATAAAAATAGCAGTTTTCGAAAATTTTCTATAAAAATAGAAATTTTCGAAAATTTTCTTTAAAAATAGAAATTTTTGAAAATTGTCTATAAAAATATAAATTTTCCAAAATTGTCCTTAAAAATAGATATTTTCGCAAATCTTCTATAAAAATAGAAATGTTTAAGAAATTTTCTATTAAAATAGATTTTTTGAAATTTTTCTATTAAAATATAAATTTTCCAAAATTTTGGCTTAAACATTAAAATTATTGAACAATATGTGTGAGTTTTTTTAATCCTTAAACTAAAAAGTAAAGCAATATTGTTGGTTACAATACTTATTAATAACTTTCGAAAAAATAGAAATTGTCGAAATTGTCGAAAATTGTATAAAAATAGAAATTTTTGAAAATTGTCTATAAAAATAGAAATTTTTGAAAATTGTCTATAAAAATAGAAATTTTCGAAAATTGTTTATAAAAATAGAAATTTTCGAAAATTGTTTATAAAAATAGAAATTTTCGAAAATTGTCTATAAAAATAGGTATTTTCGAAAATTGTCTATAAAAATAGACATTTTCGAAAATTGTCTATAAAAATAGACATATTCGAAAATTGTCTATAAAAATAGACATTTTCGAAAATTGTCTATAAAAATAGACATTTTCGAAAATTGTCTATAAAAATAGACATTTTCGAAAATTATCTATAAAAATATACATTTTCGAAAATTGTCTATAAAAATAGAAATTGTCGAAAATTGTCTATAAATATATAAATTTTCGAAAATTGTCTATAAATATATAAATTTTCGAAAATTGTCTATAAAAATAGAAATTTTCGAAAATTGTCTAGAAAAATAGAAATTTTCGAAAATTGTTTATTAAAATAGAAATTTTCGGAAATTGTTTATTAAAATAGAAATTTTCGAAAATTGTTTATTAAAATAGAAATTTTCGAAAATTGTCTATAAAAATAGAAATTTTCGAAAATTGTCTATAAAAAAAAAAAGAAATTGTCGAAAATTGTCTATAAAAATAGCAGTTTTCGAAAATTTTCTATAAAAATAGAAATTTTCGAAAATTTTCTTTAAAAATAGAAATTTTTGAAAATTGTCTATAAAAATATAAATTTTCCAAAATTGTCCTTAAAAATAGATATTTTCGCAAATCTTCTATAAAAATAGAAATGTTTAAGAAATTTTCTATTAAAATAGATTTTTTGAAATTTTTCTATTAAAATATAAATTTTCCAAAATTTTTGCTTAAACATTAAAATTATTGAACAATATGTGTGAGTTTTTTTAATCCTTAAACTAAAAAGTAAAGCAATATTGTTGGTTACAATACTTATTAATAACTTTCATTTTAATTACTCTGCAGTTAGTTGATATTGTGAGTCAATATTAATTAAAAATCAAGCAATATTTATCGGATGAAATATTTGCATCCACTTGTATAACGATACAAGTATAAGCATAAGTATTTATAAAATACTTATCATTTCCTGTTTTTATATAATTTCAACTCTTTCTTTTACTCTACATCAATACCATTGAGTTGGACAGACTTAAAACACTTCCTGAGAAACAAAAGGAAGACAAAGAAAAATGCAAACCACAAAATGAGAAATGCATTCTATACATTTATATTTTCTGTTCTTTTTTGATTTTCTACCATTTACAAACTTCAGTTTCTAAGTTGAAATGAGCTTTGGGAAATGCTTCATACAAATCACAAAATACACGAAGGAAATCATTATTCCAAACTATTGTAAAATGGCTGCTTGCTACTGCCACTACTTCCCAACTACTGATTTGCTAACTTACTTGGTCTTTTTGGTCTCTTGTGTCCATTCCTTTACATTCAACATCTAGATTCTAGAATGTAGTCAAATTTCAGTAAAAGTATTGCAAAACCAAAGAAAACAAGATACAAAAAAAAAAAAAAAAAATACAGTAAAGAAATAGATAAACAAATTCCTTTTATTTTTGCATAAATAAATGAATGGTTTTTATTTCTTTAATTTAAATTAAAATTTTTCTACATTTCTAAAGGTTTCTTTTTATTACACTGGTCTACATAGTATTGGTTTAGCCTCGGTCTATTGGTTTGAGAACGTGCAGAGAGAAAAAAATGAACATGTTTTGTTTTTGTAAATTGTTTAAATTATTTTCAACTGCATTGCATTTAAATTTAAGACAAAAAAAAAAAAAAATAGTTAAAAAGTAATTTTCCTATTGAAAAATAAAAATTTATTTAATTTAAATTTTATTTTTTCTTCTTTTTATACGTATTCATTCATCAAGTCTGTTAAACATATGGTTTTCATTTCTCAAGTTTATTTCTTTATTTTATTATATGTTTTTTTTTGATGTATGTAAGATGAATGTGTGTAAGTATGTATATATGTCCTTTTTCATATATTGTGTAAGTTGTGTGTGTGTTATTTTTGTTCAGTATTTGTATGACTTGAGTTTGAAATTCTTTTGTTAATAAGCAAATGTAATCCTGTATGACTGTGTACTGGGAACAATTTGGTTAAAGAAAATGTTTAAAATAAGTACGTTTCATCTGTATAAAATTTTCGAAACTTTTTTTAAGTTCTTTGTCGGCAATGCACATCGGTGCCTCATGAAATGAGGTCTTAGTTCTACTATGACATATTGGCTTTAACAAAGGATAATTACACCAATTCTATAATTCTAATTCTTTTCCGATCCTATAAAGTATGTATATATTTGGATCCTTATAGATAGCGAAGTCGATTAAGCCATGTCCGTCTGTTTGTCTGTCCGTCTGTCTGTCTGTCTGTCTGTCTGTCTGTCTGTCTGTCTGTCCGTCTGTCCGTCTGTCTGTCTGTTTGTTGAAATCAGTTTTTAGAGGACCCCAGATATCGGTGAGATCCGAATCTTTAATAATTCTGTTAGACATGCTTTCGGGAAGATCGCTATTTAAAATCAGTAAAATCGGTTCATAAATAACGAATATATGAGCAAAAATCCGAGACAACCTCTAAAAATTTCATCAAAAACTGAGATTTTTTACTCCTGCTCAAACAGAAATTGCAAAAAACAAAATACATAATCAGACTGTAAATTTTGTTATTGTACTCTGCTTTTAAAAACAAGGCAGAGCGGGAGCAGCTCTAGTATGTTATTATTGGTTAGAAACATGAAATAAGTATGTGGAGCCTGGCTTAAGTTAGAAGCCATAAAATAGAACTTTTTGGTATTTTTTCGTTTTTCAAAAGGTACTTTTTGAATTTTTATAATATTAAATCCAGAAATATGAAATTAAGTATGTATTGTCTTAATTAGGTAAAAATTCATAAAAGGGAACTTTTTGAAATATTTTTGTTTTTCAAAAGGTACTTTTTGAATTTTCTATAATAATGAACTTAGAAACATGAATAAGTATGTAGAGTCCGGATAAGACGAGAACACGTCAATTTGTTGGTACTTTTTCGTTCTACAAAAGTTACTTTTTGCATTTTCTATAATATTGAACCTAGAAAGATAAAATTAAGTATGTAGAGTCGGAATTAGACGAGAACCGGAAAATGTCAACTTTTTGGTACTTTTATCTTTTTTAAAATGTACTTTTTAAATTTTCTATAATATTGAACCTGGAAATATGAAATTAAGTATGTGGAGTCTGAATTAGGTGAGAACCCATAAAAGGGAACTTTTACGTACTTTTTCGTTTTTCGAAAGGTACTTTTTGTGTTTTCTATAATAAATTTAGAAACTTAGAACTTAGAAACATGAAATTAAGTATGTTCAGCCCGAAGTAAGTGATTTTAAAGAGGATTTTTGATACTTTTTTTTTTAACACACCATGGTGAAGAGTATATAAGATTCGGCACAGCCGAATATAGAACTCTTACTTTTCTTTTTAATATTTCTCTTTTTAAATTCTAGGAAATAATAAATTCGAAAAAAACTCCACTTTTTAAAGAATATTTTAGTTTTTTTTATAAAAAATGTTTGAAATGTTTCGCTATTTATAGAGAATTTTCGAAAAACTTCTTTTTTATAGAAAATTTTTTTCTTTAAATAAAACGTTTTCGAAATATATTTGTTTTGATAAATTTTTTTCAGTATATTTCTCTTTTTAAAATATTTTTTGAAATGTTTTTCTTTTTATAGAAAATTTTCGAAATACTTTTCTCTTTATAGAAAATTTTCGGAATACTTTTCATTTTATAGCAAATTTTCGGAATATTTCTCTTTTTTTGGAACATTTTCGGAATATATTTATTTTTGTAGAAATTTTTTGCAATATTTTTATAGAAATTTTTTGGAATATTTTTCCTTTTATAAACAATTTTCAAAAAATTATTTTTTTATATAAAAATATTTCCAAATTTATTTTTTTTAATAGAAAATTTTCGGAATATATTTCTTTTTATAGAAATTTTTTTGGAATATTTCTTTTATAGAATTTTTTTTGGAAAAATGAAAAGTATTTCTTTTCATATAGAATTTTTTCGGTGTATTTCTCTTTTTATAGAAATTTTAGAAAAAATTTTCGTTTTATTGAAAATTTTCGGAATATATTTCTTTTAATAGAACATTTTCGGAATATTTCTCTTTTTATATAAATTCTTCGGAATGCTTTTCCTTTTATAAACAACTTTCCAAAAATTTATTTTTTATAGAAAAATTTCCAAACTTTTTTCTTTTAACAGAAAACTTTTATAGAACTTTTTATAGAAATTTTTCGAAATATTTCTCTTCTTATAGAACTTTTTCGGAATATTTCGCTTTTTATAGAAATTTCGAAATTTCTTCGGAATGCTTTTCCTTTTATAAACAACTTTCGAAAAATTTATTTGTTATAGAAAAATTTCCAAACTTGTTTCTTTTAACAGAAAACTTTTATAGAACTTTTTATAGAAATTTTTCGGAATATTTCTATTCTTATAGAGCTTTTCGGAATATTTCTCTTTTTATAGAAATTTTTCGGAATATATTTTTTATGGAAATTTTTCGCAATATTTCTCTTTTTATAGAAAATGTTCGGAATATTTTTTTTTAAAAGATCATTTTCGAAATATATTTCTTTTTATAGAAATTTTTCGGAATATTTATCTTTTTATATATTTTTTTTCGGAATATTTCTCTTTTTATAGAAAATTTTTAGAACGTTTTTCATTCTATAGAAAAATTTCGGAATATATTTCTTTTAATAAAATATTTTCGGAATATAGTTCTTTTTATAGAAAATTTTCGGAATATTTCTCTGTTTATAGAATTTTTTGGAATGTTTTCCCTTTTATAAAAAATTTCGAAATATTTATTTTTTTATAGAAAAATTTCCAAACTTATTTCTTTTAATAGAAAATTTTCGGAATATATTTCTTTTTATGGAAAATTTTCGGAATATTTCTCTTTTTATAGAAAATTTTCGAAATAGTTTTCTTTTAATAGACAATATTTTTATGGAAATGTTTCGAAAAAAATTTTCATTACCAAGGAAAAATTTCAAAAAATTCCTTCTTTAACAGAAATATTAGAAAATATGTATTTTTGTGTAAAACATTTCAAAAACATCTTCTTTATATAAAACAATTTCCTTAGATTTTAATGTTTTTATAATAAAGAACATTTTAAAAACATTCTTTAAATTCCTTTTTATACTTTTAAATCCATTAATCAACAAGTAAACCTTTCTAATAATCTGTTGTCATTACCAAACTCAAAAGTCTTTTACTTTTCTAAACAGTGAATAAAAAATAAATGATTGTTTTTCCAAAGATTTTCATATCTAAAGACCAACAAAGTCTTTGCACGCAACTTCATTTCTTCCTTAATAAGGCTTCTAAACTGCCACCTACAGTGATATTGATTTCTCTAAGGACACTACTATAGCATTGAAGGATGACAACCCCTATTTGTCTTAATAATTAAAGTCTTTAGTTGAACATCAGTAGGAAGTAGAGAAAAAAAACAGCTCAAGTTTAATTCATTTTTTTTTCTCCATTTTATTCTTTACTTCTTCGATAAATTCAATTTAAAATGTAGTATTATTGTGTTAGTTAAGGATGTCCATAGTTGTGTGACAGTATGCGTATGTATGTATGAATGTTGTATTTAAACAAATAACCCAAAGAACATTTTAATATGCGTACAGCAGCCCATAAGTTTTACAAAACAGGAAGGTAGAAACATATGTGTGTTTAAAAAGTTTTTGTATTGTCTATGTATTGTTGGCCTATTGGTGATACTGTGGACAACATTTTTTTTCTTTTGAAATTCTTTTTTTTTCAAATCCTTTTATTATATTTTCTTTATCTCAACTTAACTGAATCTTTAAAGAAAATTCAATTTTTATTATTCTCACTTCAAAATAGTAGTTTTTTCTTTTATATTTTGTTTTGTGTGTGCATGTGTCGAACAATGTCCTTTTTAGGTTGTCACATGAAATTGAGTAATCGTAACTTAAGGAAAAGAAATTGCAAGAATGGACAATGTTTTTCACAGTTTTTTTTTTTTATTTCTTTTGCTGTTTTTACTGCTGTCTGACCATATGGTGGTTTATAAAATTCCTTACAAATTCTAAAGAAATATTGACAAGAGAATTTTTTTCTTGTATAATATTTCTCCTTTTCCTGTTAACTAAATTGATATTAGTTGTACTTCATGTTTAGGAGGATGAGGAAAAACGAAAGGAATAAATTTATACATGATGGAAATACATGTTGTGTATATACATATGTTTGAAGAGATTTTAAAATATAAATATATTAAAATGTTACTTATTTGTGATAAAAATTTTGACACCATTAACATGTGTAAAAATTTTTGTTAAATTTATATTTTAATTATTTTATTTTTTCTGTTTATTGCTCATTTTTTCTCTTTAGTTGCACATTTTTCTAAAATGTCTATTTTCATAACAAATTTTCGAAAATTTCTCTTTTTAAAGAAAATTTTCAAAAATTTTTATTTTTATATAAAATTTAAGGAATTTTTCACTTTTTCTAAAAAATTTCGGAAAATTTTCTTTTTTATAGGAAAGTTTCTAAAAATGTCTCTTTTCTAAAGACAATTTTTGAAAATTTTAACTTTTCTTAGAAAATATCCGGAAAATTTTTCTTTTTATAGAAAATATTCAGAAAAATTAACATGTAATGAAAAAGTTTGCCAAAATGTTTCTTTAAAAGAAAAATTTCTCTTTTCTTTAGAATATTTTCGGAAAATTTATCTTTTTTTTAAAAAAATTTCAAAAATTTAGTTTTTTTTTTTTGAAAAATTTTCTGAAAATTTCACTTTTTATAAAAAAATTTCAGAAAATTTTTTAAAAATTTCAGTTTTTATAGAAAGTTGTCGGTTTTTTTTAATATTCTGTAAAAAATAGAAATTTTTAGAAAGTTTTCTAAAAAAGAAATTTTTTTAGAAAATATACGGAACATTTTTCTTTTTACAAAAAATTAAAAAAAAAAAATATTACTTTTAATGGAAAATTTTTTCTTTTTATATAAATTTTTTTAAAAATGTTTATTTTCTATAAAAAAAAATTATATTTTTACTGAAATTTTCTCTTTATAGAAAGTTTTTGAAAAATTTTTGATTTTATATAAAGTTTTCGGAAAACTTCTCTTTTTATATATAGTTTTTGGAAATTTTCTCTTTTTATAAAAAAAAATTCAGAAAATTTGGTTTTTATAGAAAATTTCTGTAAATTTGTCTTTTTTATAGAAAGTAGTAAGAAAATTTATTTTTTTTAATTTTTAGAAAATTTCTCTTTTTTTATAAAATTTCTAATTTAATAGAAAGTTTTCGGAAAATTTCTTTTTATCATTTCATTTTTAGAAAATTTTTCTTTTTATAGAAATATGTCGGAATTTTTTAATTTCTCTTTTTCTTAAAAATCTCTTTTTTTATAAAGAACATTTTCGAAAAATGTCTTTTTTTATAAAATTTCTCTTTCTAAAAATATTTGTTGAAAAATTCCGTTTTTTATAAAAATTTTCGGCAAATTTTACTTTTTATAGAAAGGTGTTAGAAAATTTTTCTTATTATAACAAATTTTCAGAAAATATATTTTTTTTATTAAGAAAATTTCTTTTCTATAACATTTTTTCTTATGTTATAGAAATTTTCCTTAAAATTTAACTTTTCTATTAAAAATGTCTATTAAAAATGTCACTTCTATAGAGAATTTTTAATTTTTTTTACTACAGAAAAGTTTATACAATTTCTTTTTTCTATTGGAGTTTTCTAAAATTTATCTTTTCTATAGAAAACTTTTTCAAAATCCTATTTTAATTTTTCTGTTTTTTTTTTTTTTTTTTTGTAGAAATTTTTCTAAATTTTCCTTTTTTAGAAAACTTTCTGATTTTTTTTTCCTTTTTTTAAAGAAAACTTACAAAAAAAGTTTCTTTTCTATAAAAACATTAAAAATTTGTCTTTTGTAGTTCTCTTTTCTAAAGAGAATTTATTCTTTCCAAACAAGTTCACTTTTTAAACAAATTTCTTCCTTTCAGTGAAAATTTAAATTTAAATTTCATAAAACTCTGCTTTTTTATGTACATTGGTTCGTTTTTCCTTTTAAAAGATCTGCAATAAAAAAATCTCCATATATTTTTAATTACTCACACACAAACAAATACGTACATATATTCTACATTTGAAATTTCATTAAACTAACAACAATTTTCATCATTGTTTTCTGTTGGCATTTGCAAAAACAAAAAAATACATTATTTAACATTTTAACCCGAAATCCTTTACAAATCTTTATTCAATTTAACAAACAATTTTCTTATTTGCAACAATTACAAATGTGAAATTCAATTGTAATTTTACACATAAACAACAAATATTTACATTTAAAATGAATATTACAATATTGTAGGGGAACTACATAACATAAGTTTGTGTAGTTGTATATCTGCAGTTAGACAAAGTAATAAGATAGATAGACAGCTCCATAGGAAAAACTTAGTTTTGTTTTCACAAAATTTTCAACAATCATTAATTTCACACAATTGCACTTTTCAACTTGTCGCAAATATATTTTTAAAAGGAGCAAACATTTTATTGCCCATAAAATACATCACTTGCTGTCAGCCATGAATATTTTCCAAAAACGAGAAAAAAAATGCGACAAAAACAAAGGACTTATTGTCTGTACTTTTTACAAATGTGTTAAACACAAACTCATAGAACAAACCAACTCCCACCGAAAGTACTTTCGGCAGTTTTATAAGGAGTCAATAAAGGAATAAATTTTAGACACAACTTTATCCAACTAGTAGATAGATGATGGATAGATAAATAGATAGATATATAAATAGATAGATAGATAGATAGATAGATAGATAGATAGATAGATAGATAAATAGATAGATTGATGGATTGATAGATTGATAGATTGATAGATTGATAGATTGATAGATTGATAGATTGATAGATAGATAGATTGATAGATTGATAGATTGATAGATTGATAGATTGATAGATTGATTGATTGATAGATAGATAGATAGATAGATAGATAGATAGATAGATAGATAGATAGATAGATAGATAGATAGATAGATAGATAGATAGATAGATAGATAGATAGATAGATAGATAGATAGATAGATAGATAGATAGATAAATTGATAGATTGATAGATTGATAGATTGATAGATTGATAGATTGATAGATTGATAGATATTTGATAGATAGATAGATAGATAGATAGATAGATAGATAGATAGATAGATAGATAGATAGATAGATAGATAGATAGATAGATAGATAGATCGATAGATAGATAGATAGATAGATAGATAGATAGATAGATAGATAGATAGATAGATAGATAGATAGATAGATAGATAGATAGATAGATAGATAGATAGATAGATAAATAAATAAATAAATAAATAAATAAATAAATAAATAAATAAATAAATAAATAAATAAATAAATAGATAGATAGATAGATAGATAGATAGATAGATAGACAGACAGACAGACAGACAGACAGACAGACAGACAGATAGATAGATAGATAGATAGATAGATAGATAGATAGATAGATAGATAGATAGATAGATAGATAGATAGATAGATAGATAGATAGATAGATAGATAGATAGATAGATAGATAGATAGATAGATAGATAGATATAGATAGATAGATAGATAGATAGATAGATAGATAGATAGATAGATAGATAGATAGATATATATAGATAGATAGATAGATAGATAGATAGATAGATAGATAGATAGATAGATAGATAGATAGATAGATAGATAGATAGATAGATAGATAGATAGATAGATATAGATAGATAGATAGATAGATATTATAGTAGATAAGATAGATAGATAGATAGATAGATAGATAGATAGATAGATAGATAGATAGATAGATAGATAGATAGATAGATAGATAGATAGATAGATAGATAGATAGATAGATAGATAGATAGATAGATAGATAGATAGATAGATAGATATCTATCTATCTATCTATCTATCTATCTATCTATCTATCTATCTATCTATCTATCTATCTATCTATCTATCTATCTATCTATCTATCTATCTATCTATCTATCTATCTATCTATCTATCTATCTATCTATCTATCTATCTATCTATCTATCTAATTAATTATGATTAATTGATTGATTGATTGATTGATAGATAGATAGATAGATAGATAGATAGATAGATAGATAGATAGATAGATAGATAGATAGATAGATAGATAGATAGATAGATAGATAGATAGATAGATAGATAGATAGATAGATAGATAGATAGATAGATAGATATATATATATACTTCTATATAGTCTGTTGTTATCTCCTCTATAAGTGCATTAGGTGGGAATCCAACCCACCATATGTTTACTAAAGAATACACCTTTAGCCTCTACTGTGCTGCAGGGTTTCTATTGGCATTTAACTTACATGGACTGTAGGGGCTGTGTTCATTCATGACATGGAGCGACGAGATTCAAAAGTGTCAGTAAGACAATGAATTCTTTATTTTCATAATTTGTTTGTTTTTCTCTTGTAAATATTTGTCAGGGCAAACTGTACAGATCCATTTACTTACAATGGGTGCAATCATCTGAGTGGGTAAGTGGTAAGTTTGTTTTCAAAGCAAAATATCGTCAATTTTCTTTAGGAAACTAAAAAATGCTACAAAAGCAATGCATTTAATATGAGATTGTCACAGAATGCATGTTCTTTTAGTATGATTCCCTTTCATTACTTCGGTAATAACTTTCACAGAAGTATTTTGTAAAAATAAGTCATTGATTTGTGTTTCCATGTATTTCCATTTCCTAGAATCTTTAAGTTACAGTCTTGTTTTACTTTAGTGAATTCCTTTTGACGCACATACGTAAAATCATTATTTAGACCTTCATTTTGAAATATGCACACACCCACAACTGTTAAAACAAACACATTTTTCACCCACTCATACATACATACATACATACATACATACATACATACATACATACATACATACATACATACATACATACATACATACATACATACATACATACATACATACATACATACATACATACATACATACATGTTGTCTGTAGTTGTAAGCAAGCCAAGGTTTTAAAGAAATTTCTAACATATCAAAATATCTAGTTCATTTGTCATGGCAAATAAGACAATTAAGATTTTGTAAGAAAATTTTCCAAAGTTATAAGAAAATTAACATATAAATACCTACACTATTTCCCATTGAATAGCAAAAGTTTAAAAATTTTAATGCAAAAATTTTGTAAAACAAAATTTAAAACAAATTGTAATAAGTAAAAAATATTAATTCCAACGCACCATATCAACGTTAAAACCTAATACTAATAAAATGCATTTAAAACCGTTGAAAATTCTTGGGATTAAAATAAAAAAATTAAAATTTTAACTTGGTTACACTCCAATTTAATCCTTAAATATAATTTTCTTTGTCGTTTGCTGTTAAAACAAACTTATAAGATTTTGCAAATATTTTAATTAAATTTAAAACAACAAATGTTCGAAAAATTCATAAACATTACTTTTGACAGCTAAGATGCCTCTAAAAATACAAACAACTCTTGTCTAAATAATGTTAATTAAAATTGCTTTGCCTTTGTTTATTTGCCACAGCAAAACCACAATCTTGGAAAAAGAAATAATAATATTAAAAATAATAAATTAAAACAAAAAATAAATTTAGAAAACTTTCTTATATATATGATTTTTACCAACATTTGTTAAATACCTTAATAAGGAATATTTAGTGTATAGTCTAGTCTATACTTAAGACTCAAGACTAGTCAATAGTCTAGTGTATAGTATAGTCTATAGCCTAGTCTAGTCTATAGTTTAGTCTACAGTCTAGTCTATATTCTAGTCTATAGCCTAGTCTACAGTCTAGTCTACAGTCTAGTCTATAGTCTAGTCTATAGTCTAGTCTACAGTCTAGTCTATAGTCTAGTCTATAGTCTAGTCTACAGTCTAGTCTATAGTCTAGTCTAT